>NW_025999968.1:43716781-43725354 GCF_001458135.2 Marmota marmota marmota | reverse complement strand
GTTTTTTTTTTTTTTTTTTTTTTGAGAAGGTAGAAAAAAAGTTGTCAGATTCTTCACTTGAGCGTCTAGAAGGAAGTTAGACTTCCCAACAGCTTGGTGGTAGGATTTCTGACCTCTAGAGCTATAACATACAAAATGCTATTTACCATTCTTTTTTTGGTGATAATTTATTACAAAACAATAGGAAACCGATATATTAAATTTATTCCATTTGTGTATCCTTATATATATTCAATTCATGTATAAAGAAAGATAGTGTTCTTTATAATATACATATCTATATCTATTTATATTGCATTATACATGGCTTGAATAAAAAAATGATTTTTAATTGATGCAGGATATCTATCAGGGATGTTATCAGTATTTACTTATGGCAGAAGATACCAGAGAAATGTAAGTGACTTTTTACTTTCAGGTAAACTCGACTTATTTCTTTGAAATGAGTGATACATGAAGAGGGAATTAAACGAGAGTTAAGAGAGTTATGAAGATGTCATGTCATCATTTGCAATAAACAGCATTTTAGAATTTCAACATGACCTTTAAAGCTATTAAAAGTCATTAATGAATTTTATGATCAATTAATACAAAATGAGAAAAGCAGAAACAAGCAGAAAGTTTTAAGAAGAAAAACAGAGCATATTAGTTCAAACAGTGGCTTCACCGTTTATTAAAATGCAATATTCAGTGAGACATTTTAAAAATCTAGTTTAAACAGGAATTTAAGATAGCATCTTATGAAATATTAAAAATTAAATATTAATGTTCTGCAGGGAGTTCATATGAGAGATAAGAAAACTATTTTCCTTTACAGGAAATCTTGGAAGTTGTAAAAATTGCTGTGTGTTATAATATAGTCTGGTTTGATTGCTGGTCCACTAGATAAATTTTCAAGTAGTAGATCCCTTCATTGACCAAGGACTCTTGTCCTAAAGAATGCCAGACAATAAGTGCACATCTATCATGTAATTCAATAAGTTCTTTTTGTAGGACCTCATCCTAGTAACCGCACTTTATTCTACCCTTTGCTGATAAATTATGTATCAAAATGTGATTAAATGCTGTTTAATTTTCTGTTGCTGTTTCTATTAGAAGTCCATTCAATTCATGAAAAAAAATAACAGTAAATTGCAGAAACAATGCAAGTGAGATTTAGCTGTTGTTCTTTACTAAAGAAACTGGATAACTGATATGACCGGGAACTAGAATAAGCCAAAGTGGTCCTTTACTAAATGAGAACTCTAATCTCATTGTATAATTTTCTTCTGCCTCTTTATTTGACATGCAAAATGCAATGTTCCAGATGGGAAAGAAATAATATTTCTTGGTGATTATATACTCAATATATTCCTTAGAGGATTCAGGATATGACATTATAATGTCAGGTAATGACATAATTCTGTCATTTGACTTAACTAATCAGTCAGTACAAATATTAGAAAAAAAATAATGCTCTGAGCAAATGCACTTAAATAAAAAACAAGTATTTTTATTAATAGACTAGATTTAAACAAGTGCTATATTTTTAATTGTGATTAATTTAAAAAGAAGGTAACATTAATAAAAATCTGAGGTCAGATCACCAATACCTTAAAAAAGAAGAGAAAATTTCTAAACAAAAATATAAAAGCATTTTTTTTAATTTAGCTATTATCTTATATCCTCTAGAAATTTATTCAAGGACAGTTACACTATACTACAAAAATGGGTGTGTCAATATGATTTTATTTTTGTAAAAATATTTCATTTTTCTGACAACTACTTATTCTACACATTTACTTAAAAATAATTTCAATAGAAAGTTAAAATGGATTCAGGCATTTTTGGACTAGTCATTATCAAAGTTATAATTAAATGTTACAGTCAACTTTTTTACTGTTGTGACTAAGAAACCTGACAAGAACAATTGCAGAGGTGGAAAAGTTTATTTAAGGGCTCACCATTTCAGAGGTCTCAATTCATAGAGAACAGGTTCCATTCCTTGGGAATCAAGGTCAGGCAGATCATCATGGCAGAAGAGTGTAGCTGACAGAAGGGGCTCACATGATGACCAGAAAGCAGAAAGAGACAAAACTCAGCTCACCAAATATATACTCCAAAGGCATGCCCGCAATGACCTACCTCTTCCAGCCACAGGCTACCCACCTTCAGTTACCATTCAGCTAATCCCATCAAAAGATTAATTCACTAATTGGACTAAAGCTCTCACAACCCAATAATTTCTCCTCTAAACCTTCTTGCATTTTCTCACACATAAGCTTTTGGAAGACACTTCATACCCAAACCATAACATTTGAGGTTCTTAAATTGAACATATTTTTTGTTGTTGTTTCCTTTTTTCTATTTCTTCTTTTCACTACTGAAATCCATAATAATTCTAAGCTTTTATATGTCTTAAGTACCTACAAAATGCCTGAAATTTCACTTGCACTCAATATTTGTTATCTGACTAAGTTCATTGTATTTTATGAGAATAAATAAATAGGAAACATTTTTGGAACATTTGCATGGAAATGACAAGGAATTAAAAATCTACTAAACATATTTATAACAGTTTGATGTAATTTATTACCCATATATTGTATAAAAAATATCAAGTGATTTGACCAATTACATAGAATAAAGTTTTCTGGAAGATTTCATTTGTTAATTATACTGAATGGATAACACAGAAATTAAATGTTTGAACAACAGTTTTTCTGGATGATTTTGTTTGTTTAATATATTGAATGCCCAACACTAGAATAACCTAGACTTCCTTGTATTCCACATCTGCAATCATCTGCTGAAATTTAGTTGATTTTTAGGCTAGAAGAAATAAGTAATAACATGAGATGGGTAATAACTAAGCGATTTCTGCAAATTAACTATAGCTAGATATTAATTTAGTTATTCCCAAAGTTTTATTGAGTACCAGAAAAAGAAACTTTCAGCCATTGCTACGAAAATAAAAGCTTAATATTTTTCTTACCATAAACCCGATAAGTGGTTTGAATTTCTTCCTCACCTTTCTCTTTTTTTTCATTTTTTGCAGTTTTCCTACTAATAATTTCTTTTTGAAAATATCCATAGTGTTTAGAAAACTTTGCCACTGTGAAAAGAGAGGAAAGAAGAAATGTAGTATGATATCTTCCACTTAATTAAACATCAGTTGTGATTGCAGGGTATTCTGAGATATTCCAGCTACTGAAACAGCTGCAAGGTTTAAGATTTCAAGGGGAAAAGAAATAAACTGATATGCAAATTTCATCAAATACAATCCTCTGATTTTAAAAATGAAAATATAAGACTCAGAAGACTCAGACTTTAATGTATCAAATGTTGTCAATATATTTAGGGGAAAGTGATTATTTAAACTGGTCAATTAAGCACATATCATTTTTAATTTGTGTTTTTATATGTATATAAAAATGTATATGCATGACTTTGTCTATTTTTTAAGATATTCCATATCATTCATTTTAAGTGGTATATATAATGTCTTCTTTCTGTCATATAAAATCATCAAGAAAGAATAAAAACTATTAATATTTTTAGTAAATTCCAGTTTGTAAAAACTCTATATGATTTCACCTATATCATGGAATGGGATACCTCTATTAATCATATTTTTGCTTGATATTTTAGTGGATAAGGCATTCACCTTCTTTCCACATTGAAAGAACTACATTTTCCTCTTCTACTAACAGAGTAACATCCAAATTGAGTGCAGTTCTCATGGTGGCACACTGGCTGCTGTGTGGGAAGAAACCAGAAATGAAAGGCAAGGCCAAGCTTACATCTCCTCATACTTAGCTACTTAGGTAAAGTGGACCTGCAGAGAAGAAGGGCATTCTTCAGCCTGAGGCCTTCTTCCTCTTTCCAAAGTACCATGAGAAAATTTTAGGAGTTACAACATTTTAGGAGTTACAAGACTTTCAATACAAAACATTGCCATACGTCCCATTCCATTCCATTAAATGTTTAGATCTATATTTTTAGTTAAATAACCAAAAGGGAAGAGATCCTATGGTACCTCAAAACCATAGCATTGTGATCCTGGATATACTACTGCAATAGAGATATGACAAGCACTATTATAATTTACCTTTAGCTGATAAGAAGTGGAAGTGACATAATTGATCAAAATAGACCTAAGCCTTAGAACATATGGTGTTTGCAATAAACTAAAACTAGACAAAAGGAACCTCCAAGTGTCCCCTTGGCATTCTACTTTGTACATGTGGCATATTTATGTATCCCTGTTGGAGAAGCCAGAATCACCAGACAGCTCCAGGTTATCCCTGGAAAAACCTATATTTTGATGTTTTATGTATAGAGGATAAAATATACAATTTTTTCAATTTTATAACATAAGTTCCTTGGACTTATTCCTTTGAGGATCTCTTCTATTAACTTTTTGAAGTATTACTACAATAAGGAGAGAGAATGACTTAAACCAAATATCGGGTTCCTTGGGGCAGGGATTTCTCCCTAGAAAATACAGGTATTGTATATTATAACATTTCTTCTCCACAGAGTTTTTTTTTTTCACTTTCATGCCCTTTCTTTGCATTTATTTTTTAATGACAATTAAATTTGGAATTTAAAAATGCAATACTTGAATTGACTAAAAAATATTAGAAAATTCAGATAATCTAATTAGCAAACTAGTTTGAAAACAAAAGCAAGCTTAGTATATGGGTGGGAATTGGAATAAGAGATATAGTATTAATACTGTTGGAAAGGAGGAATACCACTTAAAATTCTGCTCCATGTAGTAATTAAGGTCATAGTAATCTAAAAGAAAGCTAAATTGTATACTTTTAAGGAGTTTGAGGAACTTTAAAATCAAAGACTCAAAATAGTTCTCAATGTATATACTAAAATACTGCAGTTGAATGTCAAGGTCATTGTGAAGAAAAAGATTCTACATCTTGATATGTAACACTTGACAAGATCTCACCAGAGGATAATGGAAAAGGATGAACAAAATTCATACAAGGTTTTGAGTTCAAATGTTTACAAGTAAAGAGATCATAGATCAATGATGTGAAATAAACACTGGGAGGATAAGAACGCAGTCAGTAATACCCCCTTTTGCACTGAAAGTCCAAGAGGCTAAAGAAAGCCCACAATGGAAGAATCAGGATAAAATGTCTGAAAGAGAAATATATGTATACAATTTCTGCTGAAATAAAAGCAGTAACACCTTAGTTTATGGTGCAAAGAACTAAATTTTATAAAGTAAATGAAATGAACTAAAAAAAAGATTTGTGTATAAAAAACAAGCAGGAAATGAGATAGTCCATTTACATAGTGGTAGATGTGATGAGCAAGGATGATTGAAATCATTAATTAGGAGCAACATGTATGCTGGCATTTTCTGTCTGATCTTCTCAGCTGAGAAGTAAGAGTTTATTATCTTACCTGAGTATCTAAAGAAGGAGATGGCCATCTCACTTAAATGATTATTCTGTCCTTTGCTGGTGTTACTTTGCACTGCTGTGACTAAAAGTCCTGACAAGCACAATTGTAGAGGAGGAAAAGTATATTTGAGTAATTCATGGTTTCACAGGTCTCAGTCCACAGAAGGATGGCTCTAGATAAGGCAGAATACCATGGTGGAAGAGTGTGGTGGAGGGAAGCAACTCACATATGATCAGGAAAAGATGGAGAAACTGCACTCACCAGATACAAAATATATGTCCCAAAGGCATGACCCCAATGACTGGTGGTGTCAATTATAGACTCAGAACTGCTGCTATTGGCATATCAATTTTGAGATTATTTTTGTTTGAAATTTAAACTGAATTATTAGATGTTGGCTTTGATATTTAAGTCAAGTTCAAACAGGAGAACTTGTTTGAACTTGACCTATCTGCCTTCAGTTATCGCCCAGTTAATCCCATCAGGTTAATTCACTGATTGGGTTAAGGCTCTCATGATCCAATCATTTGTCTTCTGTATCTTATTTCATTGTCTAACACATGAGCTTTTGGGTGACAACTCTCATACAAACCATAACACTGGTGTTAGTAAAATAATGCAAATTCAATATGTCATTTTTCAACCAATCTGTGGGTGTTACATTGTATCAAGAATTAGTCCCACATTGTGTTCTCTAAAAGCATTCACTCCCACTAGACCTCATGTTCCAAAATGTCTTTAAATTCCATATAACCTTATGATGTACACATTATTTTACTTAGTCCATATCTCCTGTTTGAACTTGACTTAAATATCAAAGCCAACATCTAATAATTCAGTTTTAATTTCAAACAAAAAGAATCTCAAAATTGATATGCCAATAGCAGCAGTTCTGATTCTATAGTTGACACCACCAGGTAAACTTTGGGCTTAAAAAAAAAACCTAGGTGTCAGACTGAGTACCTTTCTTTCCCTCATATTATGGTATAAATCCCAGTATTCTATCAATCAAAAAGTTCTGTCTGCTCTACTTCAAAATAACATGCAAAAGTGAACTTTTTTTCTTTAACACTTCGATGACTACTTCTAGGCAATATTTTTTTTATTTGTTCTATAGTGACCTTCTGCTTGCTCTCCTAAACTCTACTTTTCGTGTCTTTCCATCAATGTGATTTTAAAAATCTCCTGAAATTGGAAAGTATATAAGAATAAACTGTTTTCTAGGTACTTCTTTAATTTACTCTGGCTTACACATTCCTACATTTTCAGGATATTTGCCTATTTCTGAAATCTTCTCCCTTTTTACTTTTCCTAGTCCTATTTACTGAGCATATTTTATTGCATCAAACAGTTTTATCCCACGCTTATTTGGGATTTAAAATCTAAGCTGTATATGTAAATGATGCTATTATTTTAAATAGTCAATATTCCCATGATTGTGTATGCCTGTTGTCATGTTATTTAACCAGTTGTGCTTTCCTTTTGTGGCTATCTATGTGGAAGGTATTCTTTAACACTATGAAGTTTCCACCTATAAATTATGATTCCCAAAGGAACGAAGACAATCTGCTATCTAACTCTTATATACCTTTGTCTATATTTTTAAAATAAAATTTTTTTGTAATCATGTTAGTCTGTTTTTTAAATTCACATATTGTTAGTTTATATTGTGATTTTTTAACAGAGATCCTTAAGATGTTTGCATCTTAGTACCAATACACTCATCCTAAGACTCTTACATACATTTGCTGCATATTATTGACATATGGCTTTTTGAAACTTACATTCACAAAGTAATGAGAAGTGACCAATCTGATTACCTGCAATCATAAAATGAAAAATAATATTAAAATGAGTTTTTTTTCTGAATGATTATGCCAGATTTTAAATAAATGTTGTATATTTATAAGAGGAATTTTTGTAGGAAAATAAATACAACAGCTGCTTTTTAATCATATGTAGAAATTATGATTCAAATCTGTCACATTTAATAGCACAATACATTTGAAAGAATGCACTACTAAGTATTCATGTTACTAAGCATTTTTGCACAATAAGCATCACTAAAATAACTCACTGTGTTTTTCAAAAGAGATTGGCATTTTTTTGACTGGGCTCATTTCTTTCTCTAACACATGCACCATCAAACAACCTTCTTCATTTGAAGAAGGCTTTCTGGTGTAGTTCTTCAACATAGCTAACTATCTATATACTTAGCATGGAAGTCTTGTCTCCAGAAAAATGACACATTTTGCATAGCAATCCAGAATTAATACCCCATTTTTAATCAAATACTTCAATCAGAGAAAAGAGTTAACCATCACCAGAATAAACAAAAAAAAAATTACTACTTTGATAAAATGCTTAAAATCATTTATAAATTGTGGCAATGTTGACAATAGTACTATTCATATATAGATTTTTAACTGTAGAATTAATTCATTTTATTCCAAAACGTTTAATAACTCTCAGAATTCTTGGATAAATATCCATCACTATTTACCACCTAGGTCCAATAAATGTTTCTTTTCAAACACTGTCATTTTAAGAATAAATATGAAAGAATAAACAAAATTATTTTATTATTGATTTAAACAAAAATAACCAAGAATTTTTATTCCAAAATCTTTTGGATTGAAAAATATAGTACAAAGTGGCAGAGTGTGGATTTTGATATTTCCTGCAGCACTCCCCCCACCATCTCTAGCACTCAGAGAAATGCATATCAAAACCACCCTAAGATATGATCTCACTCCAGTAAGATTGGCAGTCATTATGAAGTCAAACAACAACAAGTGCTGGTGAGGATGTGGAGAAAAGGGTACACTTGTACATTGCTGCTGGGACTGCAAATTGGTGCGGCCAATTTGGAAAGCAGTATGGAGATTCCTGGGAAAGCTGGGAATGGAACCACCATTTGACCCAGCTATTGCCCTTCTCGGACTATTCCCTGAAGACCTTAAAAGAACATACTATAGGGATACTGCTACATCGATGTTCATAGCAGCACAATTCACAATAGCTAGACTGTGGAACTAACCCAGATGCCCTCCAATAGATGAATGGATAAAAAGAAATGTGGCATTTATACACAATGGAGTATTTACTCAGCACTAAAAAATGACAAAATCATGGCATTTGCAGGGAAATGGATGGCATTA
>NW_025999968.1:43679089-43714818 GCF_001458135.2 Marmota marmota marmota | reverse complement strand
CTCTCTCTCTCTCTCTCTCTCTCTCTCTCTCTCTCTCTCTCTCTCTCTCTCTCTCTCTCTCCCCCCCCTTCTGTCTTTCCCCTCTCTCTAAAAAAAAAAAACAACAACAACAAAAAAGACATACTGCTTGTAAATGCTTATACCCCTAACATTGGTATTCCTATGTACTTGAAACAAACCCTATACAATATAAAGAATCAAATAAACCTCAATAAGATAATACTGGCTGATTTTAATACACCTCTTCCGCCAATGTATAGGGCATTCAAACATAAACAAAGTAAAAACTCTTCAGAACTAAAAACAATATTATTAATCAAATGAAGCTATGGGACATCTATAGTACATTCCATCTGTCAACAGCAACAGCTAAATTCACTTTGTTTTCAGCTGAACATAGAATAATTTCTAAAATAGACCCTATTTTAGGACACAAACTAGTCTTAGCAAATAAAAAGGTAGATAATATTTTGCATTCCCATCAGATCATAATGGAATGAAATTAGAAATCTAAAAGCACTGATAACAAATGAAAGATAGAGAGATCTGATTTCAACCAACTCAAGCTTCTAAAAAACAAAAGAAACCATCAACAGAGTGAAGAGAGAAACTATGGAATAAGACCACATATTCATGAGTCATAAATCTGATAAGGATGCATACCCAAAATATATAAGGAACTCCATAGCAGGGAAACAACCTAAAAAAAAAAATGGATAAAGGACCTGAATAAACACTTATCAAAATAAAGTATTCAAATGGGAAATAGACTTATTAAATAGTGCTCAACATTCATAATCATCAAATAAATGAAAATTCAAATCACAATGAGATATAAATTGTACCTGGTAGAATAGTCACTTCAAATGATAAAATATAAAAAGTGTCCTTAAGGATGTGAACAAGGGGAAACTTTGTACTCTATTTGTGAGCATGTGAATGAGGACAGAAATCATGGAAAATTTTGTGAGGAACATTCAACATAATAAATATAAATTAATATAATCCAGTAACCCCACCTCTATGTATATATGCAAAGGTATATGAATATATAAAAGCAGGATCAAAAAATTATATCTGTATCCCATGTTTTTGCTACATTAGTCACAATATCCAAGATAATTTTTGTGTCCCTCAATGGAAGGACAGATAAACAAAATGTGAGACACAGAAATATTATGCAGTGTTAAAAAAAAAGAAGAAATCCTTTCAATTACCACAACATGGACACACTTATCATGTTAAGTAAAGCAAACCAGGCAAAATAAGACAAATATTATCAGCTCTCACTTAAACATGGTAACTAGGATAGTTGCATTCATAGAAAAGAGAGTAGAATGATGGTTTCCAGGTGCTTTGGGGTGGAAGAAATTAGCATATATTGATTAAAGATATTGATCAAAGAATTTATTCATAAATTCTGAAGATCAGATATACATTCAAGATATAGTTAATAATGCTATATTTCATATTTAAAATTTGTTCAGAAATTAGATCTAGATCTTAAGTGTTCTTAAGTGACATTTACCATAAAAATGACATGGAAGGTGATAAACATAAACAAAATCAATTAGCTTGATTTTGATAATAATCAAAACATCATATTAGATATAGCAAATATATACAATACGTGTCAATTGTATCTCAGTAAAACTAAGGGAATAAAAAGTTATAATGGAACTCAAAATCATTGAATGAATACACTTCCAGATAGGAAAAATGGAAATTTTTATTGTTAACTGAAACAAGGGTCATCATAATGGAGTGAAATTAGAAGTCTAAATAATTACATGGATCACCATGAAGGTAAATATGTAAATAAATATGAAAGTCCACAGAAATACATTTAATCTCTTTTCCCTAAAATTGTTGTAAGTAATAAGATTGTATTAAAATTAAAATAATGCATTGGTTGTTTTAAAGCATACATAGATGTAATTCATGTGAGAATAATAGCAGAAAAAAAGAGAAGAAGAAATTTAGCTATATAAAACAAATTTCCATAATTTAAAGAAATAAATTTATTTGAATACTACCGATAATGTGATTATTTAAGGTGTATGTTGTTGTTCTTGAAAAAATAAAAAAGAAAATAATTGAGACAGGATATTCAGTTGCATTACTCTCCATTGTGAAATTGCAGAAGAAAACAAGGAGGTGCTACTTCCCCAACACTAGAACCTATCATAAAATAACAGGCAATAGTACAAAGGAAGTCTCCATATGTCACTGGGAACATAAAATGTTGAAGCCAGTTTGGAGACAATTTGGGTAGCTTCTCAGAGTACCAAGGATGAAGTTACCATATGACCAAATAATTCCATGCCTAAATACATATTTCAGCATTGAAGGATAAAAAATTATGGGGACATTAAGAATTGGAGGGCAAAACATTTGGTTTACATACCTGCCAGCTGCAGAATATTTGGGAGAGTCCAAGTTGATAAGGATACTCTACAGTCCCCTGGTATCAGTAACATCAGATCATTCATGTATTACTGTCCTAGGACTGCTATTTAAAACTGTCAAAAGCTTTGTAGTTTCACCCAACATAATCTTATTCTCTCACAGTTCTGAAGACCAGAAATTTGAAATCAAAATTTCAGCAAAACAGAAATTTCCTTCTAAAAGCTCTAGGGAGGAGTCTTTACTAGTCATTTACTGATTCAGGCGTTCCCAGGTATTCTTTGTTTGTAGTTAATAATTTCAAACTTTTTCTCAATGTTTATTCTTGTGGCCTCCCTCTCTGTCTGCCTCTGTATCATCTCCTCTTTCCATAAATAACATTTCATTGAATTTGGAGCCTATAATAGGCCAATATCACCTTATTTTGATCCTTAACTGATGACATCTACAAAGTCTCTATTTACAAATATAACCACATTCTAGGGAGTTCCATCTAAATAGACATGATGTGGGGAACTATATTGTCCAACCCACTATACCTTATAATATATAATGACAACTATTTATTTTTACCAGAATAAAAGCCAAGACCACTATTCAAAACATTAAGAAGGCTTGATTTAATAATACAGGATTATGTACATCATCATCTCAGAGCCAGGGTACCATTTGTTTGAAAAAAATTACAGTATATGATTCATTACCATGGAGTCCACTGACAGAAGCGCATATCATATCATCTGCAGGTGGCCAGATTAATGGAATAACAGAATGTCCTTTCATAGGTAGAGATAATCTGTCAGCTCTGGGGACAATACCTTTGAGGCTCTGTAATTTATGATGTAGTTTATTCATTTAACTGATGATTACAATGTATGTCCCCAAATCAGAATAAATGGGAAAAGACAAGATTGAACATTCTTACTGCCCTGTAGCATTCAAATTGGTTGTGGGGAGCCACTCTGGACTGTAGCTGTGTACACACCTTTAAGTCCTGAGTAAAGAGGTACTGAATAATTATTGCACCTTGCAATATATTGGACTTCACCCCCGATCAGTTAATGAGGTGTAGCTCTAGGAGTAGGCATCACAAGGTGGGGTTAAGTTACACTCATTTGTTCCTTTTTCATAGAGAATGTTCTAAGAAACAGCACTCCCCAATAAAAACCAGCTCCAAAACATGTGCATGCTGTGCGCTCTCTGTTCCTCTCTCCCCTACTCCCTCCTGCCCTCTCTCCCTTCAAGCTCATGCTTGGTGTCTCTCTCTCTCTCTCTCTCTCTCTCTCTCTCTCTCTCTCTCTCTCTCTCATCAGCCTCTCCTGTATTTCTCTTGCCCCACTTTGTGGGAGCTTGAGGCCAGGAGCCAAGGAAGCCATCCTGAATCTCAGAGAAAGGTGTTCCATGTCTGCATGGTCTTTTCATGTCACCCCAAATTCACAAGAGTGACTTTGATTCAGTAGCCCGCGCTGGACAGGATTACAATTGATGAATTTAATCTTCCTACTCTTGAAGTTTTGAGCTCTACTAAATTAAAAGTTCTCATTCCCAGCAAGCAAAGCTATGGCTACAAGGACAAAAATGTGGCAAAGGAAAAAGTATAAAAGATATATTTCTTCTTGGTGTTTTCAGGCTCTGAAAAAAACCATTAATGAATAATTCCAACAACTGTGGCCTGTGAAAGGCAAAAGAAAAGACTGAATCATACCAGATATAACAACCAATATGGGAAAACTACAGAGTCTTAAAGGACAGAGTTGATGATTATCAGTTATGACCTTTAGCATCAGTTATAGCATTTAGAACTGTAAATATCAGAGAATCCACTGCTTGTAACTTTCTTGTAGACTAACTGAAAGAACGAACTGAGTAACTTTAAGTAGTAAGAGGGATAGGCAGCCCCAGAAAGTTTTAGATTGCTATATAACCTGCACTTTGCACATTTCTCTTTTTAGCAAGCAACTCTGGTCTGCATCAGATTCTCCTCATGCTGGCAAAATATCACTTTATGTGCGTACCACTACTTTTCTCCTTTATTTGTCATATAGACCCTTTATTAGTGTAGAAGCACATTCATCATGAATATAAGCACAACCTAATAATGTGGAGGAGAAAATGTTTCAGAAACTTCAACTAATAGAGACATGAAACATTTAACCAATGCCCCAAGCTTCTTCCTTTCAGTTTGTCATGCAAGAAGACAAACTCAGCACCACTTGGCAGGCACCAAAAGAATCAACTTCCCATGGCACTGCTATTGTTTGCAGCAGGATTTCTGTTGTCTTTCTTCTTGTTCTATTGTCTTTTTTCTGTCTTACTCTACAAATCCCAGTGGCTTTCTGTAATAAAATAAAATAACTGACTGGTCTCAAGCCCTCCTTAATTTTCTATTTCGTGTAAGAACATAATCAAACTCAAAAGTTATAACATTTCATCATTCACTATAATAATTAGTAGTAAAGGTTAACAGAATTGATCCTTAGACATTCTTTTTCCAAAAATAAAACCTTATTTGGTTCTGTTAATCGTTTCTTTGAGTGAGCACTTTTGTATAAATGTAGCTTCCAAACATAAAATCCACAGGCCAAATCTGTTTGAATATGATCTCTAAAATTGCCACTTCTGTCCTTTTGGAAAATTCTATGAATATAGGTTATCATATGTGAATTCATAAGGTTGAAATTTCAGTTTTTACAACCACTTATTCATATTTCAATATTTTCCAATTAGGATCACCATTGTCAATAATAGTAGTACTATATATACAGGAATCTAGATAGAGTAACCGTCAATCTGTCCTATATTGCAAGTTATTATTGGTATCTGAGATGAAACTTATAAACTACCTTCCAAATATGTGCCTTCTTTAAAAAAAATAGGAGAGAGTCAGTGTACAAAAATGCTTTATAGAGTTCATTAATACATTAAATCTTGGTTTATTCAAAAGCTCAGCAACAAAAACTCAGTTCTAATAAAATAATCATATTATTTGTCCACTGTTAGGGTCTGTAATCAAGTCAAGATGGCACCTGGCATTTTGCCAGAGGGAGTAGTTTGTGAAGTAATGCCAGCGAGCCATTAAGTGTGGAGATTCCTTATTGGTTGACTGCTGTATCTAATTTATGTTAATTAAGATAAGGTGTGAGGAATGTATATATACCCCTCCTGTCCTACAATAAATGGCTCCCACTCCTGCTGTATCAATGTACACAAGTTGCTCGTCACCCCCCGGTTATTTTGCTGCAGCCGGACCGCAGCAGTCCATATACTTGGTATTTTCTAAAAGATAAAAGAGTGTTCTGCTTAAAATGTGGGTTAACTAGGATTTCAAAATTCTTGTGGAAATAAAAGAAATATGAGAGATAAATTCAAAGACAGCTAAATACTTTATCAGTATGAAGAAAGAGGATTTCTTTCTAATTTTTTTATTTCTGAGTATTTCCAAATATTTTCCAGATGTGTACATTTGACAGTCTAGGTTTCTGTTGACAAGGGGTACTATCTTGCCATAGTCTTTTCAAAATCCATAGTGTTCTGAGATAATTTTATAAACTCTGAGATAATTTTATAAAGTATCTTCATGCCAGAAGAACAAAATTTAATAAACTTATTGCACTAAGAGAAATAGTATGAACAGCCAAATAATATTTCTCCAATATTACTAAATTCTAAGAACTCTAGGAATGTAAAACTATTTCAAATATTATGAAGCTCAGATAATATTTCTCTATATTTTTATTTGGGGTAAAGCATATACCATACAGCTTATCATTTTTTAAAGTGTATTCTTCAGGAATAATAGTTAAATTTACCATATAAAACTGATATCCAGAGCACTATTATCTTACATATATGAAATGCTACACTGACTAAACAAAACTTTCCTCTGTCCCCTTGAAGCCAGACTCAAAGATAAGTAGTTAGTGTAGTTAGGTAAATCTGGTCTAATATGAGTTTAATAAAGAAAATGGAGTCCATAAAGAAAATGGAGTCCCATCTGAGCCTGGGAAACCAGAACAAAACCTGAGAAATTGAAATGTTAATGTCCCCATGGCCCTGGCCATTCTAAAGGAAAGCTGGGAGATTCTAATCAAACCACCCTAGGCAATTCCTACCCAGATCACTCCTCCCTACCCCATTGGTCCACGGGTTTTCCACCTTTTAGCCTTCCCACCAGCATCCACCATTACATGCAAGATAGAGGGAAATAAAGGACAGAAATGGGAAGAACAAAGAAGACCTTAGATATAAAAAGGAGAAGACCTCCCCTTTCCATAGATTACACCTTCTTCCTGAGGGAACATCTTTTCTGCAATCCTTTAATAAAGCCTTTGTGCTTCCCTGGTGTTATTCTTCAGCATTGGGGAAGCAAGGACTCCTTAACATAAATGGTGGCAACACCCTCTCTCCAGTCCCTAGTAACAACTAGTTTTGTTTTTTTTTTTTTTTTGTATTTCTGAATTTAACTACTTCAGATACCTCAAAAAATTAGATTCATGTAGTGTTTGTTCTTTTGTGACTAGTTTATTTTATTCAGCATAATATGCTGAAGGTCATCATTCGGTAACTTGTGACAGAATGTTCTTCCTTTTTACAGCTGCGTAATATCTCATTGTATCTACATAGCACATTTTGTTTATCAATTCATTTACTAAAGAAATTTTGGTTTCTCCTACCTCATGTCTGATGTGAACAGTGTTGTTATAGATATGTATATACAAATATCCCTTTGAGATCTTCCTTTTTTTCTTTTGAATAAAATTTATAATTAATATACGGTACTAGTATTTTTTTTTAATTTTTTGAAGGACCTACATACAATTTCCACAGTGGTTGTATAATTCTATAATTCCACCAACAATGCACACAAGTGGCAATTTGTCCATGTTTCTGTTGACATTTGTTATTTTTCTGTTATTGGTTTTTGATATACCATTCTAACATGGGTGCAAGGTAATACCAGTTGTGTTGCATTTCTATGGTGATTAGTGATATTGAGCACCTTTTCATATGCTTGATAATCAATTGAAATGCATCTTAAATAGGAATATTTATTTAAATTCTTTCTATTTTCTAATTGTGTTGTCTGATTTTTGTAGTTGTAGGAGTCTTTATATATTATAAATATCATCTTCCTCTCAGTTATATGATTTACAAATTGCTTCCAGAAATATTCTTTTCACTCTTGATTTTATTCTTTAATGAAGAAAAGTTTTAAGGTTTCATATTCTTATACTGGTCTAGATTTTTCCTTCTCATCTGTTTATTCACTTTAATTTTGTAAGATGACAAAGGACCTCTTTTAAAATATATTCAACTATTAAAACTATTAAAATACAGTTATATGTGCTCATATTGATATATCCAATAATGAATTCTTATTACAGAAGTATAAATATACAATAGTAGTGATGATTTTAAACATGAGGTGGGTTCATTATGCACTGGTTCCAACTTTCTCTGAGTCCAGTGAGACTGAATGAGCACACAACAATGACTTACATGAAGTAGAATTATTACTATTAGATAAACAGTAAGAATAACAGGAACCTCACATTTATTGTAAGCTAGTACCCCAAAGCTCAGAAAAGCTGCATAGAATTTAGAGTCTAATGTTTGTCACTTACACCACAACTAAGGGACCCTGGGAAACAGCATACCTCAATACCTCAAGTTTTATATACACCTAGAGCTCTGTGATCACTGGGTAAAAGCATTGATTTAAAAAAAAAAAAAAAAAAAAAAAACTGTATCCAGGAGAGCACTGGAATAGATCCCAGACGTTTCCAAGCAGGATGTTCTTATCTTAGGACATGACATTCCTAGAACAGTCTGGAGTTATTCTCTTTTAATACAATTAATAGAATTTATATTTATAGGATAGTTTTGGATTCACAGACAAAGCTGGAAGCAAAAAATTTTCCCATAGGCTCGTTGCTGCAACATGGAGATCTTGAGAACAACAAATGAGAAAAAGGAGTGAAGTGGGTTGAAAACCACACAAAGAAATTTCCTGAAGTCAATGTAATCAAACAGCAGTGAGTGTAATATGATATAAAAAAATGGAAATTTAATTGGTAATAAGTTACAGGTCAATGCTCTAATGCTACTCTTTATTGTTTACATCTATTTAAGATAGTCTACATTTCAATTTAATATAAGTAGATGATTGCTACTAACAAAACTGGATTTCTCATTCCCACTAGCCCATACCCCTGACTCACTCCTCAATATAGAGTGCTATCTAAAATTGTCCAAAATAGAGCCACACCTAAGGATATTTATTGATTGTTTCCCAAATGTACTTAAGTCCCCAGCAAGTCTCACTATTGGGAGATATTGTAATCTTTAAGAGGTAAACCATCTAAAGGAAGGTTTTATGTCACTGGTGATGTGACCTTGATCCCTTGATCAGAATTGTAGAACCTAACCCTAAGCCCTTCCATCTTCTGTTTCATTTACATGCCATGAGGTGAGCACTTTTCTTCTTCTGCACAGTTCTATCATGATGTCCTGTTTCACCATAAATGCAAAGCAAGGAGATTAATTGATTATGGAATTAAAATTGCAAAAATATGAGACAAAATATACATTTTTATCTGTAGATTATCTCACGTATTTTTTATAGTGATGGAAAGCTAACACAATAGACTGCATAGTAAAAGGAAAATTGTTGAAGTGCTTATTAAAGTTCTTTTGATATGATTTTACTTACAACAATTAATTAAAACAAATTAGCCTTAAATGTATATATTTAAAATACATATATTTTAAGTCAAACTCTAGGGTTAATGGCTATCTGTTTTCTCTCATATATGGAAGCTAGAGAGGAAAAGGGGAAACAAAGGTGAAGAAGGAGTTCCTAAAAACTAAGGTGAGATCAGTAAAGCGGAGGCAGGAAGGGAGAGGGAAATTCTGAGGTGTAATTTTGGCCAAATTCTATTGTATAATGTGTACATGTATGAATATATAAAAACAAATCACATCAATATGTACAAATATAGCGCACCAACAAAAATGTGGAAAAAATAAAATACTTATTTAAAAAAAAATTAAGTTTTCCCAGTATTCATTTCCTCATAGATGTTTATGAGAATCATGAGGATTTAAGATGATATAGTAAAACAAAAATGCACAAACCGCACACATAAGCACTTAGCCTAGTCAGTCCCCATATCAGCAATTAAAAAATAAGTTCTTGCAAGAAAAAATATACATGTGTGTTCTTCCTTGAAAACAGATTCAGTGAGAAGACCAAGATAAGTACTGAATAAAAGTTCTTATGCTTTATGAACCAGGAAAAGTGGAGTGAATTAAACATGAAACTCCAGGAACTCTTTCCACTGAATAAATCAGCAGGGATTCTTCAGTTGGTCAGTTGCCTTAATGAATACAGTTAATTATTAAATCAAGACCCCAACACTGTGATTTTTCTAATGAAAGAAAATGGGTGACAGGCAATAAAACCCTTGTGAATGTGTCTTTAAAGGGTTATGAAAACAAAAGAGCAACATTTTCAAAGGAAATATATAAAAATAAAATTTACAGGAATAATAATGAGTTAAGAAGACAATTTAATTGCTCTTTACCTACATTGCAAATTAAGAATTTCTATTGAATGCTTTTTCTGCATCTATTGAGATAATCATGTGATTCTTGTCTTTAAGGCTATTCATGTGATGAGTTACATTTACTGATTTCCACATGTTGAAGCAACTTTACATCCCTGGGATGAAACCTTCTTGAACATGGTGCACTGTTTTTTTATGTGTTTTTGTATGTGATTTGCCAGTAATTTTTTTTTTTTTTGCTTCTGTATTCATCAGGGATATTGATCTGAAGTTTTCTTCTGTATTCATCAAGTATATTGATCTGAAGTTTTCTTTTCTTGATGTTTCTTTGTTTGGTTTTGGTATGAGGGTGATATCAGCTTCATAGAATGAGTTTGGAAGAGATCATTCTTTTTCTATTCCATGGAAAAAAAATTCATGAGAATTGGTATTAGTTCCTCTTTAATGGTCTGATTGAGAATCCATCTGGTCCTGGATATTTTTTTTTTTTATTGTTGGTGGTTTTAGGATTTTGATGGTTTCTTCAATTTCAAATGTAAACAATGATGGCTTAAGGTGTTTTTTTGTTTTTTTTTTTTTTTTTTAACTCTTGGCAGCTGCAACATTATTGCTTTCCTTGACTGAATGTGCAGCTTGTAAAGTGATAAAATGTTTCACATTTTTAAAAAATTGTTTCTTATATTTGAGAAACTAAAAGATTCAGACATTAAAATAAGGATGAAATTTTGGTTTTTACATCATTTAAACAAGCTACTGTGTTTTCCATAAAATGTTCTTCAGAAAGAAAAATCAGAGAAAGAACCTCACCTATCAACCCAGAGACAGGAACAAAACAGGAAGCAGGTGACTTTGGAAAGTTTGGGTCACAGACAGAATTATTTTATACCAGAAGCATAAAATTTATTACACAGATCTTAGAGCATTAACCACGAAGACATGAAAATTGTATTAACAGGATGTATATTTTGTTTCAAAAGGAATTTCAAATGCAGTGTGGGCATGAAAGCTATGAGCTAGCAATGCCTTCTGCTCTTTCTTGTACTTTTTATTACTTCTGAGACCATATCTCTAATAGCTCCTCTTTCCCTGCCCTAGATCTGGATCTTTCTTCTCTCTCTGAGAGCTTAGACTGATAAAGCTGTTCACATGAACAGTATCTTCAATTCTATCAAGTTTTAACCTGCCTGGATGATGGTCATTGCATTTCTTGGCAAAGAGCCAAATGGGGCATACCAGAATTCTAGTTAGGAAATTACTAGATTAATCTTTAGAAACTCTCTGGGAAACTGTTGGCTACTCTATTTGTATAATGAACTTTAGTGCACCTCTTCCAAGTGTTCCATTTCCTTGTTATTGCCTAGAATTCCTATAGGGTTATGCCAATTTTAAGTTGCTTGTGCTCAATAAGAAGCAATTAAGTCTCATATTTCTTTGTTGCAGGGTGTTTTTTGGTGACGCCCCCAAAATATTTATGAATAGCCTAAATTCATCCAATTCTTAAATGTTTTACACAATAAGCAAATTGTGGAACATAAAAAAACTGAAACTATTGGCATCTTTGTTGAAAAAAGATTAAGATATCTAGCCTGATATTTTATGCAATTCAAAAACAATGACAATTTTTTCTTAGATGATCATGTTAGATGTAATAAAACCCAAAAACTCTCAGTTAAGAACAATTAAATGACACCACAAGCAATGTAGTATAATACTTAAGCATATGGACTCTGAAGTTAGACTCTAGATAAAAATACTTTTTTACCACTTACTAGCTGTATGGTCGAGGATTCATTATCAAAACCATTGAAACTCAGAACCTATCCATTCTGAGTGTAAGAATACTCAGGAAGAAAAGACGTCTATTTTAAAATGATACTTCTGTGAGAAAGGTGGTCTAGAGAGACAAAAATAAATTAACTTATTAAAAAGATTATTAATTCATAATTTTTGAAACGTTAATCGGTTTTTAGGAGAAAAATTAAAGTACATGACTAATGCACACTATTCATAACCTGGAAAAATATTAAAGTTACATAGCTATATCAAAATAAAAATGATAAAATAGGAATATTCTAAAAACTATAAAGAGCAAAGTAATATAAATTACAGACACAAGTAATTGTAAGATTAATTATATAAATTATATTTGCTGAACTTAAGAAAGTTGTCTGTTTTTAAAGAATGCAAAAAATTTAAAAAAGTTACAATTTATGTAGAAAATACTGATAATTGCAACTCCTAAAAGGACAAAATATAATAGGAATACCAATAAAATGTGGATCTAGCATGATTAAATATAGTATGAAAATAGAAATCCATGTGCAGTTCTATATATGCAAAATAATTCAACCATCACTAAATATTAAACAAAAATAAGAATAAAATATGCACAAATACATCTAAGAAAGGTGTCCCACCTAAATGAACATTCTGTACTGAGAAATACCAAAGGAGATTTAAAAAAAAAAAAAAATCATTAGCCCTGGCATAATGGCACATACCTGTAATCCCAGTAGCTTAGGAGTCTGAGGGAGGATGATTACCAGTTGTAAGCCAGCCTCAACAACTTAGCAAGTCCCTAAGCAACTCAGAGAAACCCTGTCTTTAAATAAAATATAAAACAGGGCCCAAGGGCTGGGGATGTGGCTCAAGCGGTAGCGCGCTTGCCTGGCATGCTTGCGGCCGGGGTTCCATCCTCAGCACCACATACAAAGATGTTGTGTCCGCCGAGAAATAAAAAATAAATATTAAAATTCTCTCTCTCTCTCTCTCTCTCTCTCTCTCTCTCTTAAAAAAGGGGGGGGGGCAAGATGTGGTTCAGTGATTAAACACCCCTGGAGTCAGTCCCTGGTACCCCCAACTTCCCCCAAAATTACACTTTGCTTAGAAGATAACATTTTAAATTATTCCATGGTTGTACCTTTCACCTTTAAACTTTGGAAATTCTACAAAACATGAAAGATAATCATCATTGAAAAATTATCATAAAACAAAAAAAAAATGAAGAATAAAGAGGAAATTTATTTGAGAAGTAAATAAAACATAAAGATTACAACATATTTTCTAATGTTATAATTAAATGAAATAGGTAATAAAAGAAATAAATTAAAAGTATTTAACATTTTGACAAAATACAAAAAATGCAAATACAAATATTAAGGTACAATTTTAAATTATAAAAAAACCTGTGGTTTTCTGTTAAATATTGTAGGCACAAGCTACATATTAAAATTTGAGGTTGAGTCCCTATCTTGTCCTTCAAAATAAATTTAATATACATATATATGTGTGTGAGCATTTACATATAAAATATACAAATCAGGAAAGTAAAGTTAGAAATATAGAGGATTATCGAAAGCTTTTTTAAACCACCTCAGGTGTCACAAATGGGGTATGCATATGATAAAGAGTTCTAATATTTTTAAAACATTCTGAAACTTTTAAATATAACACAAAAACCCAAACGTAAAATTGCAAAGGGAAGAGAAATTACTATATTTTCAAAGTGTTCTTACATGTACTCTTATTAACTATTAATGGGCATACAAATTTGAGAAAGGTGTAGAAGGTTTCACAGAAGCTGCTTTTCATCTCTTAGTGTCCATTCTCTTGGAATTTTACCAAGCACATTATTGGTGGGTTATAATTGCATTTCTCATTTTTTTTTTAAAGAAATAGCCATGTAAATAAAAACCTAGTCAATAAGTATTAATTATTCAGTGTATGCTATGGCTTGAATGTTTACCCCTTCCCAAACACCTGGTAAAATTTAATAGCCACTGTAGCATTACTAAGAGGGAGAACTTACAAATGTAATTAGATCAAGAAATCTCCATACTTAAGAGTGGATTGGTGCCATTATTATAAGGGGACCATCTCAGCTGTCTCCAGTCCTCTCATGCTATCACCATCCACTGTGTACTAAGGCAGAAAGGAGACCCTTGGTAGATGCCAACAATTTGATATAAGAATTCCCAGTCACCATAACTGTGAATAAATCAATTAATGTTTATTATAAATTACCCAGTCTGTGACATTTTTTTGTAGAAGAATAAAATTGCCCAAGTGTGCAACATGCAAAATGTATCACTAAATGAAAAAACATGTGCTTAGCATTTCCTACTTGCTATTAGTCAGAATATGGGTGTGACTACTAAAAGCTATCTTGGACCACATGAGATTGTAGAAGTTAGCAATGTTAGGGTAAAAATGTAGAAGTATTGTTCTTTTGATAAAATGAGAATCTGACCTGAACTGCTTACTTTTATATGAAAAAAGATAAATTTATATCTATTGGAAGCCATTATGAAAATGTTAAAATTGCATTGTCTGATCACAAATACAGTGAATAAAAGGTGTATTTACTACTAAGTGATTATAGGTATGGCCATATCACTTCAAAAACTATGTGCACAGGGGATGAAGATGAAAATTTACTTTAAAAAGATTATAGAAAATTGTTAAAGGGTAGTCATCCACTGAGTTTTGAGGAATAATTTTTGGCAGATAGGAAGAAGTTGGAGAATAAATGACTACCAATTATTTAAGGGAGTAGGAAGGAATTGGCAGGCAGCATCTCTGAATTCATATGAAAGGAGCAGAGAGGAACAGGGCATTGCAGAGGAATCAGTCATATGGGGTACCATTTCTCCATATTCCACTCAGTTGATCAACTTCCAGCCTAAGTAGCAGCTGTAGTTTTGCTGAAATTTCTTAAAACATCTTCCTTCTAATTCACTACCCAAAATAATTTTCATAGAAAGAGCAACATGTTAAAAAGGAAATTAATTTTTATCCTAAATTGAGTTTATAAAAAAAAAAGTAAAAAGTTAAACACACACACCTGAGACATCAGAGCATGTACTTAAGTTTTATCAGAAATATACTGAAAATCCCAGACTGGTCTACAAATTAATAGATGACAGTTTGGTTTATCTCCATACAATGTAGATACCTTAGTAAAGCATGAAGATACATGTAGTAAAACAGAAAAGTGACAGCCAAACATGGCCTCCTGTGAGCACCCCCTTTAACATTACTGCATGACTAGCTCCTTTTTCTGTCTCCCTTGCCTGCTTTCTCTGTAACATTTATTATCTTCCAATGCACTACAATACCAGCTAATCTGAATGGTATAGAATGTTTCAAGTTTTCTTTCTTTTGAGCTTATTATTATGTACATCCCATGTTGAATATTTTTTTCAATTTTATATTCTTAGAACTAGAATGTTACCACAGGTTTAGGTATAAATACTGTTTGTAGTCCATAAGGTGGTGTACATCTATAATCCCAGGCACTTGGCAGACTGAGGCACAAGGATTGCAAATTCAATGCCAGTCTCAGCAACTTAACAAGACCTTCAGCAACTTAGAACTGGCTATTTAATCTAATTAATTAATAGAACTGGTGAAGTTGTTGGGTAGTAAACTGTCCCTGTATTTAGTCTCCAGTACCAAAATAATAAATTCTTACTTTCAATGAAGTCAAATTTGTTATTTTTGTATTTTTCCCTTAACAGAATTTGCAACTTACTTAAGAAAATTCCTTCAGAATCCTGATTTAACTTTGGAAAGTATGTCTTTCTCCCCTTTCTTTTTTAGCTTATGTTTCAGGTTGAATATCAGAAGCAAGAAGAAGCAGTTGTCCCTTGTAAATGTGATGGTGTGTTACCATCTCCTGTGTAGGCAGAGTCCTGTGTGGTCCAATAACATTCCGGGAATGGAAATTTAGAAAATAGGAGATTAGGGTTGGGTTGGCTTGTTAAGTTGCATGGATATCAGTTTATAAAAAGATAAACTGGATAGTTTTTTGCTTGATTCTCTTCAATTTAAATCTAAATCTAACCATTACTTATGTGATCTGTCTTTTTATTTGGGTAAATATGTAATCATTGATATGCTTCCTTTTAACAAAACGTTTTTACTAATGCATTACAATTAAAAATAATAGTAGATTTCATTTGGACATAATCATACATGCATGAAAATATTTTTTCCATTTAGTCACTTTTATTCCCTTTCCTCTACTCTTCTGGTCTTCCCTCTATTTATTTATTTAATTTTACATTGATACTTTGTAAATATACATAAAGGTAAAATTCACTATGGTATATTCATATATGTATATAGCATAATTTGGATAATTTCATTCTACAGTTCCTCCCTTTTCTCATGTCTCCTCCTTCCCTTTTCTCTCTCCTACTAATCTCCCTTTTATAGTTAGGGGACATCTCCTCCCCCCAGCTCCAGCTTCAGTGCCTTGCTATGTTTTCTTTTCTTAAAGCTGCCTTTGTACTATGCTGAACCTGGAAATCCTTGTCTCTGCCATTGGAGATATATGATATGTAGGTAAATGTTGTCCTTTTAATTTTGCTGCCTAGTAAGCACATTATCAAATGCTTGGTAAATTAAATCAGAAAGGTTAGATGTCTTTTGGCAGACTCACCATACCATTCTGATTTTAGCTTGTATAGAATATAATTTAATAAAAAAATTATAGTTTGCTCCAACCCATTTGGAAGTGAGGTCAAAGGTAGACAAGAAAAGGTGAGATTGGGTTTACATGTGAATTTCACTGTTAGATTTAGAGAACTTTGTATGCCAACTTTACAGCATATCTGGGAAGTGAGAAGAGCATTCTTGGAAAAGAAAATAGTAAAGTACAAAGAAATAATATGAGACATCAAAAGCAACTTTAAACCTTTATTTCTATGCATAGCTGAAATTGACTATTACAGAGCACATTATATATCAACAGCACAGACATAAGAATCAGGGGAATGATCATCACTGAGGTGAATTCTCAGAACTTACCTGGGAAGGGGATGAAGAATAAGTATCTGATATTATCAGACATGTTAACTGAATAATAAAATGTGGTGATTAAATTTTAGTTTCTTAGAATATACTCCTAGAGCTAAGAATACTTATCAAATGAATAAATAAATTTGGCAAATGATTAATGTTAATATAATATGTGAATAAGAATCTAAACTAGGGTAAGTGTACAAGTGATCCTTTTGTACTATCTTCATAGATTTTCTGCAAATCTAAAAGTATTCTAAAGTGAAGAGTTTATGTGGGAAAATATGGTGATATATTAATTGAATTTTCTCTCTATTTTTTCCCTCATATTCTGTGATCAATAGAAAGATTGAGGGGATTACAAGAAAAATAATTTAGATAAAATACCATAACTTTATTTTCTATGAAGAAGTTTTATAAGTAAACCCAAAGCACGGAAGAAGGCAAGAAACTTTTAGTCTCTAAGTAAAATTATTATTTTGAAAACTATTTTAACAAATTAGGCACACAATATTCGTTTTATAGAACAGGATGTCTTCTATAGATGAAGGAAAATCATTTGAGAAAACTCAGTGTCTATTCATGACAAAAACTGTGAGGACTAAAAATGAAAGCAATTTTCCCAAACCAATAAGGGATGTCTACATAAACTTAAGCTAGCATCAAAATTGACAGTTTGTAACAACTTTAAGATGTTACAACTGAAACTGATCTTAAAATATTCCAGTAATCTTAAATTTAGACATTTGTTTTTATTTTAGTTACATGATTTCTATGTAAAATGTCTCTGTTTTAAAAAGGAAACTATCTGGATAATTTTTCTTCTAGTTTCACATGTAGAAATCACTGCAGAGCTGAGAGCTTTTTGCTGGCAATAGTTGGTGTTTTTCTTTCTGAAGAACTTGAGGTTGTTTTGTTCAGATTATTCCCTAAGTCATTTTAAAATAATCCTGTAACTATGTACTATGAAATTCTGATTGATACAGTTGCTTGATGCAAATTTATTATTAGTATTTTTATAATTAATAATTTCTTATTTTTCCCAAAATTCTTGTCTTATATCATCAAATTCAAAATTTCTTTACACAAAAAATGTTTAGTGCTTTTAAGAAGCTTGAATTTTTTCTCCTTTTTAATTTGTTTACACAAATTTACAACCCAAATTTATGTTTACATTTGAAAAGATACATTCAATGAAGCAGGCTCAAATACATATCACTACTTTTAATCTTTGCTTTGACCTTAATGTTTTATAGAAAAGGCAAATTGCATTAAACAATAAGCTGTGATATTTTTCATGACTTTATCATCTTAATGGGCATCTATTTCTATTTCTACATGTGAAATAAATCTATTTTATATTATCTTACATTTATTCTATACCCTAATTTTAAGAGTTTTTTTGAAAATGGATATTTTTTTCAAATGCTTTTTATGTATTAATTGAATGATCATATTGTTTTTGTCTCTGATAGAGTTGATGTGAAATCATGCTTATTGATTTTATATGTTGAACCATCCTTGCATCCCTAGAACAAATGAATGAATGAATGATCAATTTAATCATGAGTATTTTTTTTTTTTTTTTGCTAGTGTCCTGTGGTTGTTTTGAGGACATGTCCTCCTACCTTATAAAGCCTATTGGCTGCAGATTTTGGTTTCTTTATTTGCTTGTTTGAGTTGTTTGCTTTTCTGTTTTTTGTTTGTTTGTTTGTTTGTTGGGAGGGGGGGTGGAATGTCCTTACCTGGTTTCCATAAAAGGGTAATGTTGGAAAAATTTGGAAGATTTTTGTCTCTTCAATCTTTTCAAATAGAATGATATATATTCTTAGGTGGAATTTACCAGCAAAGCCATCTGATCCTCAGGTTTTCTTTGATGAGAGAATTTTTCACATTGATTTAATATTGAAACTTTTTAAGTCTGTTCAGGCTTCCTATTTCTTCGTGTTTCAATCTCAGTATATATGTAAGAAGAAATTAATTCCTTCCTTTATGTTTTCAAATAAAATTGAAAACAATTGTTGGTATGCAGTTACTTACAAATCTCTCTCATGATTGTTTGGACATAGTCAGTACATACTGAACAGGAAAAGTTAAAAATTTCCAGGATTAAGAAAAAGGAATGCCCATTTGAAGCCCTAGTCAGAACCATTAAATAGGCAAATAAGCAAAGAGCATTCAAATGGGAAAATGTGAAGTGAAAATATTCCTGCTTGCAGATGGCATATAAATATGCATGTATGTATAATATATATGTATTTAATACATATATATGCATGCATATATATGTATTTTATGCATATATATTATATGCATGCATATATATGTATAAAACCCTAAAGACTTCATCAGAAAATTGTCAGACCTAACAAGTTAATTAATAAAGTAATAACAACAAATAATAATGCAGAATACAAAATGATCATGCAAAAATAATTAATGATTTTATATGTCACTAGCAAACTATGTAAAAAAGAAATCAAGATAAAAATCTCACTTGCAAAAACTACTATAAAATGAAATAAAATTCCAAGGAATAAATTTAACTATAGAGGTGAAAGACCTCTGTGTGAAACTATGAACATTGATTAAAGTAAATGAAAACAGAAATAGATGAAATATTTTCCTTGATTCATGAATTAGAAAAATTAGCACTGTTAAAGTCTTATACTACCCAAAGCAATCTACACACTCAGAGTAATTAAATAAGTATGTGGAAGAGATGTCTACACTCCCTTCTTTACAGCAGCATCATTCATAATAGCCAAGATATAGAATCAACCTAAGTGTGGATCAACTGATGAATGCATAAAATATCCATTATATTTCATAAAACATGAAATCTCATCATTTGGAAAACCATGGATGAGCTGAAAGATAATATGTTAAGTGAAACAAGAGGCACAGAAATGCATGTGCTGCATAATCTCACACATATATGGAACCCCCAAAACTCTGGTCTCATAGAAGCAAAGAGTAGAAAAGTGCACATCACAGGCTTAAAGTATACGGGGGGATAAGATATGAGAGGGTGGTCAATGTGCACAACCTTACAGTTAGATGGGAAAAATAAGTTGTGTTATATTCTATTACACAGTAGAATCATTAGAGCTAACAATAATATTTATATCTTTAAGACAGAACAGAATATGAATGCAAATATTACAAGGTAATGATTAATGTTTGAAGTGATGCACAGTAATTACCCTGATTTGATCATTATAAAATTTATATACTATCAAGGCATCACACTAAATTTCATATATATGTATAATAATTGTGTGTTAATCAAAAATAAAATTGTAAAAATAATCTCATGACTTGGAGATATTCTATTTATTGAATCCAAATATTAACAGTTTCTTTGGAGAACAGAATCAAGAAATATGTGTAATGTAGAAGACACTTATCTGATTGAGATCTGTGAAGGGTCTAACTTTAACTTGGAAAGATCCAAGTTAGTCTGCTAGTATTACACAGTGAATAAGTGGAAAAGTTGAAATGAGATCTTCAGAATCACAGTCCTATAATATTCTCTATCTATACATGCAAGATTAACATGAGGCAGTTGAGAAAATTAAATAAAATGAAAAATAGGAAAAAAGTACAAATAAGAGAAACACATGGTATAGCACATACATGACTTACTGATCTGGTCAATCAAAACTGCAACCTCATGTATCAGACTAAGTTCCACTTACTCTGAACAATTTTCAACTTTTCAGATTGACAAATGCTGCTCTTTTGAACATCCAATTTTTGAATCAAACCCCTCGTGCGGTCTGATATGTATTTTTGCTCTTTTAAGATTTTCTAAATGGTTCTTATTCTTTAAAATTCACCCTACATGTTATTCAATCAGGAATTTTGTCATTTTCTTCTCTAATTTTGGGTCATCACTCTTCTGTTTTTATGGCAATGTGAGCATATCTTGATTTCACTGCTAAACAAGTCACAAGCTATTGGAAATCTTGCTAACTTGACTATGCCCCTTGCTAATCTCCTAGCAATTTGACAGCAGGATCTCTCTTTAAGGAATATCTTTTATGGGTTTCATAGTTGTGCTTGGTATATTACTGAGCCTGTAATTTATTTAAGATGACAATGTTATTGAAAATTCTGAGTTTGTGTGAATTGATATTTATTTGAGCAGTGTCTTTGGTGGTAAACAATCTAAATGCTAAGCGGAATATGGTTTACTGTTTTGATGTTCTATTAGTTTTTCTGAAAGCCTTTTGTTAACAAAGGATTGTCATTTTGCTGGAATAGACTATAAAATATCAATAAATATCTGGTAAGCATTATAAAACTATACACATGGAATTCCTTTATTTTTTTCTTTGTCACTGTAAGAAATTTGGTATGCTTAAAATTTAACTTATTATGTTTATAAAAATGAAAAAGAGACATCCTTTTAAATTTAAATGAGATAAAAAGAATTTTGTTTTGTTGTTATATAATTTGTAAAAAATACAATTTATATTTCCCTTTCTTCTTTTATTTGAACTTATTTATTTATGCTTAAATGTTTTTCTTTTTTAAAATATATTTTTATTTGTAGATGGACACAGTAACTTTATTTATTTATCTTTATGTGATACTGGAGCTCAAACCCAGCACTTTACCCATGGTAGGCAAGTGCTCTACCACTGAGATACGACCCCAGGCCTTAAGTGCTTTTCTTATACCAATATGCAGTTTATTCTTTTTAATACAATATGGCAATCTTAGCCTTTTAAATGAGAAATTTTCACTATTTACAATTAATTATTGATGTGGGCAGATTTAAGTTTATAATTTTGTTATTATTAAAAAATTAATCCTGTCTTGTGTTTCTTCATTTTTTCTTCACCTCATTATTAAAAAATATTTGCTTTGAGTTGAATTTTTTAAAAATCTATTTTGTTTACTTCTGTTTCAGAAGCTATGACTCTCAATTTTGTCATTTCACTGCCTATTTTAAAATTTATATTGTACATTGTAATTTTTTCAAAGTTTACTTTTAACTGACACTGAACATACTTCACTTATGATATAAGTCTACTAGCTTTCATGCTATGGTTGGCTTACCTCCTGCATATGTATGTATTTGTGGGTTTGTGTGTATGAACCCCATACTATGTACTTCTTTATATTGTTTTGCTTTATTTAAGCAGTCAATTTTCTTTATACAGATTTCACTAATAAAAAAACATATATATGTATATATGATATATATCATATATATGTATAGATAGACAGATAGATAGATAGATGGATGGATACACATATAAAACATACAGCAGTTATCATTTCCAGAGTTCTACACTCCTTATGACAGATCACTGTATCTGTCAGTAAGAAAAGTGAGACCCTGTTTCAAAATGAAAAATAAAAAGGGCTGGAGTTGTAGCTCAGTGGTAGAGCATCCCTGGGTTCAATCCCCAGTACTGCAAAAGAGAAAGGGACAAAGGAAGCTTTAAATATTAATGTGAAATTAACCTTTACTCTTTTCTTTTATGTGAGATGTACATATATAATACTTTTATATTAAATTTCATTCTGTAACAAGTAAGATAACTTTTCTCATGTATACTATGAAAAAATGTTTAAAGTATGATAGCATTTTCCCTCAGTCTTTATTAGCTACTTAACTATAAAGCAAATTCATCATTTTGAAGATAAGGATTGTCTAATTACAGAATTAAAGGGAAAAAAATAACATTAAAAATAAAAAAAAATGTGTCACTTTGATCTTTGTTATAACATCTAGAATTGTCAAGTTGATTAATGGGTAATTACCAGCTAAGAGAGAGTAAAAAACACAAGACAGCAAGGATGATTTTGATGAGAATCCTTGTAATATTCTAACTAGTTTTCAGATAAAAATCAACATTATCAATGTTCATACTGCATGTTTAGCTTTGGTTGAAATGTGGGCAAGTCATTCATTTTATCATCTATAACTGAATTATTAGGAAGATTTAGATTAAAATATTTTTCTATCAAAATAGGTTTTTGATTATGTACTTGTTTATCATATGTATTTACATATATATATTTACATATATATATAAATAACCAAATAATTTGAATTATTTGGTTAAGCCATAAGTTATTTCAACCAGTTGGGTGAAAAAAAATTATTATATAAGTTAAAATTTATTTTTGGTTCATTAATTGGTATTTTTTACATAATAATGCATACCATGTGCTTGTACCCTTAGAAGAAATTGACTATTGCATTTTAGTTTCACATAAAAATTGACTTGGAATATAAAAATTAAAACTTGCATTAGAAAATATACGTATATACTCATATAATAATACATGAGTACTTATTTTAATGGTCATCAGGGTCATCTTTACTGTGTCAGCGTTCACTCCCTCTGCCATGGGAAAGAGGTCTGGAATAAGAGTCAGAGGAAAGGAATACAGTTCTCTTTACTGTGTGACACTGAGGAACTCTCCTGTGATCTTTACTATTCGACTTGTAAATCATTTAAGTTTTAAGGGAACAAAGACTTGTTAATGTAGTTTTTTGAGCTTCCGAGATTCATTTTGAAAAGGCTTCCCAGATTTCATTTTGTGGAAGTGAAATTATGTTATTATAAATGAAATATGTTATTATAACATACTATTTCATGATGATTTTATCAATTATGAGTATATTTATCAATCAAAATGTCAAATGGACCAAATTATGTTATGTGCATAAACAAATATGTCATAATGAATCTCACTATTGTGTATAATTAAAATGTACAAATAAATAACTGAAAAATAAAAAGTCACAAAAAACAAATTCAGATGGACAATGATGTACATTGCACTATTTGTTTTGTTAAAGTGCAATTGTCACATTCCATGGAGCCTACATACAAGTAAATGTTAAACATTTTATGACTTCTAAGCACAGCTGAAAAAAATTTCTATGAATTGTCAAAGATTCAGTGTGCTTAAAAATGCCTACTTCATCTTCCAATAAATACCAGAGTAAGCTGAGTGGCTTTGACTTTGATGCAAAAATCTCTTATTAACAACAAACTTTAAAAAGATCACATATTTCCTAATGCTCATCCCAAGTGTCTTATCCAGAGTACACATTTATCAAACTACTGAATGAATGAATTGTTCCATGAATACAGATGTGGAAAGCTATTACTTTATCATTGTTCGGAAGTGAGTGATCAATAAAGGTTGTCCGAATATAAGCCTGATATTTTTTCAATAGTCAGGAATATTATATAACAAGAATATGTGGAGAAAGATATTTCCAAAGTGGCACAAGTTAGAGAGAACTGGGGAGCCTTCCAGGTAATCTCTTCAGTATCTTTGAATTAACAAATTTCTCAGACATTCTTGTAAATACAGAACTTCCAATTGTTCTCAATTATTTATTTAGTTGAATAATGTGAAGCACAATCCTAGGAATCATATAAGCCATAAAGATATACCATACTATTTCATCTTGATATTTTCAAAGCACTATTTTATTTTTTATCCTCTTTTAAACCCATGTGTTGTTGTTTTTTTTTTTTTAAGTGTATGTTTTCCTTGTTTCAACTTTGACCAGAAACACCAAAATAGAACATATAAGATGTGTTTGCCTATAAGTTAACTAGGGAGTTCCTCATATCCTAATGTCAGTATCTAAAGTAAAATGTAGCCAGCATTAATAATTAAACATTTCTAATTAAGGTAACCTGATATAAAACTATAAAGTATGAATAAAATGTCATAGACCCCCAGGAAAATAATAAAGACAGCTCTGGTAATCAGAATTATATAGTCTCATAAAACATGGCACACACTTTTCCACATATTTTAGGCTCTTTAGAATCAAGGGTCTAAGGTAATTATGGAATAACATTTGTCACAAAGATGTCCTTGTGTCTCTGATTCTGCTTTCTACATAAATAGTTTGAGTATTATGGAAACAAAGGACATAGATAAATCAGATAGATAATATTTTTCAAGATAAGAGTAGCACTGTCTGGTCAAAAATATTTCAAAGGTATAACATATTATTACAACCTTAACTTTGAATATATACACACCTTGTAACACAATTTTCCAAACCAGAAAGAAACTTTCTATGTATATGTATATTTTTTACTATAAAATACTGGTAGAAATTTTCATTAAGCATAAAATTATTTCTAAAACTCACATTCTGATATGCTGCTTTTGATTACAAAAATAGACATGAAAATAAAATTACAATTTTTCTTTACGCAAATCATTGAGAATGTAAGTGTTTGGGAGTTTGAATTTTTAAGATTTTTTTTGGAGTATTTGAATATATACATGAGATTGTTCTGAGAGATAAACCCAAGTCTTTACAAAAGTTTTGTTGTTGTTGTTGTTGTTTCATATACACCCTATGCAAATACTCAAACATTTTTAGTGCATCTGGATTTTAACAATATGCACAGGTCAAACCTTGCTTGTAGAAAAAGCACAAGAAAAAAGATCAAAGAATCTTTGAGACAAACCACCTTTCCTAATTACCTTAGACACTTATAAAGATCCTAGATAACCAAGAGCATGATACCAGGTGGAATTTTCTACTTGTGGCACCATGTTGCCTTTATAAAGCTTCAGATGTGGAGACATTTTGGATTTTAGATTTTCCGGTTTATGGATGCTCAATCTGCATACATTAAGAAATTTGTGAAACATTTCCCTCTGGCATTATGTGTTTATTAAATATGTATTATTGGTATCACATACCAGAGGATTATTTATTTCAACTACTGCTACATGATCATTAGCTTTTAGATGGTATTTTTTCCATATTAAGTAGCAAACTTTTTAACTCAAAAAAAGTGTAGGAAATTAATAAATTCACCCAGATTTCAAGATCTCTACCAACAAATCATTTCCAATACTTTTACTAATATATTCCTTGAATATAAAATAATTCATAAATAGAGAATGAAACTTGGTAGTTTAGACTTAATGGCCCAGGTGAAACCTGATTACTTCAATTAAAAGCTTTTAAAACCCATTAGAAAGCTAATATGATCCTTTAAACAAACTCTATCCTAACATTTATGGGGAAACATTGCAATCCCAGAAAAGGTGTTTTTCTTTCATGTTTAACATATTCATTTGTCAGACTGACAAATAGAAGGAAATGTTCAGGGAGACAGAAAATAAATGCAAGAGGCATAAATATGATTTCAATTAGTGAAGAATGTTCAGTTATATACAGATAATAATTCTCAAAGTATTTACTTAGGATTCACAGGTAATCAGGACACTTTACTGTTCAGGTGCTTAGCAACATGGAAGAGGTTAGAAGGTGGAGAAGGAACAGAAAATCACTCATCACCAAACCCCTGAGTTTAGAATAATGATTACTATATATGAAGAATAAAGTGGTGTTAATATTCAAAAGGAGGTTATATTAAGTTAGAAATTAATGCATCATTTAGAGTTGTCTGAGGTAGTTCTTGAAAAATTAATATGGTGTTTGATGGATGGAGTTGGATATAAAGAGGTTTTTAGATGCTGTGGATGGCAGAAGCAAATGAGTGTTTCATGGACTGTATTAGGTGATGTCAGACAATTTAAGTTGAACGGAGCTCAGGGCATTCAGACAGGTAAAGTGTGAACAAGACAATCAAGTATATTGAGATAGACTATGATTGCTTGGAGGATCAGCATTAAGTCACATATTTTTCAATCAGTGGAAAATAGGGAACAAAGGAATCCTTTTTCATCTGGAAATAGCCTTGTTTTTAACTCTGTTGAGCATTGCCCCTCTGAGACTGAATCACCTTTTATATTTGCTTTTCCTCCTGTTTTTATATATTATATTTCAACAGTTTACGGTGAAACCAGAAAAAATTTAGTATTACTTTTTGGAAGCCAGACGAGTTCATAAATAAAGCAGGTTTCTAAAACTACTTAGCAGTGCCTTTCTCATCTTGCATTGATTGGCAGCTGACTGCTCTACACCACAATTTCAGACCTCTGCTCTGCTCAAAATACACTTGCACTTCCTTCTCCCTGTTATTGGCTGACAATCATGCTATCTACTTTAATGTGAAGAATGATTTATCTTACAAAATTCTTTTTTTTATTTCTCACCAATTATATTATATTTTCTTTCACATTCACAATGGTATTTGCTGACTCCTACTCTTTCAAGATGTCTTCTCACCAACTCACTGTTTGTAGACCGTTTCTTATTTCTCATGCATCAAGTGGCTCAATTTGCACTCTTCCTTCAATGGCAAATATTATTAATTCACAAAATTAATTGATAAAATACAGTATTTCAAAATATATTTTATTCTCTTTCTAAACTTTTTCTCCAAGTACTTCATTAAACTTTAAGTTGAGCTTCTGGTTAACCTAATATAGACTAAAAAGATGTATTGAAAATAACTAACAATCTCCTAATCACTCAACAAATAATCACTTTGTGGGAATTTTTTTCCAGTGTTTATGTCATTTATAAATGACATTTGACTTTTTGATTGACTTTCAGGATGCTATATTTTTTTTCTGTTCATCAATTTATGAATCTTTATTTTCTAACATAATTCTGATGATATATTAGTCTGTTTCTTTTCTTTGTAACTTTTATAAAATACATGAACCTGGGAACCTTTATAATGAAAACTTTTTTTGTGGTTCATACTCTGGAGGTTGAAGGTCACAAATTTCATGGTGACCTTCTTGTTGGCAAAGTGACAAGGTAAAACAAGAATCATAAGAGAAGAGTTAAAAGATAGGTGTGTATTTTTCTCTGCTGATTTCTCTCTCTTTTCTTATAAAGTCACCAGTATTCAGCTATGGGGTTCCACTATGATGATTTTATCGAATCTAATTTGCTTCCACAAAATTCCACCACTAAACAAAATAGATGGATTGAGTTTCTGCCCTTCTAAAAATACTTCACAATGTGGATTAAAACGCAACACATGGACAATTGACAAACATATTTAAGCTATCACCAATTTGAATATCCACCCCTGGCCAAGTTTCATGTCCTTCTCACAATGCACAATATGATCATTTCATCTCCAAAACTCCAAGTCAATTCAAGAGTACAAATTAGAAAATCCAATATTAGAATAATGGTAATTTTTTTCAGATGTGAGTTTCTGCAAAATTAAGAAATCCATTACATATTTTCAAGATACAATAATAATGAGACAAAGATAGGATAAACATGTTTTTTTCCCAGAAGAGGGAAATAAGAAAGTAGAAAGGCATAACCAGTCCAAAATAAAAACAAAACCCAGGCCTTAAATCTTAAATTTCTATTCCAACATCACATGAACACTGGACTGAGAAGTGGCCTTCCATGTTCTTAAACAGCCCTGCCTCTCTGGCTTTGCTGGTCATATAATTTATAGTTGTTCTCATAGGCTGGTCGTATCTACTGTCTGAGGCTTTTCCCTGACAGATTTTGACAGACTTTGCACATTGCTGGTAGGTATACTTTTCTGGGGTTCCTTCTATAACTCCACTATTATGAGCAAAATAGACATCACTCATTAGGGACTCTCTGCAGGTGCTAACTTCTGCCCAGCCTACCAGACTTTTCTTTAAATTTCAGGGGCAGCCTCCATGACCCTATAAATTTTGTCTTCTATGTACCTGCAAACACAGCACAACATGGATGACAGGGTCTGCCACCAGCAAGGTCTGCCCCTGGCCTGCTTGAACCATAGGTTTAGCTATGCAGTGTTGAGACTGAAATTAGGAAAGTAAATCCTAAGCAGCAAGTCACTAGGGTACCTGGGTCCTTCTTTTAAAATAGTTCTATCCTGCAAAGTCTGTGAGCCTCTGACAGGAGGGATGGTCATGAATAATTTTAAGATACTTTTGAGAATATTTCAATACAAAGCAACTGGGTCCCTTTAATCCACATTCGTCCCTTTTCTAAGTGGTTCCTCAGCAACAAAGTTGGCCTTCAGTAAAATTTCTAGTAGAATTTAATAGAATCCTGATCTCAGTCTCTGACTTGTTACTCTGTCTCCTTACCTTAGGATGTCTCACTAGAATTGCCTCTAATTCTGTGTTTACAGCTTCCTATTGCTTTCTCTGTACTGTTCTTCCAACTTCCACCTTCTGTCCATTTCCCATTTGTAGTTACACTCATATTTTCAGGTATTGGATGTTAGTACAACCCCAGTTATAATTACCAACTTTCTGAATTAGTCTATTTCTGTTACTATAATAAAATACCTGAATATGGGAAATGTCACAGAGAAAAAATGGTGAATTTAGTTCACAGTTCTGGAGTTATAAGGGCTCATATCTGATGATCTGCTGATGACCCTCTTTCTGACAGTCATAAAGAATGCATTGTATTACTTGGCAAGAGAGCATGCTTTTTTCCCCCTCATCATCGTCATCCTTCTCCCCCCACTTCTTCTTCTCCCCCCCCCACTCCTTCCTTCCCTCCCTTCTTAAATGTCTCTACTGTTCAATCATGGGGCACAACCTTATTGATATTATCAAATCCTTACCATCTCCTAAAGAACTCCCTTAAAATTATTAAATAGAGAATTGTTTTACTATCCTCTTAATATCTCACAAAATGATTAAATTTCAACTTCTGAAGGAAAAAAAAACTCTAATCATATCCAACCATAGTAAACAATGAATGGTGATAATTTAAGTCAAATATCACAAAAGCTTAAGAATTAACTGTTCTGTACTACACACGTATTTTTAAAAATGCCTTTCTCTTTTAAAATGTCTGATTTTTTGACTTCTTGATGCTCCCATGCAATAGTTTAGTAGTTACTTAAAGGACATATAAGCATTAGTAAACAGGAAAAACTGGGTGCAAATTCCCATTTCATGAAATATTAACTGGAAAATCACCTTATCCTTTTGTGAAACATTAATTCATAAGACTGTTGTGATGTTTAAGTCAATTAATGCTGATAAGGATGAGTGGATTGTTATAGATTCATCTCTCAACTCTTCTATTTTTCATTGCTTCCCTAATTGCACTTTCATAATCAACTTGATAACTCACCTTAAAAGGACAAGCATCCTAAAGACTTTCTTGGTGCCTCATCTAAGTCACCTTCTCTTTATCTGGCATAGTTTTTTGATTAATCAGCAGATGAGTTTTTAAGTTCCATTTTAATTTCCTTCCCTAGCTGATTGAAAATCTGTGAAACTATGGTTACTTTGTTTTTATGCACTTTTAACTTCACTACTCGAAACTATGGGAGTTAATATATTGATTCTAAATTGAACCTCATAGCACATTTGAATACAAGTTAAAGCAGCTTTTTCTCTGAAACAAACAGCAGAAATGATTCATTTTGGAAAATAGAAAAGAATCTGAATTACCTTATGTCTTTACCTAAAGAATTACAGGATATATTCCAAGATCTTTAACATGATTTTGTTCATCAAAATAGGAATAAACCATTGTTTTTAATTTTAAAGATCTGTAGCAAGACTTCACATAAGACATGAGACACAGTCTGTGAACAAAGTCATTTAAATGATTAAAGGTGGCATTTGGGGAGCTAATTCATTATGTATCCTTGTAAGTAAGTATATGCATTGTAAAATCATTCTTGGTAGAAAGTAAGTAAAAGTAACATATTTTGGCTTTCGGAATAAAGGAAACTCCTTTGGGTTTAGTATGACAGTAGATTTTAGATTTCCTCTTATAAACATTAATTTTTTAGCATCTGTATGTTGAACAAGATCTTATTTTTGTTGTTGTTCCATATATAGTCTCTCCATCTATAAAAATGTAGGAATATGTTATCATGTAAACTATGGTTCTGAATGAATAAGAATAGTTTCAATTTTTAATGTTAGGCAATGTTGAAAGGCAAAGTTATAATGAATAAGAAGATGAATAAAGAAATAAAAAATGGAACTTGTACTTCAGTATAAGGATTGAGCTTTGGATTTAGAAAATGTTGTAACTGAAAGGATACTTATAAAATTGCTAGTGCCATCTCATTTTCCAAATCAGAAAACTGAGACCACCAAAGGATTAAATAACCCTTTCAATATCATACACTTATTAAAAAAATAGAACTAGAAATTATTTCAACTGGTTTATCCATGGGGTTTCAACATCATATAACACCATCCAGTGCTTCTATGCCCAGTAAGCTGAGAAGTTCCATTTATTTTGATTGTGATATAAAACTGTTGAAAGGAGATATGTAGTGAAATCTATGGAGAAATTCCATTTCAAGAGGTTCATTCTTCATCTCTTCACAGTCTTACAGTCTTCCTTAAGCCTAATGAAAAATTTTATGGCACCATAATTTGATTAAGTCAATCAAATTATTTGTTTCTCATAAACTGATTGCCTTAAAAAGTAATGTATGATCCAATGCTGAACAATGAAATGTCAAAGAAAAACAGATAAATGTAATATTCCTTTCAGTAGCAGATATCTTACTACCCTGAAAGCTGAGTAATAGGAGATGACAAAAACAGAAAGAAAATACCTTGGTCTTTGATGGTAGCACTGAGCCACTAAAATAAATAAATATGTATATTTATTATCTCAGAAACTTATCTAAGGTGAAAAAGTAATTTTTTTAAAAAATTCCACTTCCTTTTGGTTTTGTGTTGTAAGTAAAGTCATCTTAACTGACACTGTTAATAAAATTCACACAAAAAGGCTAAATGCAGGATACCTAATGATCACAAATGCCAAGTAAAAAAACCTTGGAGCGTGAAGAAAAGTGAGGGTAACACAAGAAAGAGGAGATACTAAGCAATTTTATGATAATATTCTGAATTAAATGGAATATATTCATTTTCTACTTGTCATTTTATTGTAAACGTAAATGCTAGAAAGAGCACACATAATAACCACAACCTTAGCTTTGTGTCTACCCATTGATTACAGGAATGAAAAGTCATCTTTTAATGTTTCCTTGAGGTTATATCAATATATTAGTAGTAATTTCTAAAATAGTAATATATATAAATAAATAAAAATACCGTTAACTGTTGTGAGATGGATATTGTACAAGAAAAATTACAGAATGTCTCTGACATTTATTATGCAAATGACAAAGTGTGAGAAACTATTCTAGCCACTAAAATCAGTGGGGAATCACTTGTTCTAGACATTATCCTCATGGAGCTTACACTGAGAAAAACAGATAATCAATTACAGTTAATCCCATAAAAATAAAAATAGATTATGGATGTAAAGAATATTAATGATGTTTGAATAATTGAAGTTTAAAAGAAAATTTTTCTGACAAGGCAATATTTATTGGTAGATAGATATATATATATGATAACCAGATCGGAATGGTGAAGACTTCTTAAAATATTCCACATAAAGGAAAAGACACAGATAAAAAACCCTACACCAATGTAGTACTCAATGTGTTTTAGAAAATGAAAGGAGACTGTGGAGTTTGAAACATGGTGTGACCAAGTGAAAGTGGAACAATATGTGTTTGGAAATTGATGAAGGTTCAGCTCAAACACAGTTTCCAGATCACAGTAAGAAGTGTGGGTTTTATTTGAAGGCAATTGAAATCTTTGAAGGATTTTATGCAACAGGATGATGAGCACCGGCTAATCAGTTTTTAAAGATATCTGTAGATGACCTATGGAAAACAGATAAGAGAGGCCAAGAGGAAAATAAGAATATTTTATTTCAATTTCTTTTATAAAGATTCTATTTTATTCTGTTACTGGAGGAGTGTGGTACCAATTTTGAAGGTCTAAGAAGCACCAGTTTTGTGGGTAGATGGAGTTTGTTTTAAAAGTGCTAAATGTGAGGCAGCTCTAAAATGGTCATATTTAAGTATGTTAATATTCAACATTTACATAGCACTTAACAGCATGGAATATACTCATCACCAAAGAGAGAGAGGGGGGAAGAAGACTGATGAACTCCCAACATTCAAATGTAACATAGAAAGATAGGTGAAAATTGTACATCATAGAATTCAGAATAAACTTTTAAAAGTATTATATCTTGAAAGTAAAGGGAGGATAAGTGGTCTTTTAAAAGAGTTAGAAGAATCCCTTATTCCTGAAATTCAGCTGAATTTCTCTTCCTTCTTCATATATGACTTTTGTAGCATAGTAGAAAATGAGTTAAGAGACTTTTGGTTGTCTTCTTGACCTTAAACTGGTCTGGAAATTTATAATATCTTATGATTATAGTATTGACTGAGCAATTTTTTTTGAAATCCCCAACAATCTTTTCCTAAAAAGTTTAAACCTTTTGTGTTTTAGTAAAGTCTTCAATAATTATCTACTGAAATTAAAAATAAGGCATTGATTAAGCACTGAAGTAAGCTTTGTGTAGCATACTGGTAGAAAAAATATTTTCCCTTGTGATTATTCAGATTTATTTGAAGGCAATTGAAATCTTTGAAGGATTTTATGCAACAGAAACAGGCTTCAAGTTATACTCAACTGGTTTCAGCAAAAGTTTTAATTTAGACGAAAATGTTAGCACATTTTTCCAACACCCCCATAAGTGCCTGTGCTTCATCATCCTAGCAAATTTGTTTCTTTTTTCAGTCTGAATTAATAAACCCATCCTTTTTCAAGACAATTCTCTCTTCCTTCATCTATATACCCATGAAGGTACAAAAAAAAAAATCTATTTGAGTTCAGCATGAAGGGTACAATGAATAGATTTAGGTTGCAAGTATTTTTCTGTTATTTACATTTAAATTACATAGATAGATAGATAGATAGATAGATAGATAGATAGATAGATAATAGATAGATAGTAGATAGATTGATTTGGGTGAATGGACTTTATTCATAATCTGATTTGTGAAAACTGATCTCCTTTACCTTAATAATCATATGATTTTTAACACAACTTGGTAACTACATACTTAAGTTTAAAATAAAACAAATTAAACTTAACATTCCTTTAGACTTCAGAGCAAAAGTAGGTTTCCATAGTCTCTACATTTAGGAAGTGCAATGTTTCCAACAAAATGTGCAGTGAAAACTTCAACATTTGTATTTAATTCTCATGTTCTTCAGTTTCAAAAGCACCACACAATCGTTCCCCCCTCTCTTTTCTTGGCATTTAATTTTAAATGTGTTGAATATCCCAGCTTGCCTCATCACAATGCCAAATTAACAATTCTGAAAGGAATAAGTTAGTACATGAAACCATGAATAGGCGTTTCTTAAAAGTGAATAATGTAACTTGCTCTACAAAGCCCTTCATCAAAATACTTGTTTAAAACCAGTCTATTTCGTACAGTAAGACAATATTTCCATCTTAGTTCTCTATGTTTTTCTTAAGAATGACTTTCACTGTGTTCTGTTGAAGAGGAATATCCTATGTCTACATCGTAAAAATGAAGAAAACTTCAATCAACATGTATAGAAATAGAATTCATTAACAATTAGAGATCAGCATGAATTCAGAGAAATTTAATGGTAATAAACCTAATTCTATAAATAAAGTGCTCTTTCCTGAATATTCTAATTCTCTTATATTTCTTCAGTTTAAATCCTGAATCATCACTGTAACATAGAAAGAATATAAAACAAGAAGTGAGACTGCAACTCAGCCATTTAACTGGCTGAGTGACTGTGGTCCAGTAGCATAAAATTCAAATTTCAATTTTATGTTAGGAAAATAAAAAAAAATTGAGTATAATAATATTTGAGTATCCTCCAGCTTTTTAATTTTCTCATATTGCTTTTCTACTCACTAACAAAATCCATTTTAAAGTACTTTCATGGCCACATTTTATTTTTTGTTAATTTTTTTGGCGGTGCTGGGGATTGAACCCCAGGCCTTATGCATGCAAGGCAAGCACTCTACGAGTTGAGCTATATCCCCACCCATCATGACCATATTTTATATACAAATACATAGATAAATATATATTCATGCATACATAATGTATTTCCATATATATGTATAATATAACTATCATATGAGACTGTAAGAACTCATGTGCAAGTCCACTTCCAAATATAATTGTAAAAACTTGTTTTAGCTGGGCATGGTAGTACACGCCTATAATCCCAGCATCTTGGGAGGCTGAGATAGGAACATTACAAGTTGAAAGCCAGCCTTAGCAAAAGTGAAGTGCTAAGTAACTCAGTGAGACACTGTCTCCAATGAAATACAAAAATTGGGCTGGGGATGTGGCTCAGTCATTGAGTGCCCCTGAGTTCAATCCCTGGTACCATCCCTGACCCCAGGGGAAAAAAAACCAAAAACTACTTTTACATAAAATTCAATATCACTGTCTAGTTTTTTTTTTCTTTTTCAAATAAATTTCATTAAAGGAATATCATCAGAGCATTTTACCATAAACTGGATTAACTTTATTGTTTCTCTATTCAGTAAAAAAAAACAATATCACTTTGAATGTTATGTTCATTGTTTCACATTAAATTTTAGTCTTTTCTTTTTATTTCAGATTTGTATTTTGATCACATAAAATACTTTTTTCTCTTTTACCATGTTTAAGTCTGAGGTGATTAATTGGTAGCGTTTGGGGATTGGTTTGCTTTCATTTTCATCATGCTTTTGGTTTCTTCATGTCCATCATCTATCTCTTTCTTCCCTTGGTACCATGTACAAAGTATGCCTACATCTTCCAAGCAGACCACTTTGGGGATAGAAGCTGTATCCTCTCAATATTGCTGCCTCTTGTATCATATCTTCAAGCCCATTTATTTAAAAATGTGTGACACTGATTCATGGTATTAAAAATTTGTTTTCAGCATTTTCCATGTATGATCAGATATTCTGCATCTATGGAGATTTTTTTTCTTCTGTGTCCCATCACCATTAGGCTCTCTCTGCGCTTACTTCTATTTATTAATTTATTCATTGATCACATTTTGTGCCAAGCATGCTTCTAGGTATCAGGAAAGCAGTAGTGAAAAAAAAAAACAAACAGATACATCCTTCCTTTGGGAAGTTACTTTCCATTATGTGTATATATATATATATATATATATATATATATATATATATATATA
>NW_025999968.1:43670669-43679064 GCF_001458135.2 Marmota marmota marmota | reverse complement strand
TGTATATATATATATATATATATATATATATATATATATATATATATATAGAGAGAGAGAGAGAGAGAGAGAGAGAGAGGGAGAGAGAGAGATGTAGATATATAGATAATATATACACTATATACACTATTATACAAAAAAGTCTGTAGCTAATCTAATAATGGCATTAGTCTGATAATGGATTTCTTTCCACAAAAAGAAGTGTCCGGTAGTTCTGGATTGGTTTAATTTATTTTATTTGATAATGAAAGCATTCAATTTTCTATTATATAATTGTAAAAGATTGAAATAAATACAGTTTGTCAATAATATATTTTAGAACAATCAAAATAACATTTTATTACAATGCATTATTTATTCTTCTAATGCGTAACTCTCATGCAGTCATAGATATGATTTAAATTTTAATTTCATGCATTGAATATGTTGCTATAAAACATGATTTTACTGTATTGTTTTATTTCCCATTCAAAATATTATAACAGTGAATATATCATTATCATAATCATAAGAATAAACTCAAAATTTTTTTAAGTAAAAATGATTTTTTTCCCTAAATAAGTGTTAATTACCTTTCAGGGTGCTTTTGGTAACATTGCTGAATTTATTTAATAGGTAGAGCATGTAAGGAATAGTTTTCAATGAAATTTCCCTATATAGAAATAACAGCATATTTACATATATCTGCTGAGATACAAAGATAAATATAATTTATAATACAATATGAACTAATTGGAATTTATTCAGAATCACGAAGTAGTACAAGTACCTGTCATAACTGGCATTACTGTATTGCACCATGACTGGCAATGAAGTTCAGAAACAGTCCTGCAGATCAATCTCAAAAAGGGAAGAGTACCTCTGATATCCACTTCAGGGGCTCTGTCCATATCACCATTCTGTTGGCTTAGCTGCTCTTACCATGACTTACACAACCCACTTCCTTGCTAACTCTCATTCTTGCTTCTTATTTATTTTCAGAAAAACACCTCATTAATATCAAGGTCAATGTTTGTACTCCCAAGATATTATCTTGACCTTCATGCTGCACCACTCTGCCTCCACATACCACTCCCAATGTTCCCTTCTCAAGGTCTAAGCTTTCCTCAGATGCTTGCTCAAGTTCTGCTTCCCAGTGATGTCCTATCATGCTAATCTGTGTAGCTTATAAAATGGGACAATGCTTTTATACTTTTTTTTTATTTTTTGGTATTTCAGGTGTTACGCATTTCATGATTTTACAAAAATAGTTGGCAAAAAATATCGAATTGAACTCCTGTACGGAATTTGCAATTTCAACAACCAGGTATTTATTTCAGAGGTTTGTAATGGCTAGAGAGCCCTAGAAATTGCAAGAGGAGAATAACACATCAAACATTTCAGAATATCTGATCAGAGAGGTTCCCCTTTCTGAGCTAAAATAAATGTATTTTACCTAAACTATAATTCAGTAAGAGGCCTCAGTCTGTTATAAATATCATTTTGCATGGAGGAAATTTTGCTCATCATGTCTTAAAGGAAGAGTTATGTTCATTTCATAAAAGGAAATCAATAAAAATCAATATATAAAATACTCTTTTTTGTATGTAAAACTATAAATCAAATGGTTTTTAGGCTATTGGAAATGCTAGCTACCCTTAGAATCTGCTAAGCTGATGCTTGCATGTCCTGACCTTGGAAATATGTTTTGTTAATATCAAAAACCATATATTTTTAATTTATCAAAACCAATATATAAAATACAAGCTGGTGCGATTTATTAAAATTTTTATACTTAGAAAATACAATTCTTACTCAGTATTGTGCCTAATACTATGTATTACACTGATCCATCATGGAATTTTTCAGTTTATTTTTCATGGATAAATAATAATTATAAAATGTATTTTTTCATCAAAAATCAGTTTTTTATTGCTTGCTATTGTTATTTCACATGCAATTTTGATACATATATCATCCAGTTGCTTCATGTTACTAAGGAAATTATTAATGTTGTAAAACTTTGTTTTGTTGTACCATAGATTGAACTTGGCAGTACTTAACTACTGAGCAACATCCCCAACACTTTATTATTATTACTTTTTACAATTTTGAGACAGGGTCTCACTAAATTACATAGGGCCTAGCTAAGTTCCTGGGGCTGGCCTTGAACTTGAGACCCTACTGACTCAGCCACCCAAGTCACTGAGATTACCAGTGAAACTTTGATTCCTTGTCTAATGATGCATCTCTGTGCTTATTTTAGAAAGCTTACATAAGCTCTTATGTATTACCTAGGAAGGATTTATTCCATACTTATTTAATTTATGTTAAAATACTTTTTCTTATCATTTTATTGCTATTACTTGGTATTTTGACTGAATTGAAATTTAGTTGTTCAATATTTTAAAATAACTATGAAATATTCCAAAAGTAATAAAACTTTAATAATTGGTTAAATAAATTAATGAGATATATGTTTCACATATTGTACAATATATTCATTGTATTTCTTAACATTCATTAAGGAAATCAGCATGAATTTATGCTATCTGGAATCAAATGAATCCTCTTCCTGCAAAACTTAGAAAATACCAACCCTCCAGTTAGGTATATCCATTTAGTTTTCCTTACTCTGAAATAGAAATAAATGGTTTGTTGTTGTTGATGTTTATCCTCCAAACAGAAGGAGACACATGTTTTCAATTTATTCCTCTATGTAAGAATTAAAACAAATTATAGTTCAATTATTTAAACTATTCCATGTATAATAAAGGAAGTGTTAAAAAATAGCTTCAAAGCTATTAATTATCTAACGAAAATCAATGCTCCCTTCTAACTTAACCAACTCTAGAGTCAATATACTTATCAACTTTAAGGTGTTAAGAGCATTGATAGTTGGAGTAATAGGAATGTAAGTCCTCATGAGGATAACAATGGAAGAAAGTACTTGAATTTAATTTGATTAACCTATTAAATTTTCCATAATTTTTCACTTTACAGTACTTTATTATATAATTAATAACTTATGTTCATGAATTATTAATAGATGCTTATTTTAGTTTCAATTCATTTTTTTCTGTTAAAATGAAAGAAATATTATTGTTGCAGTAGAAATATAATTAATAATAATAACCTTATTTAAATAAAACTCCTCTTTCTTTTTCTTATTCGAACCAAGCTTATATCCTTAAATAAATGTAGAAAATGTTGGAATGACTCTCATGTCATTATCATGTTAATGATAACTTAGATCAGAAGGTTGTGATTTATACTGACTTTTAGATTATTTTCCTCATAACTTGAATTCTTGCTATTGATCTTAATGAAATATACCCACAAATAAACTAATTTTTATATTCAAGTTTTAAATATTTGATGTAGTTGAATATTTGAATTGATTTATTATCTCATTCTATAAGAGAACATTTTAAAGTATTTCTATAATTCCATGTGTTTCAACATTTTAAATTTAGTATTAGTTTTGTAATCCGTTAATATTGTGAACTGAAAGGCCAAGGTCAAGTTTTGTACAATGCTATAACAAATACTTAAAAGTGTGGAAGCTATTTGGAACTGGGTAATGGGTGTTCCAATACGGGAAGAGTTTTGAGTACACACTAAAAAAAGCTAAAGGGCCTTTTAAAGATGATTCTTGGCAGGTATGTACAAGGAAATAGTGGGGCTATAGAGAAAGCTTCCATCTTCTTAGAGAAAGTGCAAGTAATCATATAAAGAGTGTTGTTAGAAATAACATCTATCTTACACTCTATAAAAATTCAGCTGAAAGTGAATTGAAAATCTAAAACTAAGACCTAAAATCATGATACTTTTAGAACAAAAAAAAAAGAAAGAAAAAAAAAAAAGCTCATTGACATTATTAATTACTTTTTGGATATGACAACAACAGCACAAGAACAAATCGGGACGACATCAAATTAAAAAGCTTCTGAACAATGAGAAAATAATCAATAAAATGAAAAGGCAAACTATGGAACAGTGGAAGATATTTGCACATTATACATTTGATATATGTTTAACATCTAAAATATATAAGGAACACATTTACTTAATTAGAAAATGGCAAAACAGATAAATAACTCAGCTGAAATATAATTAACCAATCTGAATATACATTTCTTCAAAGAAGACATTAAAATATACCACAGCTATATAAAAGATGTTGCCTGAATTTGGATAATGGTTTGTCACCCAATCCAGTTGCACATGCTTTAATTTTGGCCTCAGTGTGGCAGTGCTGAGGTAATGTAAACTTCAAGATATAAAGTTTAACTACAGTAAGTAGATCATGCAGGTCTCATCTTTAAAAGGATGCATGCTGAAAACTGGAAATCCATATGCAACAAAATGAAACTGAATCCCCTCCTCTCGCCATGCACAAAAGTTAACTCAAAGTGGATCAAGGAGCTAGATATCAAATCAGAGACTCTGCGTCTGATAGAAGAAAAAGTTGGCGCCGATCTACATATTGTAGGGTCGGGCTCCAAATTCCTTAATAGGACACCCATAGCACAAAAGTTGATAACAAGAATCAACAAATGGGACTTACTTAAACTGAAAAGTTTTCTCTCAGCAAGAGAAACAATAAAAGAGGTAAATAGGGAGCCTACATCATGGGAACAAATTTTTACTCCTCACACTTCAGATAGAGCCCTAATATCCAGAGTATACAAAGAACTCAAAAAATTAAACAATAAGAAAACAAATAACCCAATCAACAAATGGGCCAAAGACCTGAACAGACACTTCTCAGAGGAGGACATACAATCAATCAACAAGTACATGAAAAAATGCTCACCATCTCTAGCAGTCAGAGAAATGCAAATCAAGACCACCCTAAGATACCATCTCACTCCAGTAAGATTGGCAGCCATTATGAAGTCAAACAACAACAAGTGCTGGAGAGGATGTGGGGAAAAGGGTACTCTTGTACATTGCTGGTGGGACTGCAAACTGGTGCGGCCAATCTGGAAAGCAGTATGGAGATTCCTGGGAAAGCTGGGAATGGAACCACCATTTGACCCAGCTATTGCCCTTCTTGGACTATTCCCTGAAGACCTTAAAAGAACATACTATAGGGATACTGCTACATCGATGTTCATAGCAGCACAATTCACAATAGCTAGACTGTGGAACCAACCCAGATGCCCTCCAATAGATGAATGGATAAAAAAAATGTGGCATTTATACACCATGGAGTNATGATCTAAGTATATTATATATATATATATATATATATATATATATATATATATATATATATTTGTCCAATGTATACTTACTATATAATCAAGAATTGGGAATACATTAAATGCAGAATTTTATATACAAGTAATACACAGAAATAAAAATACACAAAAAGAGTAAAAGTTTTTTACACATACACACACACATCAAATATTAATATATTTATAAAAGAGGACAGAATCATGGAAATAGCTAGGAAAAAAATACATATAAATATTCTTTTTCTATTTCAAAATACATGTAATCTGAGGCATATGTGTATTATTTGTAAATCTGTAATTTTTAAGATAGGCATGCTGGAGGTTAAGGCCAATGTTGACAAGTAAAAATAAGCCAGAGGATGAGTAGATTCATGAATTATTCCATTGGTTTGACATTATGACCCATGGTGTGTGTTGGCACTGTTGATAAAAGCACTCTGAAATGTCTGCCACTAAACACTAATGCATTTTGCATTAGATCTAATCAGCTGGAGATCCAGTATCTTAGTTCTAAGTGCCAAGGAGATAATTTTCAGTATTATTATAGGAACTAAATTTCATTTTGTTGTACTAAAATATTTTCATGCCAAGATCCTCAAATATGTTGCATAATAATTAAAAGTCACTTAAAACTGTCAAATTTGAAAATTATAGATTTGATAAGTTTCAAATTTTAAAAATTCTGTTTTGTCTGGGGGTGTACCTCAAGGGTACAGCACTTGCTTTTGTGATGCCCTCAGCTTAATCTCTAACACTGGAAAAATAAATTATTTTGACCACCTTATTGTTGTTCTGTACATGATTCTTCTTATGCTCTTGCCTAAATAAAAAAATAAGTATAATCTTTAATAATCAATAAGAATTTAACAATAAGGTTATTAGAAACTGCAAATATTCTCTTAATTTAAATTTGCTAAACAAATTGTAAATAAATTGAATTTTATGTATGAATAAACCTTAATAAAAAATAGGACTTACTAAGAATTTCAGTCTTAGAATTTTTCCTCTATCGCTTGTAGCATCATTTTTCTTTAACTAGCTTCATTATTGATAATGCAAGGTTCAATTTTCTCCTCATTGTTACAGTGTTTTTTGTTTTCCTTTCATATACCCAGTCTGGTAATGATGTCAAAGATTCGTGGTGCTTAGAAAGATACTTTCAAGGGCTGGGGATGTGGCTCAAGTGGTAAGGTGCTCACCTGGCATGCACAGGGCGCTGGGTTCGATCCTCAGCACCACATAAAAATAAAATAAAGATGTTGTGTCCACCGAAAACTAAAAAATAAATATTAAAAAAAATTCTCTCTCTCTCTTAAAAAGAAAAAAAGAAAGATACTTTCAAGGTGATTTTGTTGCTATATCCTATTGTAAGAAACAAAAATGGGGATAGAACATAGAATAGCTGAAGGAAATTCCAAAACAGAGTGCCAGTCCATTCAGAAAGTGTGGTTTATGGACAGCTTTCTTCACTCTTAGATTGTTGGTTGAGACAAATGCAAAACTCTTAGTGTGTATCATTGACCTTTACTCAGCTTGGAGCACAGCTGCAGTGATTCTCTAATTAAGACTAAAATCATGAAAGAATCAAAGGACAAAAAAGGTTAGATTCTTTTCTTCTCCACTTATACTAATCTAAATGGAGAAAATTATAGTTTATCAACTCAATATTTCATGTGTTGTCTGTAGTACCCATCACAAGTTTTCAAATTTGCTATTATATATACTTGACAGGTCAGGGAGATAAAGATTGAACAAAGTTAGGCAATTTGTCAAATTTTCTATGAATGCTTATTTTCAAATGTTGATCCAGTCTGCTCCTTAGTATTATAAGTCCTGACACTTCCCATTCAATTCAATAAAACACTTTTCATAACAACAATGTATCAACTTGGTATACTTTTTTCCTGTTCAATGATAAAGTCATTTCTTTAAAGATGTGTTAATAATATGAAACATTCTTGTCCGTGAAGTACTTAAAAACAAGTTGCTTCCAAATTTCAATTTTTGTTTGACATTCATTCATGATTGGATTTAGGGCACACATTGGATTTGTATTCCTAATAAAAAATTGCAGTCTTTATTCATTTATTTATTTAGTTAGTTAGTTAGTTATCGAAAAGGAAAAGTTTATTTGGTACTCACAGTTTCAAAGGTCTCAGTCCATAGTTGGCCAATTCCATTACTCTGGGCCTTAGGTGAGACAGAACATGATTGCAGAAGGGTGTAGTGGAGGAAAGCAGGTCACAACATGGCAATCAGAAACCAGAGAGAATTCTGCTCACCAGGGACAAAACATATATCCAAAGCCATGCCCCCAGTGATCCACCTCCTCCAGCCATACCCTATCCGCCTACAGTTACTGTCCAGTTAATCCATAGAAGTGGAATAATCCATTGAATAGATTATAACTCAAAATCTAATCTGAAATTATAACCTTGAAGAAGCATTTAATGGAACAAGTACAAATGTTCCTCAGCTTATATCCTGATAAACCTATCATAATTTGAAAAATTGTGAAAAGTCGAAACTGCATTTAATATACCTATGCTACAAACATCATAGCTTAGGAACACAGTACACTGTCAACTATGGGTTGTTTACCCTAATCACATGGTTACCTGGGAATTGAAGCTCACTGCTGCTGCCCAGCATCATGATAGAATATCGTACCACATATTGCTAGCCTGAAAGAATATAAAAATTCAAAATCCAATGAATGGAAGCAGGTCACTTCCATATTATCATAAAGCAAAAATTCACAGTTTGATTTTTTTGTCTGGAGTCATCTATACACAATTTCTCTCACTTTCATCAGCCTGATGCTCAAGAAAGAGAAAGTAAAGTAAACTCACTATGGCATGAAAAAGGACCATTACAAAGGGCCTGATTATGAGTTGTAATAAATCATTTCTGGATTCAAGTAACAGATATCAGTTTAAGTTAATCTGGGTATTATTTCTCACACATTATTTTATTAAATAAAATTTAATAAATTGCAAACATTTCAATCATATACTTGGATGAGTTTTGACAGGTACATATGCCCACAGTTTCAGTGATATGATTAAAATATAGAACATTGTTACTATCCAAAAAAGATTTGTTCTGCCCCTTAGTAGTTGGTTCCTCCCATCAAGTTAGAAAAAAAAAAAAAAAAAAAAAAAAAA
>NW_025999968.1:43636482-43670484 GCF_001458135.2 Marmota marmota marmota | reverse complement strand
ATATATATATATATATATATATATATATATATACCCACATATATATTATCTCATCTAGTGAACTAAGTGATATTTGCAAATCAAAGATAGCCTTATTAACTGCAGTTAATTTCTATAATAATCAGTTTGAACACAATAGATGCAAATATAGTTCATATTCTCCCTACCCTTTTGTTTCAGGACTCTTTTCATTTATTCATTTATTCATAAAAACATCCTCTAATTCCATTCATGGAGTCAAATTTCTAAGAAAAATAGAAGATTCATATTAATTACTGTTGTGCAAGAGATAGGATGCTGAGGTTCTAGATACAAAGACTTAGTAAATGAACAGGAATAAAGGAGCCAATACTTGGCACAAAGCTGTAGGTTTTAAGGTGTGAAATCATTTCCAAATCTTGGCTGTTTACTGAAAGTTCCAGGCCTTACTATTCCTTGCAGTTAAAAATAAAGTTAAAAAATCTTCTCAACTGAGTATTTTAAGAAATTAAATTATCATGTGCACTGCTTCCTAGGAGAATGTCCTGTTATCTATTGTCAGCATTTCCATTTTCATGACCTTTGAAAACATTTTGCTTTTCAGACAGCTTCCTCCAACTGTTCTCTAAAAAAATAAATTGAAATTTTACCTGATGGTGATCATGTAATAAGAAATACTTTTCAATGTCAAATGGAAATTGGAGAGTCATATTAAAGTGTGTCATGATTTTAGATATATATTTTCCCCCTGAAGCTAAGACATTTTCTCAAGGCTTTCTCTCAAGCTTTTCCATCTAATTTTTTTTTTAAAAGCTTCTTTCACATAGGGTTTGTGACTTGATTAAATAAGATACTGTGCTTCTTGCTACCTAATATATCATATTATTTCTGATTTGTGATTGGGAGAGAAATTAGTAAATATGATAGCTTTTTTGTCCTTTTGTTGCTCTATAGATGTAAGTTTAAGCAACATGTCTATTTTATATGCATAATTTCTCAAACCTAATAAAACCGTGAGTTTCACCCACAAAATACTCAATAAATGTATATTTATGAATGTGGCATGTTACATTTGTTGAAGATTTACAGGTATCAAATGATCATAAATTATTATTTATGTTGATTATCACGTGGAAGACTATGGGTTAAAAATCTTTGTTCCCATTTCATTGGTAAATAAGCAAGGCTTTTTAAGACTAAGTGATGCACTTAACAAGGTCTTATGGTAGTATGCAAATAATGCATGAAAATCTGGAAAAATTTTACACTATTTTTGTATTATATGTGATTTTAAGAAATTATTTTAAAAACAAATGTATCCTATAGTGTCTTAAACAATACACCATGGATAAAATATGTTGTAGTCATATTAGTACTTGTAGTACATTATTCTATGATGGGTCACATGGCAATGAAGTTCAATAGACAGCTTATCCTGTGAAATCAGAGTGTCTTTAGTTTGATGGGTTTTACTATTTCACATCAAGTGTTGATAGTAGGAATTAATGTAGAGTTAGTCAATAGACAGTTGTAGGATGAATGGTTAAAATTGAAATCCCCCTAAATTTCCCATTATGTAATAAGTTATATAATATATGTATCATTTTTAGTTAATTTCTGATAACCTACTGTACTACCATGTCCATAGAAATATTTTCCATAATCCTCAAATGTAAAGTTACTTTTATTCACTTTTGATTAACCCTTTATTTCATGCTTCTGTGATAGTAATATTTTTTTCTTAAGATCATATATATATATATAATCATCATATTCAGGAATTATAAGGGGTACAGAAGATCCATATTGAAAATATTAACAATATGAATATGTCAAAAAACATTTAATTATGATGGCAAAATAATGCTGTAGTTTGAAAATCTATAAGTGAATAACAGAGGGTACATTTATACACACATATGGAAAGGCTCAGCAATTTTATTATTTAAGAATGAGTTGGAAATTTACAAATATTTGCTAATTTATCTTATTGAATTATACTAAAATAAAATGTTTCATCTTATTTCAGACTTTTTATTCTTTGTAGATATTTTCAACCTAAATTACATGAAAATGCATGTGCCATTTTTTAACCCTGTGGGCCAAATTTTAGAGATTTTTTTCTTTTAATTCCTCTGTAGTGAGTATCTAAACTTCTTCTAATATATAACAAGATAAAAAGTCATCACTCATATGATTTTAAAAATAAATATCTATAATTTAATAACACAAAGATATGTAGAATAGACCAAAAATATTTGGAAAGTAAAAAACATACTTTTTATAACAAATTGGTCACCAAAAGTATCAAGAGAAATTAAACTTACTTGGTAATAATATAAAATAAAAATAAATAAACAAAAAATTTGGAATTTACCATATCTTAGAGGATTACTTCATAATATTAAATACAGATACTATAAAAATATCAAAATCAGTGAACTACTTGGGCACATCAGAAATTGCTATAGTTTGAATGTTTATGTTCCTCAAAAAATTACATATTAGGCTGAGTATGGGGGTGTATACTTGTATTCCAGCAACTTATGAGATTGAGGCAGAAAGATTGTACATTTAAGGCTAGTCTCCACAAATTTGTGAGGATCTAAGCAAAATAAAATATAAAAAAGGCTGGGGATGTAGCTGAATGGTATAGTGACCTGGGTTCAATCCCTAGTACCAAAAATAAAAATAAAATATTATGTAATATGTAATCATATCATTGCAAAATAAAATAACAATGTGAAACAATGATGCAACAATTAGGGTGAACAACAATGCCAATCGTTGGAAAGGATGCATTTCAACAGAAATTCTCATTCATTGCTGATGAAAATGAAACATGTCAGACCACCATGGAAGGTCTTTTGTCATTTTGTTGTAAAGCTAAACATAGTCTTTCCTTAATATACAGCAATTTTGCCAGTTATTTAACCAGTTAAAAAGTCACCAAAATGACATGAAATTTACTCTTGCATAAAAATTTTCACATGAATGTTTATAATAGCCTTATTCATAATAGCCAAAATTTGGAAATCTTCCAGATGTCCTTCAAAAGGTGAGTGAACAAAGAAACTTGGGCACATCTAGAGAGTGGAATATTACTTAATGGCAAAAATTTATGAATTATTAAGCAACAAAATATATGACTGAACCTTTAATGCACATTTATAAGTGGAAGAAGCCAGTTAGAAAAGGTTGCATTTTGTATGACAACAATTTTATGATTTCTTGAAAAGACAGCTATAGAGATGATATAAAGATTTATTTATGGATGCTCGAATTTTGGTTGAACATGAGGAAGGAGGATTAATAGATGAAGTTCAGAAGATTGTTTTTAGTGTGGTGAATCTAATCTATATGTAACTATACAGGTACTTACATGATACTATGTAACAAAAGTAAAATGATCTGTTATGTGCGAAATGTGCCCATCAAAGTTCATATGCAATAGTTCTCACCCCTTGTACCTTAAATGACTATATTTGGAGATAGGACAGTCATCTGAGAGGCCCAAGAAGCAGAATACTCTGATCAAACCTGTAACAATTTGATCAAAAATAAGTAAAATAGTATTGAATTGTATAGACCTAAATGAAAAGTAAATAGTGATGATTCCATACTGATAGAAGCAAATGATTAAATAAATAAATAATTGAGAAAATAGAAAATATGTGGTATGGAACAGTGTTAAATATTTAAAGTAGATAATCTGCCCTTAAGAACTCAGACTCCTTAAGTTGAGCTGCATACAAAAACTTCCTTCCAAAACCATACCATTAAATGGAGAAAGCATGGGAGATCAACTTCACTGTGACAAAGGCTGACAAAAACCACAGAAAGAGAGCAGATACTAATATCAACAGTGCTAAGGCAGATTGGTAACACATGTTCTCGATATCCTGAAAAAGCACTGATCCCTTCCATCTTTCTACTGGAAACATATTTTTGTGATAATTGTAAGAATATTAGAGATCATTTAGAACCCATAAAATTCCAAAATTAAAAGATACTCTATAAATAACTGACCAGCACTCTTCAGAATTGTCAAGGACCTTAAACTGTCTGAGAAATGTTCATGACCAAAAGAAGGTTAAGGATGTGTTGAATAAATGCAAGTGGTGTCCCTAAGGGGATCCTAAAATGGATGTTTTTACTTGGACGTGAGGTGCCCCCACAAGTTTATGTGTGAGATAATGCAAGAAGGTTTAGAGGAGACCTAGAAATTTTGGGGTTATGAGAGTTTCAACCAATCAGAGAAAGAATCCAGATGGGATCAACTGAGTGGTAACTGAATGCAGGTAGCTTGTGGTTGGAGGATGTGGGGGCATGCCTTTGGGGTATGTATTTTGTATCTGGCAAGTGGAGTCTCTCTCTACTTTCTGATCATCAGTTGGGCCACTTCACTTCATCACATTCTTCTGCCATTATATTCTGCCTTACTTCAAGCCCAAGAAATGGAGTTGCCTAATTATGGACTGAGACCTTTGAACCTTTGAGCTCCAAGATAAACATTTCCTCCTCTACAATTGTGTCAGTCAGCTCTTTTAGTCCCAGCAGAGAAAAAGCTGACTAAAACAATGGAAAACCACCATTGTTTAAAGACAAGGAAATCTGAATAAAGAAAGGACTTTGTTAATGATGCATCAATATTAGGCCATTAATTATATTATTAATTATAGCACTGTAATTAGTAATATATTACTACATATATATATGTGTGTGTGTGTATATATATATATATATATATATATATATATATATATATATAAAATAATAATATGAAATTTCCTAAAAATGCCCTTTAAAGTCTTTTTTGCTGTCAGGTTTTATGATAAAGCTGAAAATGTTCTTATATCTACTATATTAAAATGTTAAAGGAGGATTGATACATTTTAAGCATACAAAATAGGTACTTCCTATTCTTACATTTTTTTTCTATCCAATAGCACAAAGTTTTAAATTATTTATTCAGCACATGTGGCTGTTGACAATAGCTACTTTTCAATAGTAGGTAAGTTAAATAAGGATAAAAACTGCCTTACTGCCCTAAGATTTTCTTTTAATAATAGCAGTACTCTATGTTGGTGAATATCTGTAACATCTAAAGTGCTTTTTCATCCCCTCCTTGATTTAATTAGAAAAAGAATATTTCAAAAAATCAGCAGTCTTCAAAAGTAATCCTATATACATAGTGGCCTTTTGTATTATCCCGATTTATCGTAATGTGTTTTCCAAAAAGGATGGTTTGCTGTACTTCTCATTTCCTTCCTTCAGGCTAGGGAATTTGTTTTGCCAGGTAAGGGGAATGTTTAGTGCTAACAGAGAACAGACAATGGCTGCCTTCACAAGGAGCTGCCTCCCCGATGGGATGTTATGCCCCCTCCTGGGGGCTATGTACCTCCATTTAATGATCCAGATCATTTTTTTCAATTGGAAAAATTCTGAACTTATATTCTAGTTCCAATTAATTCTGTAAATTATCTGAGTCTTCATTATCACTGCTGTTTAGTTACAAATTTATGTTCTTCCAATTTAGCTTTCTTCACATTCTAACAGTTGTTATGAAGAGAAGGCTCCAATGATCTTTCTGCACCCTTGCTGCATAGTTTATCTGTAGAAATCCTAAAGACCACAGCATTGGGCAGCACATATGAGGATTCTATTTGCACAGAAATACAAGAGTATCAAGGTAAATGCATCTGTGAACAGTGACAACTTAGAGGATGGTAGAGCATCTGAAAGGAAATTCTGGATGCTGTATGTCTAGATCTGTGGAATAAATGTGGGTACTCCTATGTTTTTCAGAGCAAGTTAGGAAAATGCTTTATGTTTTATTTGAAGACAACTGTGGATAGTCTATCACAAAACAGTTGGTCCCTAAATAATCATAGAGAAGGGATGACTTGACAAGCTGTCTCTAGCCAGGCCTTGTCATTGACCACCACAAAGCAGGCAAACAGTGTACATATGGAGTAGATATAGTATCACAGATAGGGGCTATCTAAGCCTCAACAGCATAAATTCCAACTCAGAAAAACTAATCTAGGTAATGTTTCCACAAATATCAAATCTCCAAGGCATCAAGACTACTTGTATGTTTGATATAGCAATATTTTTCAGGATAATTTGCAGCTACTTAATAAAATTTGTTTACATTGGACTTTCCCAAGGTGAAAGCAGAGCTCCTTGTTCATTATATAATATAAAGTTAGTATTTCTTTTCTCTGTACAAGGAAGGTCTTAGTGAGCAAGAGTTTACTGAATTTTGAACCAGTTATTTGGTTATCCTGGAAAATCCAACTTTAGATCAAAAGAACCATTTCTCAGCAAAGGTGATATGACAGTAAGGATATCCATGGGATCCATAAATCCTATTATATACTAACCTACCACAGATGAACAGTAATAAAATAACACAGCATGTTGTCAAGAGTAATTAACAGTGATCATCAATGGGAAGTAGGACTATTGTATCCTATTTACCCAAGGCCCTTTATTTACAAAATTGTGCTGTACTTACCTGCTTATCTATAAATTAGTGCTATATATCCCTATGACAGTTTCTAGGGAATCTATTCTATTTCATTGTTTAATTTACCTGTATTTGTGCTAATCTTACATTTCTTTATCTATATGCAGTTTTTATAATAAACATCATTATCTAGTGGAATACCTTCTCCATCTAGTTCTTCCTTAAAATGCAGCCTGGCTTTTCTTTACCCCTTTCATGCCTTATAAATTTTAGAATTTATTTGCAATGTTGACAATAAATCCTGCTGTAATTTTGATGTGATTTAGTTGAATCCATGATCCTACACAAAATAATTGATGTCTTTAAAATGTCTTCAATCCATTAATATTATACAACTCCATTCATTTATTTGTTGAATTTATATGATTTAGAGTTTATCCTGTAGACCTGTATCTTATTAGATTCTTTGCTAACCTTAGACAAAGGTGAGTTCAAGAAAACATCAGATACTTTGGTAATTGGCATTTTTCTTCTAAAATTTTAGTCTGAATATAATTGCTGATATATAGAAATAAACTTAGTTTTTACATCAAGTTAAATTTGAACTTATATCCAACATTACAATTCATCTTTTCATTATAAATATTATATTTTACATGGTCTTTGGACATTCTATAGCCACAGCTATCTGTAGGTAATGATAGTTATATTTTTTATTTTTATTTTGAGAGCACGGGTGAAGTACAAGTTTGAAGGTAATATTAAGCAAGGATGGAATATGATCTTACCAGATGCAAAATTGATATTAATCAAGGATATTATATTTCCTTTATAAAGTACTCATGAGTTTGGAATTAAATAGTAGAAGCACTTGTGCTTCCAATTATCAAAGTTCACAATGGCTTACTAGGCTTGTGCTTCCTATTTCTACATTTTGGGATTGGTAGGTTTAGTGATCCTTATCTCTAAATAGGGTGCAGCTACCTCAGGAGATGCAACAAAAGCTTTATTTAACTACAAAATATAAGTTACACCAGTAAAATTTGAGCTCTTTGGGTATAGACAAAAGTGGATTAAAAGAAGAATCACTGACTTGGCAGGGATAGTCATTGGTCATAAGGCAGGGAGGGAGGTGCTCTTGCACAGAATGATTATGTGTAGAAACATAGGAAAACTAGGTGACCTACTGGTACTTTCTTTATGCAGACTTAATTGCAAATAAGTGTACATGTAAAGCAACCATCAGAAATATGGTGATCAGAGTCTTAGCATCCTCATGATTCAAGGTCTAGGTCACCATACTTGTAAGCCACTGAAGTTACAAGGGAGTAGCTTTAATTGAAATGAATCTACAGTAAATGGTCAAAAAGAAAGATAAACAGATAAATTTGTAGTCCTGAGACCAGCATCTGTGTTAGAAGCTGAAGTTGATCTTCCTTATTTCCTTATTCTAAAATTTACATAGGAAGTAAAGCCCATCAGATTCTGTTTTGCACAACTGGAGATAATTGGTCCAATGGTTAGGCTCTGGTAGACATCATGAACTGCGTATCTCTCCCTTCCATGGAAACCATGTCCCTAGGCTCTATGAAGTTCACTCAACCATCAGACATCTTAGGATCTTCCAAGGATGCAAAGAGTTTGTCCACCCAAGATCACAATTATTTTAGTATATGATTTAAGTGAGGATTGAAAGGCCAGTCAGATTGGGCTTTTGAAGAATATTATCATCTTCAAATTCAATCCATGCTCTGAGTTGTCTGTTCATGTGTCACAGCTCAAGTCATCTCTGTCAATTATTCTTTTTCCCATTCTTATTACAAATGCAAATCCTATTCAATATCTTAAGCTTCAAATTCTGCCTTATTTTATGCTTCTGGAGCAAATATCATCAGGCATTCACTAAAAGGAATAATAAGAAATAAACATTTCTATAACCAAATTGCTTCAATAAGACAGTAGTCATTCTTTTGTTCTGGAATTCTTAGGCAAAGGTGAGTTCAAGAAAACATCAGATACTTTGAGTTTCTAAAGTTTAAACCCAGGCTACCAAACATTTTAGAAATAAATAAGCTGCATGTGCAAATTTTTCTCATTTAAAAAAATACCACATTCACTTCCAACACAGCTCAGAAAAATAAAGTGCTTGGAAAGATATTTTAACACATTTTATACATTCAACTGTGTAAATCTATATGTGATACATTTAGCACCAAAAATCAACACTGACACTTATTTGAAAAAGTGCAAATGTATTGTTTCTTGATAATATTCTCCCTCCATTCTATTTATTCACACATTGAATTTCTGGATTATAAAGACAAATTTGAATATTAAATTTAACCAAGTTGTGTCTTAGGTAATTTCATTAAAATTTATTACATTTTGAATAGATAGGTTAGAATAAAATGGTACTTTATGGAAATGTTTTTAATATTTAGGAGGTAATTTATTCCCAATATATTGTTGTTGTTTGTTTTTTCTGAGTTTCAAGACAATGTCATTTACTAGTGAGGCAAATTTTTAAAAAAGACCTGATGTGGTGGTGACCACTTATAATCGCAGTAGCTTGGTAGGCTGAGGTAAGAGAATAATGATTTTAAAGCCATCCTCAGCAATTTAGCGAGGCTCTAAGCAACATAGCCAAACCCTATCTCTAAATAAAATGTAGAAGGGGCTGGGAATGTGGCAAGGTGGTTGAGTGCTCCTGGGTTCAACCCCCAGTATCAAAAAAATAAATAAAAATAAAGAATATAAAATTAAAAAAAAAAATCCTGGACCTTTTAAAATCTCCTTCTAAATATTTATGTTCACCAACAATGCTGATTCTCCCTAAGCTGAGAAAGTAGTAACATTAAATCAAATATTTCATACCAGTGTGAACTGAAGATGAAAATGATTACAACTAAGCACTTTTAAATATTAATATTTTTCTTTTTATTATGTAGTCAGTTATACCTCTGTAATTGCTTCTTTTAGTATTTTTCTAGTGTGTTTTACACTTGTAATTACTTTTTTTAGTATTCATCTAATGTATTTCATGAATACATTCCCAAATTTAAAAACATACAATAAAACTAATATTTTCAATTGTGTTTGGGCAGGGAATGATATTAAGTTTCTGGAATTACATTTTGATCATTATTTATTTTTGTATTACATTTCTGTATTTTAAAAGTTTGTGAATACAGAGAATATATACATGTGTGTATATAGTTAGATATCATAATATAAAAAATATAACCCTACAATTATTACTTTTTTTATTTCTATAAATGTTAGTCCCTCAAACTCAGTCATATAGTGTTTATTTTTTCTTATAATTTGAAAAGGATTCCCTGAATAGGAAATGAAAGAAAAGGGACAACAAAAATAAACAAAAAAAGGAAAAGAAAGTGATAAATGTAAATACATTGTAGGGTATAATCCATTCACTAATGCACCATATGGGGAAACAATGCAGATTATAAACTTGGAGAAGATATTAGTCAAACATCTGAATAGAAAATAGGCAATATCTAGAATACCTTAAAGAACTGCCCAATATACAAATAATTTGTTGTACTGAAAACCAAAATCTATCTGATAATAAATGGTAAAAATATTAATATGCAAAAGAAAAAGAAAGCATATGGGAAATAAATAAATATGGAAATAAACCAAGTTGTGCCTTAGGTAATTTCACTAAACCACCTGAATAGCCAAAGCCACCAGCAAAAGGAATCAGAGTACTTTAATTGGAAGCATACTACAAAGCTGCAATCATTAGAACAGTATGGTATTGGCATAAAAGGTGACATGTAGACCAACTGAACAGAATAATGAGGCTAGAAGCAAATTCATATGTCTACAGCAACTTATTTTCAACAAAAGAGTTAAGAACATGCATTGGAGAAAGAAAACTCTTTTCAATAAACAATGGCTGAGTAATTGAATATCTACATGGAGAAGAATGTAACTAGAACCCTACTGCCCAACAGCTACAAAAATCAATTCAAAATAGATTAAAGTCTTAAAGTTAAGATAGAAAACTAATAAAAGAAAAACATAGGGAAATGATTCAGGACATTGGAATATGCAAGGGATTTTTTGACACAACCCCCCAAATAGAGAAAGCAAAATAAAAATAGATAAGTAATATCACATCAAACTAAAAAGCTTCTAATGTTAAAGGAAACTGTAGTGCGGAGAAAGTCAATATAAAGATTAGGATAAAATATTTGCAAACTATACATCTGATGAGTGGTTGATAGTGAGAATATATAAACAACTCCCAAAACTCAACAGCCAAAAAATAAATAAATAAACAATAACAACGCAAGTTTAAAAAAGGCAATGGATTGAAATAGACATTTCTCACCTGAAGACATACAAATATAAAACAAATATATGAAAAAAATGTTCAAAATATCTAAATCACCAGGGATGTGTAAATCAAAACAAGGAGATATTACTTTACCCCAGTAAGATAGGTGATAAGATAAAAGATAAAAAGTGCTGGCAAGAATGTGGTAAGAAAGTTACACCTGCGCACTGTTGGTAGGAATCTAAATTAGTCCAACCATCACAGGAAACAGTATGCAGGTCTTCAAAGAAATTAAAAATATAATACCATATGGTTTCTTAATCCCATTCCTGGAGATAATAATAGATGATAGATTGATGATAGATAGATAGATAGATAGATAGATCTCCATATAAACAAAATATAATCTGAACTGTGCACTCCTATTGTAGTCCTATTCACAATAGCCAAAAAATGGAAAAAATCCATATGTCCACTAACTGATGAATAGATAAAGAATGTATGGAACATGTGTGTGGTATATATATATATATATATATATATATATATATATATATATATATATATAATATACAATGGGATACTATTCAGTCATTAATATGAAAGAAATACTGTCATTTGGGACAACATGGACAGAACTGGTGATAACCATATTAAGTCAAATATGCCTGGCAAAGAAAGACAGGAACCACATGATATCTCTCATATGTGGAATATAAAAGGTTGATCTCATAAGAAGTTGAGAGTAGTCTAGTAGTTAACAAAAACAGGGAGATAAAGAGGAGGGTGGGGAAGTTGATCAATGGTTTCAAAATTTCAATTAGGAGCAAGAAGTTCTGCTGTACTATCTGACTATAGTGTGCACAGTAGGGTGATTATATTATCATAAAGAAGAAATAAATATTCAAGGAGAGAGAGAGATGTAAACATTATGCAAAATTTATATGTATCAAAAGAGCACATGGTAGCTCACTAATTAATATGTACATTTTTGTATTAGTTTAAAAATAAATGAAATGAAAACCACAATCAGATAGCATTTCAAGACTCACTATTGGGGAGTGACAATTCATAAATACCCACGTTATCTTCTCTGGATGATTTTAACTGTGTAATACTGATGTTCTCATGTTACCATTTTTAAAGTATGTTACATAATTTTTTTAAAAAGGTTTTATCTGCTACAAAGTTGAAAATATGCATATATGTACATAACAATCACAAACTTTCCAATCTTAGATGTTAGCCCTAGGGCAATTATGTGCATGTATGTAAGGCAATATTATGTCAAAGCAACAGATTTTTTTTTTTTTTTGAGAGAGAGAGAGAGAGAGAGAGAATTTTTAATATTTATTTTTTGGTTTTTGGTGGACACAACATCTTTATTACTTTTTTTATTTTTATGTGGTGCTGAGGATCGAACCCAGCGCCCCACGCATGCCAAGCGAGCGTGCTACCACTTGAGCTACATCCCCAGCCCAAAGCAACAGATTTTTAATTAGAAAGAAACAAAACAAATCAAAGAAAAATAAATCCAGTATTTACTTATTATAGAATGTTCATCAATTGTTTAAATTTCGTGGTAGATTTTTATGTTATAATGAAAAAATGTAAATACATATATTATAAGGAGAAATTGCAATATTTGGGAAGACACTAAATCTTACAGTTTACATATATGTTTCATTCACAGAGTCCACTAAATAAAGAAAGAAATATGCTAAAATAATGAGCAATACTGAAAGGCAAAGCAAGATAGTAATCCACACTTTGTATAGAGAATAGAGCTTTGATTACCCCTGGAGAGGAGGAGGATAATGTGGTTTAGAAGGAATATGCTGTGGATTTAAAAGTTTCTGTGACATTTTATTTCTTTGTATTTGTTTACCCAAATGTTTCTACCATCATTTTAGGATGATAAAATTTAATTTATTTGAAACCACAACAAATGGTTAAATCTTTACTTTGCTTTGCTATTCTTCATAAAAAAGGCATAAACAAATTCATGAAAAAGATCACACTGTATTTAAATGAGAGTGCAACAAGCCAGTTGACATCCTTCATGTTATATTATGAATATTCAGATTGTTCTATAGCAGTATATTCATCCAAAAAGTTCACACAACGATAACAGAAATAATTTTGACAAAAGTATGTCCAATTTCCTGTATTGTTTAAATTGAGATTATCAAACTTTCTCATTGTCACCAAATTCTGTGATATTCAAAATCGACCAATGTTTCAATATTTTTCTTATTTTAAAGGTATAATCACAATTAAACCAATAAATAAAGCAGGCTTAAATTAGAGCTAAATTTTATACAGGAGGTAAAGACTATATTCATAAAATGTCTACAAATAGAATAACATTACTTACTAAGTAAATACCAGGTTACAACCATCTTGAGTCAGATAAATGGTTTTCATATCTGAGAAAGATATTTAGCTTAACAAATGGGTATTGTAATTCTATGAAAATATAAAATTCCCTAAGTCTAACAAAGCACCACAGATTGGGTGGCTTATATGCAATAGAAATTTATTTCTTACAGTTTGGAGGCTGCAAGTCAGAGATCATGGTGGCAACATAGCCAGGTTCAGGAAAAGTCCCTATTCAATGTTGTAGACTGCCAATTTCTCATTGTATTTTCACATACAAGAAATAGATAGAGTTGGCTCAATATCCACTTCTTCTAGAGACCTTAATTGTACCCAGGATGGCTCTACCCTTATAACCTAATTAACTTTCAAATGCCCCAGGGTCAATTGCCATCACACTGGATTTAGATTAAAACACCTGACTTTTGGTGGAGGCACAAAAATTCAGTCCATAACTATTAACCTGGTATTTTATTTTTTTCTCTAAACTTTAAATTTGTCAATTAAAGCATATTTTAAATGTTATGTGATTCTTTCTCTGTTTTTGTATTTTCCGAAGATTTAGATTGGAACTTAGAATTACTTTCATTAAGTTTGCAGAATTTAAAGTATCTTGTTTAACTGTTGACACTGTAACTTAAATTCTCTGTATTTGAGAATCTTACTAGAACATTTAGACAAAAAAAATCTTAAAAATTTATTTCCTGTATTTAAAATATTGATTCAATTAGATATTAAAAGCAAAATGTTCTATTACACCAAGTTGAGGATCTCTGCATTCATCTTTATATTGCAATGACTATAAAGCTTTTCAAGTAATACTGAAACTTTACATTGTTCAGCAGTAAATTATCAAAGTGTATAAAAGGCTTTCTTTCTTTTATTTTCCTTTTACTTCCTGTTTTCCTCTACCTTCGCCCTTGCTTCCCCAATTTAGCATCAATGAAGCATCATGTTTAAGTATGCCAGCACAAAAATATTGAGCAGAGTTGCAAAAGTTTGAAATTACTCTCAAGCATGCAACATGCAACATGAAACACCTTGTGATTTTTTAAAATGCATTTAGATGTAAAAACTATGATACAGGTATTTTTCAGATTTTTCCTCTATTCATATAGAGACCCTTTATTTATTTCTTAATTTTCTTTATTTTTTTATATTTTCTTTTTCTTTACATAGAACAAAACACAGTCTTTCAGTACAACAAGAACTAAAGATAATATTCAGATTGTTCCCAATTCCTTGTCCATGATTGTACCAAAGATGCCATTTCCTCTCCACTCTATTTATGTTTCTGAAGAAATATCTGAGCCAAAAGAGTTGAACATATTAATTGAGAAATGATCAAAGTATATTATGTCTCCAATTCAAAATATAAATTATTTCTGCTTTCTTGTTCCTTGGAACCCCAAGTGTGACTTTTAGCCTAAATTATTGGAATGATCAACCCAATTCTTCATTCTACTTGGTTATGAAAACTCAATTTGTGTGCTTTATATGAATGAGAATATGCAATTGAGTTGTTAAATTAATATAAGTTCAGGATATTTAAATTTTTAATGGAATTATTTGGTGTATGCACTTAATATCTCCAGACCCTTCCATCCATTTATATAAATGAACCCACTAATCATTTATATTAGAATGAACTGATATGTCAATAGTATCATCTTTAAACTCTTGGGACTTCTATCTCCTATATGAGCTACTTAATTTCATGCTCTAATAAAATTGCTGATTTATATTCTCTACCAACTAATCCTTCTGACTCTGCTCAATAATAATTAAATTGTATGATATTTTTCCAAAGGAAAATTTTAAGCTATTACTCAAAAAAGACAAGAGTTACTTGCATAAATGTAAACTGGTTTTATTGTTAACTAATATAGCTAAAAATTCCCCGTTAAACTGAAATACGCAATGTATAAAGTTACAGAACCCTGGAAACTAATAGTTTGTGTTATGAACTTGCCTTATGCTTTGAGTGCTGAAGAAATTAAATAAACTTACTTAGAGTTTCTATTATTTTCTTTGGCAAAATGAATAACACTACATGCTATTGATGTTGGCTTTACGTATTTTTTTATGATTTCAACCAATCTACTTGAATCTCTTATTTTTTCCTTCAGTTAGATCTTTAATTTTTTAAATCTCATAGAAACATTATGATTTTTTAATTGTTTATTTTTCATTTTTGACCTTGTAGAGATCTAGCTTACTCAATAAGACTAAAATTCATGGCTTTTAGAAACTAAAGTACATATAATTTTAAAAGTTTAAAGTTTTTCTAAAGTTTACTGAGTTTAAGAGTATCTAGTTTTGGATTACAAATGATTAAATACACAGACTTACCTAAGTACACTTATTTATTCAATTTACAAAACTTAAATAATCTAATATTTTAAGTAATTTAATACTTAAAAAATATTATTTCTTCTTTCCATCCAAGTTTTACTAATTTTGACTATTTATTTGTTGGAGTTCTATGCCTAAGTAAACATTATGCTTTTTCCAAAAAAAAAAAAAAAAAGAGTTATCTTAATTTAACTCACAGTAAAAAGTTGACATGTATTGGTAAGAACAGTAAGAAGAGATTGGGGCTGTGGCTCAGTGGTAGAGCGCTCACCTTACACGTATGAGACACTGGTTCAATCCTCAGCACCACATAAAAATAAATAAGTGAAGTAAAGTATTGTATCCAACTACAACTAAAAAATAAATATTAAAAAAAGAACAGTAAGAAAATTACTTTGCTAGAATGTAATTCACTAGAATATTTCAAGTATATTGTACATCATTTTACTTACTATTTTAATAAATAAGATGAAGTTATTAATGGACCTAGTAGTAATTCTTATGTTTTTGGATTAAAAAAATTACCTCTTCAGATACCTGCTTTTGAAAGCATCTTATTTACCTTGACGACTAAGTTGGCTTTTTAAAAATTCCTTTGTTTATTTTTCCAGTGCCATACTGGTGCAAATCCATGCATGATTTGTCTTCTTTCATCATTATGAAGACTAATTTTTTAAAGTACTTCCTGCTTTTTGCTTAAGCTATCTGATGTCATTTAGCTTGATTTTATTTCTTTACTATATAATTCTCTAATTTCTGATATCTGCCAATGTATGTTGAAGAATAAGGCATTAAGCAGTATTACTGTACAACTGTACTTCTATAAAAAGATATTTTTTTAAATTTTAGTAAAGTATTTACATTTTGCAGGAATATTTTAAGATTCCTCAATTTTAGGAATATTTAGAATGCTTAAGAAATTATCAATGGATAACAAGTAAAATGTCATAGAAAATAATAATGAAAAAAATGTGCAAAAATAGCTCTGAAACTGAAACCAAATGTTAAAGTTCCTACAAAACCCAGAATAAAATTATATATGTATCTATTCTCCTTTAATCTGTCCTTTCCTGTGATTACCTGGCTAAATCATTTTGGTAAAATCATCTGATTTCCTTTCTTTGCTTTTCTTATCCATTTTTTTAAGGTTGTCAAAATAGATCTTTGCCTATAGCTATGGCATACTCAACTCTGTCTCCCTTGGTGGCATTGGTCAAATGTGACTTATACTTTAAATCAATAGTTAAGAATGGAAGGCTTCCACTTGATAATACAGAAATAGAAGGTTCAAATGAAAATAAGGCAGAAATGGATTGCTAATCAAGGTTTGCTTTAGAAAGCAGGTGGTGCTTATTGATTATGCTATTGACATGAAATTTTAAACTTAAAGATCAGTTGTTCATCATCTTTACCAACATGCTCATTTTGGAGGTAAACAAAGAAATTAGCTTGCCCAAGATACAGATTGTCCTTATCATGGACAGGTTATGAATACAGACATTCTGATCTACCAGTCAGTGCTGTTAGGGGTTTGAGTGACATACAGATACTATTAATGTTAAACAAAATAGGAATCAAATATATATTTTAGGGTATAGCTATAATATCAATATTTAATCATGATGTATAGCATTAACCAGGTGTTTAAACAGCATTATTTGTTAATTCCTTAAATAGATGGAATAAATTATAAGTCATACATAAATGATTCAGACTTCATATATTTGGCTCAAAATATATTTATATTTTTTAAAACTTATTTTAAAAGTATAATGCTTAGGAATGTGCCAAATGTTATGTCAAATGACAATTGAATATTGTATATTGTTACTACAGAAATATGTTATATTGTTTCTATCAAAACAGTAAATAAGGATTTAAAATAATAGTGACTAAAACAACTTACATAGTCTTTTTCTTTCATATTTTCCTCTCCATGTTCAGATATTTTCTTCCTAGTTCCAGTTACTATAATTGTTTAAAGAAGCATCTTTTCTTTCCATTGTAGGCAATTCAGGGATATATCTAATATATGTGAAATATCCAGAATCAGATACAAACCCCTGCATTTTTTCCTTTATTTAGTAATCCTACCAGTACAGGCAAATTATTTTTTAAAGTAGATAGTAGACTGAATCTGGGGATTAAAATTCACATCCATCATTTTCTGAATCTCCACCATTAATTTACACACAAAATCATTTTAATTCTATAGAGAGAAGAATACCTATAGAGGCAGTTACTTTTCCTTGAAATGACACAGAAATAAATATAAAATTTGTCAATGGGAAAATATATTATTGAAGTAGTTTGTTAAAAATAGTTTCTTATTAACTGAGAATTTAATTCCATCCTGAGACAGTATATTTATTTTAATAAAAATATATATTAATTTATCCCTTGGAGTATAATCTGGGATCTTGAGAATGTTATTAATATGAACCACTGAATACAATATTATTTGATTTTCTTAGAATTAGAAATGAAAAGGATTTTTGCGGATAAAATAAAGCAGACTCAGAAAGAAAAACAGGAGGATAAGGTACAGAAAACAAAATCCTGAGATATTTTTACACAACTATTATAAAATGAGACAATTGGGAGACAACTCTCCATGGTTCTCTCTCATTTGTCTCTTATGAACCATCACTGATAACTGTCATTCTGTTCTATCTTTTTAAGGATGTTTGTATAACAGAATACCTTGGGAAACAGAGATAATATAACAATGCAGAGCAGAGAAACTATTTGTTGGCTGACCAGAATAAGAAAGGTAACATTGCCCTATGTTGCAGAAATTTGGCAGGTTTGTTTGGAACCCCTGGACAGTAAATGACATTTCTTAACTTTGAGCTTATTCAGTTGGGGCACAAAGTCACTAGATGTTCAGCATTAAATTGGAAATCCCCCTGCATACCCCCAGAGAAACATGGATGTAAAGGGGGAACAACACCAATAAAATTGTCATGCTGCCTTCTCTGGCATGAGCAATAAAATTTTTTTTCAGTGATCCAGCAACCTCTTGTCTTCTGCCAACATTGTGGCAAAATAAATTGTAAGTTCTCAAGTCAGGTAAAGTAACAATTTCTCATAGTTCTTAAAATACAATTCTCTTTGAAAGTTTTTTCACTCCTGTGATGAATTAAAACCCAAATTCCTTGCTGAATTTGATTTGCACTTATGTTTTTCCCTCTTTCCTTCCTCCATCTTTTTTCATCCTTTCTCCCCAACCACCTTTTATTTTTATTGTTGTAGTTGTTCTATTATTTGAGTTCTTATTTTTGGTGGACATAATTAGAAGATCCAGAAGTAAAATTACTGATTGAGACAGGCATGATGAAATGCATCTCTAGAATTCTGCAAAAGAAGATCTGGAGATCTTAAATGTACATGAAAACATAAATCTCAGAGAATTTATAGCATTATTGACAAGGCAGTGACATTCTCTCATAAGCAAGGAAAAATAGCCAGAATTCATCTTATGTAAAGTTTAAAAGGCAAAATTATAGAGTTGACAGCTATGTTTTATTAATTCAGCACCAATGATCAAACAATGTGTAGGATGCCTTCCTTCAAATGCCCATTTCCTAACAGAGAGTAGAGATCTATAGTTTCTGACATTGATTTTCATGTTTTTTATAAAAGGGAAATTCAGTTTAATATTTCTTTAAGAAGATTACTTTACACATTTTGCCCCCTTTCTGCTTTTTTCATCATACAACAACTGAATTCACTTTCTTTTCAGTAGCTTATTGAACCATCTCCAAAACCTAAAATATTTTAGGACACAAAGTGAGGCATCACACTTCTCTCATCAAAAGATAGGTCATCTTTCCATAAACTAAGACTCAACAGAGCTTAAAAATACGGTCAATGGAATAGGCCTAACAGACGTTTATAGAATATTTCATATATCACCTATCAAATACACTTTCTTCTTGGATGCTTATGAAATCATTTCGAAAGAGATCATATTTGGGACAGAAAGAAAGTCCTTGTGTCCTAAAAGATCATCCTGAAGTGAAATTAGAAACAAAATTAATTTCAGGAACCATTATACATAATATAATTTTGAATGAGGAAATGATCAAAAATTCAGGGGAGATATAAAAATAAATTCTTAGATGAGAACAGAGATATATCAAAATCTCTGTGACAGAACAAAGGAAATTTTAAGAGAAAAGTTTATACAATTGAATGCCTACATTAAAAAAAAACACAAATAAAAATAAATCAGACTACAAGTCAAGGCTACTAAAAACAACCTAAATCTAAAATTAGTATAAATCAAGAAATTATTAAGATTAGAGCTTAAATTAATGAAATTGAGTTAAAAAAATGCAACAACTTATTAGAACAAAGAGCTGGTTCTTTTGAAATACAAACAAGATTGATAAACTTTTAGACACACCCACCAAAAGAAAGAGAGAGAAGACTTGAATCAATAAAATTAGAAATGAAAAAGGATATATTAACATAGATACATCTGACATTCAGATGATTGTTGGAATCTATTTTGAAAACTTATACTCCAATTAAAATAGAAAATTTGGACAATATTGACAAATTTCTAGACAGACCTGACCTATCCAAGTTGAACCATGAGGGATATAGAAAACATATAATGGCGAATATCAAGCAATCAAAGTGAAGCAGCAGTTAAAAGCCTTCATTGAAAACAATCCCAGGCAGAGAGATTTTCAGTGGAGTTCTACCAAACTTTTAAAAAGAAATGATGTCAACTTTTCTCGAATTATTCCATAAAAGAAAAAGAGTGAAAACGCTACCAAAGTGTTTGTTACACTCTGACTCCAATATCATCCTAATACCAAAACCAGACAAAGAAACATCAAGGAAAGATCACTACAGAAAAACATTCCTGATAATATAGATGAAAAATTCCTTACTAAAACATTAGCAAACTGCATTCAAAACTCATTAAGAAAATAGTATTCCATGTACAAGTTAGTTTTATTCCAGGGATGAAGATTGATTCCACATACATGAGTTAATAAATGTTACTCAATGCATAAGTAGAATTAAGTCAAGGATCACCAGATAAACTCAATAGATGCAGACAAAGCCTTTGACAAAATCCAACACACATACATGTTAAAAAAAAGGAAAACCAGAGATAATAAAGTTATCTTAATATTTTAGAAGTTATCTATAACAAGGTAAACTCAGCATAATATTGAACATAAAAAAAACTGAAAATATTTCCTCTAATGTTAGGATCAAGACAAGGGTATCCACTCTCACTACTCCTATTCAATATAATTATTAAAACTCTAACTAGAGTAATCAGGCAAAAGAAGAAAATTAAAGGGCTACAAATAGAAACAGAAGAAGTCAAATTATACCTGTTCATTGATGGTGTGATCTTATATCTTTCAAACCCAAAAAAACTCAACCAGAAGATTTCTAGATGTGACAAATTCAGGAACACAGTATATACAAAATCAATATAAAACAATCAACAGCTTTCCTATATTTTAATAATGAATCTTATGAGAAAAAAAAAGAAAAACTATTGCATTAACAATAAATAACCTTTCATAAATAAATAAAATACTTGGGAATAAATTTAACCAAGGAGATGAAAGAACTCTATAATGAAAACTATAGAACACTAAAGAAAGAAATTGAAGGATATCTTCAGGGATTGAAAGACCTCCCATGGTCTTGTGTAGGCAGAATTAATATTGTCAAATGACTATATTACCAAAGGTGTTTATTGATTTAATACCATCTCCATCAAAATACCAATGACATTATTCATGGACCTAGAAAATAAAAGACTCCTAAAATTCATTTAAAAAAAAATTAAAAACCCAGAGTAGACAAAGTAATAGGGATCAAGAAGAGTAACAGTAGGCATTACAATACCTGATTTCAAACTACACTACAGAGCTATAGCAACAAAAAAGATCATGGCAGTGGCATCAATGCCGACATGAAAACCAGTGGAATAAAATAGAATAGAAGCCATAGAGACAAATCCACATGGATACAATCATCTGATATTTGACAAGGGTGCCAAAAACAAATGTTGAAGAAAAGATAGGTTTTTAAAGAAATTTTATTAAGAAAACTAGATGTCCATGTGTATGGATGAAAGTAGATCCCTATCTTTTATCCTGCAAAAAAAGTCAACTCAAAGAAGAACCAAAGACCTAGAAAATGGAAACACTGCAACTGCTGGAAGAAAACAGAGTCAACACTGCAATACATTTGCATGGGCACTAACTTCCTTTGCAAGACCCACAAAACTCAAGAAATAAAACTAAGAACCAATAAGGGGGTGGCATTACATCAAAAAGCTTCTGTACAACATAAGAAACCATAAGGATCATAAAGAAAAAGCAAACAAAGTGGGAGAAAAAATTAGCCAGCTACTCCTCTGACAGGGGATTAATATTCAGAATATATGAAAAACTAAAAAAATAAAAAACTTAATACCAAAAATAAATAAATAAATCAAACAATAAATCCGCCAAAAACTAAACAGACATTTATCAATAGAAAAAATGCAAATAGCTAAGAAATGTATGAAAAGCTATTCGACATTCTTAGCAGTCAGGGAAATGAAAATCAAAACTACATTGAGATTTCATCTCATTTCATTTAGAATGGCAATCATTCATACAAATGAAAATAAATGTTAACAAGGATGTTGGGGAAATATTGGTGAGACAGGATATTCGTACTACCTCTTTGGAAAGCAGTATAGAGATTCTTCAAAATATTAGACCTTATGACCCAGCTATCCCATTCCTTGGTATTTAGTCAAAAGAATAAAATCAGAATACTGTAGTGATATAGCCACAACAATGTTTATAGCAGTATGATTTTTAATAGCCAAGTTATAGAATCATTCCTGGTAACTGTCAACAAATGAATGGGTAAAGAAAATATGGTATATATGCACAATGAAATATTACTCTGCCATAAAGAAAAAAAATATGGCATTTGCTAGTAAATGGATGGAACTTACAGAATATCATGCTAAGTGAATGAGTCAGACTCAGAAAGACAAGGTTCAAATGTTTTCTCTCATATGTGGAGGCTAGAGCAAAATAAGAGGAAAAAAAGAAAAAAAAGTGGGATCCCATGAAAATAGAAGGGAAGTCAGTGGAATAAAGTTTATCAGGAAGTAAGGGAAGAAGTAGAGAGGAATTTCACGTTCTGTATATCTACCAAGCACCAATTGAAAAAATCAATCAATAAATAGAGGGAAAACTAGTAGAGTAGAAGAACGGGAGTAGGAGAAGGCAGAGATGGATGGAAAGAGGAAATAGTGGGAACTGAAATGGAGCTAATTATATTTCATGTTTGATTATGTCAAAATGAATCCCACCTATATATAGTCATTAATACCTCCTATTTTTAAATAAGAAATAAAAATGGTCATCAACTATCTAAAAAAGAGTTCAATGTCATTAGCAAATAAGGACCTGGAAATCCAAGCTAAACTGAAATTTCATCTTACTCCAGTTAAAATATAAATCATCAAGAATAAAATAACAGCCAGCTGCAGTGGCACCTACCAGTAATACCAGCAACATAGGATGCTGAGGCAGGAAGATAACAAGTTCAAAGCCAGCCTCAGAAATTTAATGAAGTCCTAATCAATTTAGTGCCACCCTGTCTCAGAATTTAAAAATATACATCAAAAGAGCTCTGGGTTCAATCAATTGTGACAATGACAACAATAAAAGAATACAAATAATGTTAATTACTAATGAGGTGAGAGAGAAAAGTAGTGCTTGCAGTGCTACTCTGAAGAATTTCCTTATTGGTGGGATGGCAAATTAGTATAAACACTTTGGAAAGTGGTATGAAGATTCCTGAAGACTAGAAATGGGAATTGCCATATGACTCAACTATCCCATTCCTTGGTATTTACTCAAAGAACTAAAATGAGCATACTATAATAAAACATGCATATCAATGTGTACAGTGTGTAATTCATAATAGCCAAATTATGGAATCAGTCCAAGTGTCTGTCAACAGAGAGTGGATAAAGAAAATATGTTATAGAGTAAGCGGATAGAACTGGATGACATTATTCTAAACAACATAAGCCAGACTTTTAAAGTCAGGGGATGAATGTTTTCTCATATATGGAAGCTAGAGTGGAAAAAAAGGGGGGTGGGGGGATCTCACAAAAGCTGAAGGAAGACAAATAGAGTAGAAGAAGGAGATCAAGACAAAATGAGAAGAGGAAAACACTGGGGAATGAAATCTACCACATTATGCTATGTCCATATATGAATATACCACAATGAATCCCACTTATATACAGTTATAATGTCCAAATTAAAATAATAATGATGATGATGATCACAATGATGATGATTATGATGATAGGAGGGAAATAAGTAGAATAAAGCTATTGGATCAGGGAAGTAATCAAAGGTATTGGGAGATGAGAAAGTTCAAATTATGTTATGAACATATATGTCTATGGTATAATGAGTCCCACTATTATATATAATTGTAATGCACCAATAAAACTGATATATCTAGTTTTTGAAATGCCTTGAATTAGAATAAAAAGATTCAATCTCTCTTGAAACTAAGTCAAATCAGAACAAACACTCTTTAGGGCAATTATACTTTCTGTCATTCCAACCTAACCTAACAATATTCCTTATCAATGAAGTTATACCATTACTTAGATAATTATTACACTGTGTATTATAGAATGATCCAATTTATTTAGTTATTTGGTACATTTTTACAGAAATGGGAAGTTAAAATAATAAAACAAAGAGACAATTTTAAAGAAAAAGAGAGACACAGAGAGAGAGAGAAATTTTTTTTTTTATATTTATTTTTTAGTTTTTGGCAGACATAGCATCTTTGTTTGTATGTGGTGTTGAGGATCGAACCCGGGCCACACACATGCCAGGCCAGTGCGCTACCACTTGAGCCACACCCCCAGCCCAAAGAGACACTTATTATGGCATTTAAAGTCTAATCAGTGGAGAAGTAGTAACTGAAGACCAACAATAAAAAAAAAGAGAAGACAAGATTGTTTTTTTCATTCAATTTAATCTTTTCTTTTATAACCTTTCAATCCTTCCTTTTTTATTATTAGAACATTCTCATATCCTGTTAATATATTATTCACCTAAACTATTGAATAAATTCTGAAATAATGTTCATTAGAAAGAATCTTCAATTTTTAAAAAAACTGTTTTGCATTAAAATTATGAAAGTTTGCAACTAGAGTAGACCCTACAGAATATCTTGTCAAAATCTCTTATTGTTCAGATAATAAAATAAAGGAATTGTAAAATGAAGAAATAGTCCTGAATCCCTTACACTGCAAGAGGGAATAGTAGAAGCTGTCATTAGCACCCCACGCTCACTCTTTCTATCATACCATCCTAAAGTGGAGACATCACTTTGTTTTGAATTCAGGGGAATAAAATCAGTTTCCTAAAGTAGTGCTTGCAGTGCTACTCTGAAGAATTTTAATATATTATTTCTTCTATATTTTTCTGAATTCTACTTTTCAGTTAGAAATACATTCACAGAAAATACATACTATATTTTTTAGTTATATTTATCATGATGAATTACAGCCATGGTAATAATTTAGAAGTTAATCCAACTATAATATAAAGTATTATATTCCAACTATAATATAAAGTCTTTGTCACATACACACATATAAACACACACACACACAAACACACACACACATACTGAAAAACTAACTCATATAACAAGCAAGTGGTTTGTGTACATATATTAAAGTGAATGAGTGTCAACAGGAATATCAATAAGGAAAAAAAATCTTCATGGAAGAGTTTGAAAATAGATAGAAAGACTCCATTTAAATGAAAAACTTCGTCTGCCAGAAAACTGACACTTTTCCTTTGTGCTTGTTAATTTTTAAATATTATTTGAATAAAAAATAGAAACTGAAAGAAAAAGAAATTCTTACCTTCAAGAAATTACTACCATGTAAAATATATGTAAATGAAATAAATGTTCATCAAAGTGAATTTTATACATTATATCCCAAATCTACATAGAAAAGTTGAAACTGCCAATTTTTAAGAGTGATAAAAATCTCCACAGAAAGATGTCATAGCTTGGATAATCTAGTAAATAAAGCCCAAGGTTATGCTTAAACACAAATATTTAAGTGTGATATACAGTATCTAAACACTCATTTTTTCTCTCTCTCATAATCAGGGAGGTGATGTGAATTTTCTCATGTTATATGGTATTTGCAGTCTCCTACTCAGCAAGTTGCCAGTTCTCAGAATAAGTTAGACCAAGTCAGCTTGATCCATGTGGAAAGCAGTTGCAAGCAGTATCAAAATTGAATCCAATATGAAGATACTAATTTGATTTTTTTTGTTTTATTTTTACATCCATCTCAGTAGTGATTATGTATTCTCTGAGTTCAGTGGTTAACTTGTAACCAAGAAGTTTCCATTCTTCTTATTAGATACAGGGGTACAATTTTGATGAAGGAATGTTTGTAAATTAATTTTATATGTATGGATAATATGTCTATACCATAAGTCATCCAAAGTGGTTTTGTATGTGGGCTTCCTCTGTGTACCAATTCTCAGAACAAAAGTGGCTTTGCTTCCTGTGCAACAAACATCATCAGGACATTTCTCACCCTCTCCTCACGCAATGGAGAACCACTGGTGGCTGACTGGCCCTTGCACATGCAGAGGGGTATATTTCATTGCAGGGACTCCTCATTCTGCTGCTTTGCAATATGTTAAAGATCATATAACCTTGACCATACAAGTGAAAAAAGTAAAGTAAAATATACTAACATAGTTTTTATTAAAAAGAACAAGACGTAGATATGAAAATGTAAATGTTTATTCTATATTGCTATGAAATGTGTATGAAATATATTTCCTTAATTGATTATTGCCCATTTTGAGACTGGAAAATAAAACAAAATCAATAAATTATAAGTAAAATAAATAATATGATATTTTGGCTTCAATTATTTTAATAGTTTTTCAACATGAGAAATTTTATGTTTTGACATAAATTATTTAAATAGAATAGTTTTTAATCAATGTTGCCAAAGAAAGTGTGGCATTGATCTGGATTATGAGAAAGTGTTCTAATTTTACACACACACACAAAATATAGTAAAGCAAACAATAGCTTTTCTATGAAAATAGTTTCTTATATCTTTATATGATTGTGTTTAAAAAAACAATAGACACAAATCTAAAATATAGTGAATATATTGCTATAATCTGTATGCATAAGTACAATCCATTTTCATAAAATAACACAGGCCACATAACCTTAATTTTTAAAAACTACTGACAGAGGTTCTTTTTTTTTAAATTTCCAGAATGTAAGTAATAAAATTTAATATTAAAATACATATAAACATTAATGCACACTTATAAATACATATATTCTCTTGTTAAAACCAATTTTTTCAAAGTGATAATACAGTTCAGTGCATTCTGAAATCTTATATGTTTCAAAAAATGAAATATTTGCAGGAAGACATTACACTTAAAAATTTTAGCTTTTAGAGCATTTCAGATTTCAAAATTTTAGGTCAAGAATGTCCAAGCGGTAAAATCTATCCACATATTCCAAAATCTGTAATAATCCAAAAGCTGAAATACTTGTGGCCTCAAGAATTTTGGATAATAAAAAAAAATGTGGCATTTATACACAATGGAGTATTACGCAGCACTAAAAAATGACAAAATCATGGAATTTGCAGGGAAATGGATGGCATTGGAGCAGATTATGCTAAGTGAAGCTAGCCAATCCCTAAAAAACAAATGCCAAATGTCTTCTTTGATATAAAGAGAGCAACTAAGAACAGAACAGGGAGGAAGAGCATGAGGAAAAGATTAACATTAAACAGAGACGAGTGGGGGGGAGAGAAAGGGAGAGAGAAGGGAAATCGTATGGAAATGGTAGGAGACCCTCAATGTTACACAAAATTACATATAAGAAGTTGTGAGGGGAAAGGGGGTGGAAACAAGGGAGAGAATTGAACAATAGCAGATGAGGTAGAGAGGGAAGATGGGAGGGGAGGGGAGGGGGGATAGTAGGGGATAGGAAAGGTAGCAGAATACAACAGTCACTAATATGCCATTATGTAAAAATGTGAATGTGTAACCGATGTGATTCTGCAATTTGTATTTGGGGTAAAAATGGGAGTTCATAACCCACTTGAGTCAAATGTATGAAAGAAGATATGTCATGAGCTTTGTAATGTTTTGAACAACCAATAAAAAAAAAGAATTTTGGATAAGGGATCTGTAGTGATTCAGAAAAGATAACATAAATAATTAATAAATAAATGTATAGGGGTTGTGGCTTAGCCGTAAAGCACTCGCCTAGCACATGCAGAGCGCTGGGTTAGATCTTCAGCACCACTAAAAATAAAATAAAAGTATTGTGTCGAACTACAAATAAAGCAAAATATTAAAAAATAAAATAAAATAAATGTATATATGGCATGCCCGTGATGATTTTTCTCTTTTAATTCTTCTCTTTTTAATTTTCTTAACAATTTCATATAATTCATATATTGATAATTTAAAAATTGATTTCCTGTGTCATCTATCCATATATATTTCAAAACAAGTCCTATGTCTGAGTTTTTGTGTTTAGAAATAAAAATGCATTTTTTTATAACATTACAGCTGCATGTCTGAGAAAACTTACATAGAGAGCTTTAATTTTTTTTTTTTCCTTTCATTGCAAATCATTTCAAGGGGACAGACACATAATAACCAGTTTTATCCAGGAATTTCAGTAAAATCCATTTTGCCATTATAAGAAAATTCAAATTGCAAAGTTCAAAAGTACAACAAATTAAAATGAAAAGTTTTCTTCTTCTTTTTTTTTTTCCTTCTGCAAGCACATGTCTATCACCTTTGATAGAAAACATAGAGTAAGGTCTTATTGTATTTCTGTTGCAGCTCAGCAACATAATAGAGAATGACAGGGTTCATGATGGAGTTGTGAAATACTCTGGCTTTTCAGACTTGCAAGGTGTACTGTCCTTTTGTGAGGCATTCAAACCAATAGCAGTTTGAAATATATAATTTGTTATATATAATTAATCAGTCATCCATATTTGACTCAAAACAATGCAGGCTGTAGAACAGAAGGCTGTATTGTGTACAAAAGCAGAGTGCAATAAATTGCTTTCAGCACCATTCCACTTGGTGATGCAGGAAATAATGACTTCTCTGAGGTGTCCAAATGAAATTGGAGCAAAGGTAAAAATTATTTTGTGAAAGTCAGAGAAGACGAATAAGAAGTTTCTTCTATACGTATAATTTAATCATGACAAATGTTGCTTCAAAAACCAGCAGCAGACAATTATTCCACACTTCTCAGTTCCCACTTCTTACCGTCCAACTTTCTTAGTGATACAATACTGTTCTGTCCTTATGGCATTTACATTCATCATGATGTATTGTAATATATTTGATTATTTACTTACGATCTCAACTAGATGGAAAATTATTTAAGATAGGGGAATCAACCCTACAACTGTTTATTCACAGCGTCTTGCATCTGGGACATCTCTGAAGAGTAAGGTATCCTGGGCAATGCAGTTTGAGACTTTAAAGTTAGATATATTTGAGAGAAACAAAGCATTGCTGACATATGGACTCTGAAATATCATCAAAGAAACAATTTTAAATTAGCAGCAAAGCCACACAATTCCTTACCCCAGTTTTGACTGCCAGCCATTCCTATGGTAATATCTCCCTAAAATATCTACCTAAGTAGAGTGCTTATTCACAATTCCAGATCCACAATTTTTTGGAAAGCCTAAAACTAAAGGTGGTAATTTTGTTATTCAAATATCTTTTCCTGCTCTTTGATTTTGTGAAAGTGATTTATCAGTTTTGAGTTTGACTGTTAGATACTATGTCAGTCTCCTCTAGTGAAATTTAAAGACCATAGCTGATACCTTAAAATGTTGAAACAAAAGTTATTTTCTTCCTATAAAGAAATATAAAAAGCTCAACTGGAGAGCAAGATGAAAAATTGTCAACTAAATGTCAGTTAAAGTTTAATATTCCTGTGTTAGTTTGCTAGGGTCACTATAAAAACTCTCACACACTGTGTATCTTAAACAACAGAATTTTTTTTTTCATGGCAGTTTTAAAGGCTAGCATTCTAAGACTAAGTTTGATGCTTTTGACATATTCCCTCTAAAAACACCCCCCTGTGGTGTTTTTAAGAGGTGGGTCTTTGACAAGTAGTTCAGTCATGAGAGCTCTGCCTTCATAAACAGATCACTGATTTACAAAAGGTCTGGTAGGAGTTGGTTTATAACATGTTTCCCCTTCTACCTTCTAACATGTGCTGATGCATAATGAGGCTCCACATTGAAAGCACAGCAGGACCTCGCCCCACACCCAACCTGCCAGTGCCTTGATTGGACACTCCAGCTTCCTGAAATGTGAGAAGTAAACTTCTATTTTGTGTAAATTACCTAATCACCAGTATTTTTTTTTTTAGCAGCACAAACAGTGTAAGACAAAAATTTGCTGTAGTTAGGATGTTGTTGTAACAAATACTAAAAATGCAGAAGCAGCTTTCAAACTGGCTAATGATTAGACTTGAAAGATATATAATTTTTTTTTAAAAAAGGGCCTGGTTTGCTCTGAATGGACTGTTAACAGTTATGCTGGCAAGAGCTCACACAAAGAGAGCTATAGATAGAGCTCCAGTCTTCTTTGAGATCAATGAGTATGTTGGTAAAAATACAAATGGTAAAAGTGATTCTGATTAAGCATTAAATGGAAATGTAGAAAGGAGAAAGTCCATTCTTGTTATAAAGTGAAGAAGAACTTGGCTGAATTTTGTCCTTGCCCTATTATCTTGTAAAAGAATGAACTTGCTACTCATGAATGAAATACTTAGTGGAAGAGCTATCTAAACAGAGTTACAAAGGTGCGAATTGATCTCTCTTGATTGCTGATAGTAAAACGTGAGAAGAAAGAAAAGAATTAAGTAGGACATTGATAATCAAAGGGAAGCAGAACTTGACTGGTTAAGAAAATTCTTTGGTTGGCAAGACTGTTGAGACCCAAACAACAGCGTGTTTAAGAGAAAATACCAAGATCATGGCCAAGTGACCATTATATAATATAAATAGGAATTAAAAATAAACCAGGTGCTATTTGTGACGCCAAAGGAATAAAAACCCTGAAAACATGCCAGAGAACTTCAAGACTATCATCACCATAAGAGAACCGGAGTACCATTTCCTTGAGGACAAAGCTGTTTCAAAGATGGGCCCCCAGGTAGTTCGGTGACCTCAAGATGCATTGTTCAGGGCCACCTCAAGTTTTGCTCCACATATTTCACTCCAGTGATGGCTTAATTTAGTCCACATGCTGCTTGAGCAACTGCTCTAAAAAGCACAATAATAAACCTTGAGGGTCTGCAGGCCATGCTAGCTTCGCAGGTACACCAAGCGCATGAACTTTAAAAGTAGGACGACCTCCTCAAAGAATGCCTCTGACAGACACCTGAGCCATTCTGGATTTTGAATTAATGTGAAACTTGTTACCTCTTTCTTCTTTCCTATTTCTCCCATTTGGAAGAAAAATAGCTGCCCTGTTTCTGTCTCACCATTGAGTTTTAGAAGCACATAATTTGTTTGAATTCACATCCTTTCAGCTGGAGAGTAATTTGTCTCAGACTGAATGTTTACTTTGAGTCGCACACAAATTTGATTTACATGAGACTCTAGATTAGAATTTTGTGCTGACACAGAAACTAGCTAAAACTCCAGGGGCTTTGGAATGTAATTAATGTATTGGGCACATAAGAAAAACATGAATGTTGGGGACCAGCAGTGAAACGTTGTGGAATATTTCCCCCAAAGTTATATGTTGAAACTTAATCATCAATGAAAAGAGTTAAAGAGCAGGGGTGCCTTTAAAGTCATTAATTCATGAGAGCAGAGTAATTAATTCACAGATGAGAGGAAGACCTGTATGAAAGGGCTTAAGTGGTATGTTCATCCTTTCATTCCTTCCACTATGGGAAGACACAGCATCTGTCTCCTACAGAAGATGCACCAACACAGTGCCATCTTAGAAGCAGAGAAAGAGCTTCCCAGACACCAAAGTGGCCCACATCTCCATCTTGGACTCCTTGTCTCCAGAATTGTGAGAAATAACTTCATGTGGTTTCTAAATTACCAGGTTTCAGATACAGATAAAACAAGATACCAGAGTATTTATAGTGTTATCTTCTTTTGAGGGCCAAGAGGGGAGGGTTTGTTTCAGGTTTTTCCATTAGCTTGTAGAGGGCTATCTTTTCTGTGAGTTTTATTGGGTTCTTTCTGTGTATCTTCGTGAAAAATCTTCTTTTTATACTAATATAGGTCATATTAGATCATGGTCCAGTCATATTAGATTATGGTCCAATCTACAGTCTTCATTTTAACTTTATTACCTCTGTAAAGAGTATATCTCCAAATGTTGTCAGACTCTAGAATTAGGATTTCAGTATGAATAAAACATTATGCAATTTAAATTGGGGATAGACTTGACTAAAATTACATAGAATATTGCAGTAAATTTCTGTTCTCTTTTTCTTTTTTCCCTATAATTCTTTATTTTCTCCTCCTCCCCTTCCTTCCTTCCTTCCTTCCTTCCTTCCTTCCTTCCTTCCTTCCTTCCTTCCTGTTGTTAGTTGTAGTATTAAAACCAGGACCTCATGTTTGCTAGGCAAGTGCTTTGCCACTGAACTGCACCCCAGTCCCTAGATTATTCTTTTATAAAAATAGAGACTCAGTTCTCAGGTATTTTTTGTTCAGATGTTAAAGAAAATTATGTTATTACTTTCCCTGAAGATCACATCTATGCAAATATATTTAAAAATATTTATTTTGGAGAGCTGTATTACTAATGCAAACTGCTGCCACATTATAGCATCACATTTTCATTTACTGATGTGCAATGCTATATGCAAGACAGTAGAAATACATTCACTTTGGGTAGAAAAGCTCACACTAAGGCTGACAATACTGTTTCCTGAAAAGAATGTCTATTCTATCTCCCCTTTATTCTCTTGGATATTTTACTTTGCACGTTATTTTACTTTTCACAAAAAACTGATAATTTGACAAGTGTTAATGGCGACTTTTTGTAAAATTATTTAGTAGCACGTACATTACCTGTATTAGGTAATGTACATGCTACTAAACTCCCATATTCACATCTGAATATAAAGTTATCCTATAAATATCTAGACATATCATTTTATGGCTTTACTTGTACTTCACCTTTACTTGCTAGCAGCATTAATGTATTAATGCATCTTTATTCCTTTCATCTGGAGAAAATGTGAAGTCTTAGAATATTAATAAATAAATTTTGTCTAAATAAATACAATTATTTGACTAATAAGGAAAAAGGAACTGCTAAAGAAGCCAGACAATGAGATAAATTATCAAGTCCATTTAAAGTTTACCACTTTCATTATGAGAAGTCCTGGTCTTAGGAAATGAGAGCAAACACTACTGAATGCCAACTATGTGCCAGGCATAGTTAGAAAGCTTTCAAAAATATATTATCAATGAACACATGTCATCTTTACAATTCTCTTATCTAAGAGTCCTATTAGCATCCCAATTACTGCTATCATCCCACATATCTACTCTTTTTTGGACTGGGGATTAAACCCAGGGGTGCTTTACCACTGAGCTATAACTCTAGCCCTTTTTTATTTTTTATGTTGAGACAGAGTCTCACTAAGTTGCTGAGGGCCTCACTAAGTTGCTGAGGCTGGGTTTGAACCTCAGCCTCCTGAATCACTTGGATTACCGGCATGAGCCACTGTGCCCAGTCCCACTATTGGACTGTTGCCACTCTGTGGGCATGTGTTGATGTGGTACTAATGACACTACTGACAAACGTGAACTATGAGACTCACAAGTAATTAAATGTTTTCCAATGTAAATTTCCTACTTGATTTAGATTTCCACAGAAACCAAACATTTTACATATATACCCCTAATTCTCACAAGGTAGAGAACTTGTAAGTTGGAACTTCTAAAGAAGCATTGTCATGCTCTTTGTTAAAGGACATGTTAAGGAACAAGAGGGAAATTTCCTTGCACGGACTTTCACCTCCACCAAAGCATCCTGCAAAGGTTTCCTGGGATGAGGGATTCTGTCTGAGAGAAACTTCTAAAAACAAAACTGAAGAAACGAAAAAACACAGAAATCTATTTTGATTAGATTCCCAGTATACTGCATACAAATATATTTATTTAGTTTGCAAATAAATGCAGATAAACATGTTTATTGATTTACAGACAAGAAAATTTTTATTAAAAAATTTGACAATTTTGGAGCATTTCTCAACTGCTATTTTCCTTGAATTTTAAATAATTTGTATTATTTTATTTTCAAAAATATATATAATTTAGTTCATGAAAACAGTGCATCTAGGGATTTAGGGTTTTTTTTTTTTTTTTTTTTTTTTG
>NW_025999968.1:43591760-43634044 GCF_001458135.2 Marmota marmota marmota | reverse complement strand
TTATTTTATTTTTTTATTTTTTTTTTTTTTTTTTTTTTTTGAGGGAGGGAGGGAGGGAAGGAAGGAGGGAAGAAAGAAAGAACATTGACGAATTTGTAAATGGCTGAGTGCAGTGGTGCATACCTGCAATCTTAGTAACTTGGGAGGCTGAGACAGGAGTATCACAACTTTGAGGCCAGCCTCAGCAATTTAGTAAGGCCCCAAACAACTTAATAGACCCTGTCTCAAAATAAAATAAATAAATAAAGATTGGAATATGGCAGTGGCTTAGTGGTAAAGCATATCTGGTTTCAATCCTTAGTTAAAAAAAAAAAAGAATTATTAAATGTATCAAATCTGGAGGATTGAATTTAGGCAACTGACACTTTTACCTAGATAACTTTCCTACCTGCTATTAAGCTGGTGTCCTTCTAAATTTAAGGTAATGATCTGATCAGTTACTTTTTAAGATTTGACTAAACAAAGGTTTCTCAAACTATCTGTGGTGAAGAGCAAATGTTCCTAATTTTAATTCTATATGAGCTATTACTTGCATTAAATACAATAAAAATAAGTGACTAGAAAAAAATGAGAGATCCAACATGGCGGCGGGCGCGGAGAGATCAAGTCTCTGACCTCTTCAGCTGCACGGGCATAGGGAGTCGTAAACCCTCTAAATGCTGTTTGCTCAGGATCACTAGGCAATGCTGAGCTGACGTGGATCTGGAGCGAACAGTCTGGGCCTCTCAGAACACACACCGAGCCGGGATCGGCTGAATTCAAGCTCCCATTCGCCTGCTTCTCGCAGACAAACTGCTGTGACTCAGCACTAAACGATCCCGCTGAAACAACTGGTCGGCCCTTCTGATCCTACAGAGGTTAATGCCAACCGAGCCTTCATAGGCAGTGGCCACAGGATTAAAACGGGGCTTGGGAGAGCCAGTCAGGACCCACCCGTTGGATTGGTCACCAGGAAAAGGGAACGAAAGGTCACCATTTGCATGAGATACCACCATGGCAGAGAACTGATGTCACCAGAATGTGGTGGAGGAGATAACTTCATTGAAACCAGCGGCGACAGGTGTGTAATCCTCTAGCCTTCCCTCTCCACACAGCGGGGAAAACTTAAGGGCCCCTCCCAGCTCTCCCGTGAGCACGATAGCCAGACCGAGGGAATCAGGAGTGGTGCGGGACCCGCAGCGCGGAACTCCCGGCTACTGCTCCCACCTCTTGCACCAGCTACCAGGGGCATGGCTACCAGAGGGCAAGCAAAATTCGCTGAGGGTTCTCAGCCCCAAGCTCTACAAACTTAGGGTCTGAGGGAACGGCAAAAGGGAGAGTGTGCCCAGTCATTCATGAAAACAGGGCTCCCGGGAACAGCAGACCTGGCGTATAGCCAGTATTGTGGTGAGCGTCACCAGTGAGCGGGGCCTGGCTTGAGGAAAAGTGTGGAAGTGACTAGACACAAGAGAAGGCCCTAGGCACTCAGGATTGGAGAACAGCCCAGTCTGGGAGGAGGAGCTGCTGCACAGTGATTGGTTCCCACATATTGAGAGGAGAAGCTTGGCCCAGTGGGCACAGCTCCACCTACTGGAAGAGAAGTTAATCAAACTCTAAGACCGCATTTATTATTATTTTTTTTTAATTTGGGTTTTTTTTTCATTTTCATTTTTTTTGTTGTTGTTTTTTAAATTTTTTTAATTTTTTTTTTAATTTTAATTTTTTTTTATTATTTTTTTAATTTTTTTCTTTTTTTATTTTCTATTTTTTTCTTTTGTCTTTTCATTTCTTTTCGATTTTCTTATTCCCCCTTCCTTGAATTCTACCTGCTTACTCTCATTCTCTTTAGTGACTTCTTCCCTTCTAATATCTTTCCTCTCAAGCATCAAATAAATTTATAGTAGTAAACAGTAACTCAGCAGTCAAACAGAACAAGAAGTAACAAGAGCAGCATGAAAAAGCAAGGAAGAAAAGGAGTAAAAACAATGCAGGACAGCCTAAATATTCAGGAGGACCTAGAGTCATCAGAAAAATGGTCAAATAAAGAACTCAAGGAATACCTTAGACAGATGGAATGGAACCTTAAAGAGGATATGAGACAGCAAATTCAAACAGTGAAAGAACACATTGAAAAAGAATTACATAAACAGATAAAAGAAGAAGTTAAGCATCTTTATCAGGAGATAGAGATTATAAAAAAAATCAAACAATAATTCTAGAAATGAAGGAAACTAAAAACCAAATTAAAAACTCAAATGAGAGTATCACTAACAGAGTGGAGCAAGTAGAAGCCAGAACGTCAGATAATGAAGACAAAATATATCATCTTGAAAAGAGTCTAGCCAACTCAGAAAGGCTGGTAAAAAATCACGAGAAAAACATCCAAGAGATATGGGATAACATAAAAATACCAAACTGCTGAATGAAATAATTATATAAAACTTTCCAGAAATAAAAAAGGAAACGGATATACAAATTTTAGATGCATACAGGACACCAAGCATACAAAATCACAGTAGACCAACGCCAAGACACATTGTTATGAAGATATCCAATATACAGAACAAAGAGAAAATATTAAAAGCTACAAGAGAAAGGAGGCAGATTACATTCAGGGGTAAACCAATAAGGTTAACAACGGATTTTTCATCACAGACGCTGAAAGCGAGAAGATCCTGGAACAACGTATTTCAAACACTGAAAGACAATGGATGCCAACCAAGAATTCTGTATCCAGCAAAATTAAGCTTCAGGTACGACAACGAAATAAAAATCTTTCATGATAAACAAAAGCTAAAAGAATTTGCAGCCAGAAAACCAGCATTGCAAAGCATCTTGAGCAAAACACTACACGAGGAAGAAATGAAAAACAATAACCAAAACCATCAGTGGGAAGTGCCTCTATAAAGACAGAGGGCGGGGGGAAAGCTAACCATGGAGAAACAAACTAAATTAAAAAAAAAAAAAAAAAAAGAAGATAAATAATCAAACATGGCTGGAAGTACAAACCATATATCAATAGTAACTCTAAACGTTAATGGCTTAAACTCTCCAATAAAGCGACATAGGCTGGTAACATGGATTAAAAAAACAAATCCAACAATATGCTGCCTCCAGGAGACACATCTGATTGGAAAAGACATACACAGGCTGAAGGTGAAAGGTTGGGAAAAAATATACCACGCACACGGTCCTCGTAAGCAAGCAGGGGTGGCCATCCTCATATCGAATAAAATTGACTTCAAGACTAAATTAATCAAAAGGGATAAGGAAGGACATTATATACTGTTAAAAGGAACCATTCACCAACAAGACATAACAATTATCAATATTTATGCACCAAATAATGGTGCTGCGACGTTCATAAAACAAATTCTCCTCAAGTTCAAGAATCAAATAGACCACAACACAATAATTATGGGTGACTTCAACACACCTCTCTCACAATTGGACAGATCCTCCAAACAAAAGCTGAATAAAGAAACTATAGAACTCAATATCACAATCAACAACCTAGACTTAACTGACATATATAGAATATATCAACCATCATCAAGTGGATATACTTTTTTCTCAGCAGCACATGGATCCTCCTCAAAAATAGACCATATATTATGCCATAGGGCAACCCTCAGTAAATATACAGGGGTGGAGATAATACCATGCATTTTATCTGATCATAATGGAATGAAACTGGAAATCAATGATAAAAGAAGGAAGGAAAAATCCTACATCACATGGAAAATGAACAATATGTTACTGAATGATCAATGGGTTACAGAAGACATAAAGGAGGAAATCAAAAAATTCTTAGAGATAAATGAAAATACAGACACAACATATCGGAATCTATGGGACACAATGAAAGCAGTTTTAAGAGGGAAATTCATCGCTTGGAGGTCATTCCTCAAAAAAAGGAAAAACCAACAAATAAATGAGCTCACACTTCATCTCAAAGCCCTAGAAAAGGAAGAGCAAAACAACAGCAAATGTAGCAGAAGGCAAGAAATAATTAAAATCAGAGCGGAAATCAACGAAATTGAAACAAAAGAAACTATTGAAAAAATTAACAAAACTAAAAGTTGGTTCTTTGAAAAAATAAATAAGATCGACAGACCCTTAGCCATGCTAACGAAGAGAAGAAGAGAGAGAACTCAAATCACTAACATACGGGATGAAAAAGGCAATATCACAACAGACACTACAGAAATACAGAAGACAATTAGAAATTATTTTGAAAACCTATATTCCAATAAAATAGAAGATAGTGAAGACATCGATAAATTCCTTAAGTCATATGATTTGCCCAGACTGAGTCAGGAGGATACTCACAACTTAAACAGACCAATAACAATAGATGAAATAGAAGAAGCAATCAAAAGACTTCCAACCAAGAAAAGCCCAGGACCGGATGGGTATACAGCGGAGTTTTACAAAACCTTTAAGGAAGAATTAATACCAATACTTTTCAAGTTATTTCAGGAAATAGAAAAAGAAGGAGCTCTGCCAAATTCATTCTATGAGGCCAACATCACCCTGATTCCGAAACCAGACAAAGACACCTCAAAGAAAGAAAACTACAGACCAATATCTCTGATGAACCTAGATGCAAAAATCCTCAATAAAATTCTGGCGAATCGGATACAAAGGCACATCAAAAAAATTGTGCACCATGATCAAGTAGGATTCATCCCTGGGATGCAAGGATGGTTCAATATACGGAAATCAATAAATGTTATTCACCACATCAATAGACTTAAAAATAAGAACCATATGATCATCTCAATAGACGCAGAAAAAGCATTCGACAAAGTACAGCATCCCTTTATGTTCAAAACATTAGAAAAACTAGGGATAACAGGAACTTACCTCGACATTGTAAAAGCTATCTATGCTAAGCCTCAGGCTAGCATCATTCTCAATGGAGAAAAATTGAAGGCATTCCCCCTAAAATCTGGAACAAGACAGGGATGCCCTCTATCACCACTTCTATTCAATATAGTTCTCGAAACACTGGCCAGAGCAATTAGACAGACGAAAGAAATTAAAGGCATAAAAATAGGAAAGGAAGAACTTAAATTATCACTATTTGCAGATGACATGATTCTATACCTAGAAGACCCAAAAGGGTCTACAAAAAAACTACTAGAACTAATAAATGAATTCAGCAAAGTGGCAGGATATAAAATCAACACGCATAAATCAAAGGCATTTCTGTATATCAGCGACAAAACTTCTGAAACGGAAATGAGGAAAAACACTCCATTCACAATATCCTCAAAAAAAATAAAATACTTGGGAATCAACCTAACAAAAGAGGTGAAAGATTTATATAATGAAAACTACAAAACCCTAAAAAGAGAAGTAGAAGAAGATCTTAGAAGATGGAAAAATATACCCTGTTCATGGATAGGCAGAACTAACATCATCAAAATGGCGATATTACCAAAAGTTCTCTATAGGTTTAATGCAATGCCAATCAAAATCCCAACGGCATTTCTTGTAGAAATGGATAAAGCAATCATGAAATTCATATGGAAAAATAAAAGACCCAGAATAGCAAAAGCAATTCTAAGCAGGAAGTGCGAATCAGGCGGTATAGCGATACCAGACTTAAAACTATATTACAGAGCAATAGTAACAAAAACAGCATGGTACTGGTACCAAAACAGGAGGGTGGACCAATGGTACAGAATAGAGGACACAGAGACTAATCCACAAAGCTACAACTATCTTATATTTGATAAAGGAGCTAAAAGCATGCAATGGAGGGAGGATAGCATCTTCAACAAATGGTGCTGGGAAAACTGGAAATCCATATGCAACAAAATGAAACTGAATCCCCTCCTCTCGCCATGCACAAAAGTTAACTCAAAGTGGATCAAGGAGCTAGATATCAAATCAGAGACTCTGCGTCTGATAGAAGAAAAAGTTGGCTCCGATCTACATATTGTAGGGTCGGGCTCCAAATTCCTTAATAGGACACCCATAGCACAAAAGTTGATAACAAAAATCAACAAATGGGACTTACTTAAACTGAAAAGTTTTCTCTCAGCAAGAGAAACAATAAAAGAGGTAAATAGGGAGCCTACATCATGGGAACAAATTTTTACTCCTCACACTTCAGATAGAGCCCTAATATCCAGAGTATACAAAGAACTCAAAAAATTAAACAATAAGAAAACAAATAACCCAATCAACAAATGGGCCAAAGACCTGAACAGACACTTCTCAGAGGAGGACATACAATCAATCAACAAGTACATGAAAAAATGCTCACCATCTCTAGCAGTCAGAGAAATGCAAATCAAAACCACCCTAAGATACCATCTCACTCCAGTAAGATTGGCAGCCATTATGAAGTCAAACAACAACAAGTGCTGGAGAGGATGTGGGGAAAAGGGTACTCTTGTACATTGCTGGTGGGACTGCAAACTGGTGCGGCCAATCTGGAAAGCAGTATGGAGATTCCTGGGAAAGCTGGGAATGGAACCACCATTTGACCCAGCTATTGCCCTTCTTGGACTTTTCCCTGAAGACCTTAAAAGAGCGTACTACAGGGATACTGCTACATCGATGTTCATAGCAGCACAATTCACAATTGCTAGACTGTGGAACCAACCCAGATGCCCTTCAATAGATGAATGGATAAAAAAAATGTGGCATTTATACACCATGGAGTATTACGCAGCACTAAAAAATGACAAAATCATAGAATTTGCAGGGAAATGGATGGCACTAGAGCAGATTATGCTTAGTGAAGCTAGCCAATCCCTAAAAAACAAATACCAAATGTCTTCTTTGATATAATGAGAGCAACTAAGAACAGAGCAGGGAGGAAGAGCAGGAAGAAAAGATTAACATTAAACAGATACATGAGGTGGGATGGAAAGGGAGAGAAAAGGGAAATTGCATGGTAATGGAGGGAGACCCTCATTGTTATACAAAATTACATATAAGAGGTTGTGAGGGGAATGGGAAAATAAACAAGGAGAGATATGAATTACAGTGGATGGGGTAGAGAGAGAAGATGGGAGGGGAGGGAGGGGGGATGGTAGAGGATAGGAAAGGTAGCAGAATACAACAGTTACTAATATGGCATTATGTAAAAATGTGGATGTGTAACCGATGTGATTCTGCAATCTGTATTTGGGGTAAAAATGGGAGTTCATAACCCACTTGAATCTAATGTATGAAATATGATATGTCAAGAGCTTTGTAATGTTTTGAACAAGGAATAAAAAAAAGAAAAAAATGCAATTAAAAAACTTATGTATCCCTGTCTTCAAATTTACACTGCATTCTGTACCATAAACTTACATCATGATAGTGCTAGAATGGCTAGAATGTACTAGATATTCATTTGTGATATCTGTACTTATCTCCTTATGAATTGATAATCAAATTGAAAAAAGACTCAGTCAGCCAAATACACTATCAACACAGGGCTACATTATATGGCAGGATTCACACATGAATATTAAAAAATCTATTTAACAAAATATTATCAAAGAACAGATTTTTGTTGGTAAACAACAACAAAAACAACAGGATTTTTTCTGTTTACTGTTAGCTTTATTACTGGTGTTTTATTTTGAGATTTTCATAATCTGATCAACTAGGTAAAGATTTGTTTTTTTTATATGTTTCAATTAGTTACACATGACAGTACAATGACTAGGTAAAGATTTTTATTTAAGTTATCAGATCTTTATCCTGTTTATTTTATTTTATTTTTTAGTGTTTTAATTAGTTTTACATGACAATAGAATGCATTTATGTTCTTTGATATATCATACATACATGGGATATAATTTCTCATTTTTCTGAGTGTACATGTCATAGAACCACATTGGTCATGCATGTGTATTTTAACTATAATCAAGTGCAAACTGACATTGTTGAATTTGCTTCTTAGATCAGCATTGATTCAGGGCTGGTTAACACTTATCTACCCCTTCTTTTGGCAAAGGAGATGGATCAGAAATTTTTTGTGTGATTAGTTTGAGTAATTGGGCACAATTTCCCCTAAATGATTACATGGCTGAATACTTAGGGAAAAGAACTTGAGGGAAAAGCTCTCCTTTGGACTCTGGTAATGTTATTCACAAACTAATCATTTGATTAATACTGCATTGATCTTTAGGGTTAAAATCTGTCAGTAACACATTAAAGAAACTTATTCTTTTTCTTAGATTTTTTCATATGAAGAATCGACAGACAATGTTGTTATTTTGTTGCATAGTTGTTTGGTTGTAAATGGTTTGTCCAACAAACCTATATCTATATTATATGGAATGTCTCTATACAATCTATTACCTAGGTATGGGTTTTGTGATTTATTATTGATTTCATGAGTTTTGATTGATCTCAGAATAAAAAGGACTGTGATATCAATATGTGAACACCTGCCTTTTCCTTCTATATCATAGCATAATCAATCTACTGGTGGTTAAATTGAAGTAATTTCTTAAAACTAAACCTGTGGTGAAATTATATCCAGAAGTTACTTAAGTAATCCTTTCCTTCATTCTGTTTAAATAATTGGCTTCATAGCTTAAAGCTTCTACCTTACCACTATCTAAGAAATGTATCATTTCTCCCTAAATGGTCAAAGTTCAGTCTCAAAGGAAGAACATTTTTACTTATAGAGACAGGCAAAATCTAAAATATCTGTATTGCTTACTCGATTTAATTAGCTATCCTATAACTTTATGTAACTCATAGAAGACATATTTGTTCAGTAAAAACATTTGGAAAATACCACTAACTAAACATCTACAGCCTTTACAGTAAGATCAATTGTAGAAGATGACAAATGAGTAATATTGCCTTGAGGCCAAACCTCTCCACTCAGCCTATTCAGCAGTCTGTAGAGTGTTTTTCCTGTTACTAGTATCATCTATTGTCAAATATATTCTAGACATTTATTGCTAAGGTTAAAAAAAAAAAGAAGCTTATTTATTATTTCTAAATGGTTGGGTATTTCACATCTATTTGAACAGGACAGCACAGCTTGTTCTTCCATGAGCAGTATGGAATTATTCACTTACGTAGATAATCAAATACTATGCCAGAAATGTACACTGGAGAGACAAAAGGGAACACTTTGCAAAAATCCACTGAGCTTATGAATGATTCACTCATTTTCTTTTCTTTTTTTTTGGGGGGTAGGGGTGGGGAAAGGGGAGGTACCAGGGATTGAACCCAGGGGCACTTAACCACTGAGCCACATTCCCAGCCCTTTTTGTATTTTGTTAGGAGACAGGGTCTCACTGAGTTGCTTAGGGCCTCACTAAGTTGTCAAGGCTGTCTTTAAACTTGTGATCCTCCTGCCTCAGCTTCCTGGAGCTGCTTGGATTACAGGTGTGTGCCACTGTGCCCAGCTCATTTTTTTGATATACTACACATCAATACAAGTTTTAGAGTTATATACTGACAAAAAAAGTAATTTAAAATGAAAAAAATTCTTGCTAACAAATATCTTACACCTACAAATACATCTAACAAAATATTCACAAATGTGTGCATATATTTGTGCAAACATGAAAACTAAATATATTACTAGAAGTTTAGTAAGATTTAAATAAAAGGAGTCCTATGCCACATTCATATTATGAAATTTTGTTTTATAATGATTCCAGTTCACCTTAAATAGATCTTAAAACTCAATGCAATTCTAGTCAAAACCCCAGCAAGCAATAATTCAACTCACTATATAGACATACTAATTAATTATTTGAATATATGCAGAAAACAATGTGTATATTAATCAGAAAGATCATATTTGTTGTAAGTGAATTATATGATCATTTCTCTAACCTGTTATGATTGAAGACATGACTGTATTTTCATTTTCACCTCTATTTCACTTAAGTAGTTTCATGACAAGAATTTCTACAATTGTTGCTTCGTTTCTCAAGATTAAGAGCTGCTGTTTAACCAACAATTTTTAGTGCCCACACAAATTCTACAACCTTAGAAGTGCAAATTTTTAACCATCAACAATAATTTATAGTTATCAAAATCATTTCAAAGCAGATTTTTTATGAGGGAAAGGAAAGTAGAGAGTAGGAGGAAATTTTCAGAGAGTGCAACTAAAGTTGATTATGAGCTGAAAATTCTCATTTATAGTAAAGGAACTAAAATACTGGTGCACTGAAGATAAACTTTGACTTTTAAACAACTTTATCCAATGACAATATTTTTTGACATCCATTAATAATAATTACAGAATGTGTTATTAGTATGTTTTTATTCTCCCTGTTGTCAATCTCAAAGCATGAAAAGGAAGCAAGTTACTTTTGTGGTAAAAGTGAAATTTGCCATTTCACTGTCACAAAACTATTGAAGAAAACTCACATGTACTCACATAAATTAATATTATTAGCACTTATATTTGATGATGTTGTCTTTTGACTCTTCCTAGTATCAAGAGCCATATTTGTCCATCTTACTCCTTTGTAAGCACCATTTATTGATCGGTATCAATAACATTGCTATACCCTTACATATGCTTTTTTTTTTTTCAATATAATACATATAATTGTAATTTAACCACCACTTATATGTGGAATATTTCAGTGTTTTATATATGTTTATTTAATTCCAATATACACCACAGAAAATACATATTTTTTGCACATGCACATAAATATTTACATGTGAAGCCATGCACATATATGTATGCATATATTTTAAATTATCCACTTATTTTATCGGACAATCATAATCTATTCTCTAAAGATTATTTGATTTCAAAATCTTACAGTTTCTTATTACTCTCATTTTTTAAAAACTGAAGATATGCCTGTTTTCATCACTTTTTATTGGGAATACTAAGGAATGATAACTTATCTCGTTAATAGCTTTTGTTTCAGATAGAAAGTGGAATTTTGACCCAAGATATATATTAATCAAATATGATGAAATGTTTGAATTCTTAGCTTATAAAATATGGGTTCAAGTTTTAGAAATTGAACTGATGCTTAAATGAGATAAGACATTTTAATACATTTGGAAGGGGTAATTGAATTTCATATTTTGGATGCAAAGAAACTTTGGGGGACTAGACATACCTTTGTTTAGTTTTAGAATGTAATGAGCAAAAGTTTTAAGTATGTTCCTTCAAATTTATGTCCATAGGTTATTCATAGATCATTAATATTGATACAATTGTCATGGGATTTTGCTCATGTCTTCAGAGTTTCTTAAGATATGGAGATATGGAAATTAGTTGGATAGGCTTAACCAAGTTAGGCATCTTGTGAGTCTATTAAAATCAGGGGGATTTCATTACCTGGGGGCAGAGGTCAGTGACTTGTTATGAGATGAAGTGTCTATTGATAAAATGGACAGTCATGTTCACATGTTATATCTGAGATCACTCTCCAGAAGAAGAAAGTGTCTCTGTGGTAAGATACAACCACAAGGAAGGAACTGTATTTTTCTAGCAACTTGAACAAGGTCATCAAAGAATTTTTTCTGTCTCTAGAAAGACCTCGACCCTGCATAGACCTTGATTTCAGCCTTCTGAGAGATAGTCAAGCTTGGACTTGTGAGCAATAGACAGACCTCTAACCTAATAAAAAGGTGTAATAATAGTAAATTTGTGATACTTTTTTACATAGCAATAGAAAACTAATGCAGTCAAGCAAATTGAAAAGGGCTCTTGCCTTAGTTAATTTCTGTTCTTACTTACTTTATCATTCCATGTGTTCTCATATAAGTTAAATGATAGTATTTGGAATTAATCTATTCTATCTATAGTAGCAGCCTCATGTTACTACCAGCAACATCCCACTGAAAACCCAAATTTGCCTTTTTAAGCATATACAAATAAAATGCAAAATTACGAGAAATACAAGAAAAACCAAGAGCATAAAAATTCTGGTTAATGAGACACTAAATGTAGGACTTAGAGGGAAACAAATTTCAAAGAACCAAAAAAGGAGAATAAACAAAAAAAATTAAACAAGAAAATTAAAATATTTACAATTAATAACCTTGGAACTGTAAAAAACAAAAATATTATTTGACTTTATTTCTAAACTTTTTCTAGAATTTTATGTTGTTATTAATTTCCTTCAAGAAATTTATAGAATATGTACTTTTTTTTGTTTTTGATTGACAGGGAAATTATGTCACGGGTCAAGGTAAATAATTTGTACAAATCTATGCTTCTACCTGTAAGCAGAGCTGAAACTTGAACTGAAAGAACTCAGTCTAAAGCCATCATAGACAATACCATACAGAACAGGAATGCTCAAGGAAAAGAAAAACATCTGTCCATACATACACACACATATATACACACATATACCTGTTTACATGTATACACATATATACATGTATATATGTATATTAAAAAATACAAATAGGTGCCATGGCACATTCCTATAATCCCAGTAGCTCTAGAGGCTGAGACATGAGGATTAGGAGTTCAAAGGCAGCTTCAGCAATGAGGAGGCACTAAACAACTCAGTGAGACCTGTGTCTAAAAAAAAATATAAATTAGGGTTGAGGATGTGGCTCAGTGGTTGAGTACTCCTAAGTTCAATCCCTGGTACCCCCCCCAAAATATAATAATTACAAATACTTGCTGAAATATTTAGACTATTAGCTAGACATATGAATTATAAAAATATAGGTTATATATGATAATAATGTTATGTTGTATGACGATAATATATATTATGTAAACATAGAAAATTTCCTAAATAATGAGTCCATGAAATTGAAAATATGGAATTAATTATGAAAAAAATATTGAAGAAATCTTCCTATATTCAAAAGTGATAAGTTGTCATAAATGTACTGAAATGGATAACTTAAAGTCATCCCTAGACATACCTTTGTTTAGTTTTAAAATATTATGTTACAAAAACATATTTTCTAGAAAAAAAAGAATACAAAATATCATTTCAAAAAGGATGAAAGTGACTAGCATTATTTATAATACTAAGAGCATCCTCTTTTCAATGTTCCTCTATTTTCATAGTCAACCGATGGACATTTAGCTATGTAGTGAATAGCATGCACATTGTTAGGAAAATACAAATGAACTTTGATGTTTTAGGTTTAGATTTAATTATGAAGCAAGATCCAGAAAGTTGTTACTTCTCTAAAACAGAATCTAACTATTAATTAGTATAAAGATATACCATAAATAATATATAGAGAAGAACTCTATGGGAACACACACTAACATCTTTACTTTTCCTAGAAAAAGTGTTCAACAAAATTTTGTAAATAAATACATATTATATAAAACTTTCAAATACAATGAAGCATGAAGCAGTATAACCACATATAGATAAGTAAATATTAATGTTTTGAGATGAGGTAGGAGAAAGTGGAGAGGTAAAACTGTTGCATGCTTATCTATTATATGTGCTGATATGAAACTTTATGAAATATTCAAGCTTATTTTTAAAATTATGGATATAGCAATCCTGAAGATGTGTGTGGACTAAGGGCGAAGAAGCACTTGCTTTTAATAATAGGCTCTCATGGATTTTCTTTGTAAAAAGAACATTACTTCTTACAAAAAAAAATTTTGGAATACATTTTTATCAAATCATAATCTCCAGTCTTTTGGTTTCAAGTGGACAATTACAATCATAGATCACATCTTTTTGATCAATGTAAATTAAGAATGTTAAGAGTAATAAGCTATTTGGTTTTTACTGTGAAAAACTTTTTAAATTCTGTTATATTTGATGTTTTTAAAAATTAAATTTTTTTTTCACAAAAAATGTGTACTTTTAAGAGAAACAGAATCCAGTACTATAAATGTCAATCTTGCTTCTCATACTTCTTGAAAGTTCATTTAATCAGAAAAATACAGCTTGAATTTTTCACCTATTTTTTGTAAATTATTTATCCAAATAATCAAACAATTGTGTTTCAAGATCTACAATAATTCTTTACCAACCAATCTGAAAGATACCATTGACAAATAAATTTATCTTAATATCTGGATTATAATATATTTGATAACTTTTGAGTATTTATTTATTTATTTGAAAACATTATATAAATGACCAAATGTATTTCAAAAATATCAAGTTTCTTTGTCTCTAACACACAAGCACATTCGAAATAATTTAAGGCACTTGGAAATGAACAAAAATGTAGTATGATTCAAGCACTGAAAACGTTCTAGGTACTTCCATATCTAAAACCACAATTTATTGTTGTAACAATATCATGAAGTAAATCGGATTATGGTTGGAACATTACAATTGAACAGGAAAGAGATTATATCAAATAGCGCTGTAATTGGTATTGACGTCAACCAGTCTGACTGCTTTCCAAAATGTGGAAGCTGTGACAATAATAAAAATAACTTCTACATCTGAGTGTTTTACATACATTATCTCACTTTATCTTACTAGTGCAGTGCTGTGTTGCAGTTTGTAAGCTGATGAAATACTTCCCAGAAATAAAGAGGAGAAGTAAGGTCAAAATAATCTCAGCAGGTTCTCTACACCTGCATAACCCTCTTGTGAATTTCTATGTTTCCTAAACTGTCATATATCTAGTGGTAGATTATTTATTTTGAATTTAAAGAGAAAAGTAAGGTAAAATTCCTTTTCCACAAGGCTGCCATTTGCCTTTACTGTTTGAAACAGGATTCTGTGTTAGCTCTAGCTAATGCACCCATCACATAAGAACTTTGCAATTAAAAGTAACATATTCTAGAAAAAAAAATAGCATTCAAGGGGGAAAAGACTTCAGTAAAATGAACCATCCCAAAATCAGTTACATTATTTTACATTATTGTTTTGTGACTTATAATATATTGGCTTCTTTTAGAACAGATTTCATCCAATTCAAGTCATTTGTTCAGCCTTGGAAATATAAGCATTTTGTGCCATTGTTTTCTAAAGGGCAGATCATGCCTTTTCTATTTGGTATAGTATTTTCAAAATGTCACAAAATGGCAGAGAGTAAAGAATCCTAGAGAACAAGAGAAACAAGTTTTACATATTTAATTACCAAAGAGACAGAAGAAAAAAAAATGTTCTTAAGGCTTTTCAAGTGTTTGTATCTAAAATAAGCATGACTTTTATTTATGCATATATTAAATAGAAAACAATCTCTTGATATTATACTTACAATATATATGAGCACATTTAGAAATATTTTCTGAATGAAAGCATAGTTACAATGAAAATGGTTTCTAATTCTTGCTTCTCTATCCTTCTGTCCCTTGATCCATTGAGACAGATAAGGATGATGGATATAACCTAAAATTATGAAATTGATATCTCTGGGAAAATTTTGTACCTTTCTTCTTCTTGCTAAAAAATATCTTTTTTTCCCACCTGTGATCTCTGCTATTCTCATCCTTCGCAATAGAGTCTTGCAGCTTTTTTGATGATATCCAAATTTTAAGTCCATCTAGTATCCAGATACATCACATTGCCAAACACTGTTTAAATATCCTGTCACATATAACATATTTCAATGGCCCATGATGAGTTTTTTATTTCTATGCCTACTTCTCACACTTGTCTTAAAGTCAGGGGTCTGTTCGTGGCAAAAACAGTGACTTTAGAACTGAGGTCCTTGAAGACATCATTCCTTCAGTTATTTCCATAACTTCCTTGTGTAATGAGTAGATTTCATCTCAAATACTCATTTTCTTTTCTAACACTCTACCAGTAAGTGCATACTTTTCCAACTCCTGGTTAGAATTTTGTACTATCCTGTTAATAGTGAATTTTAAATTTCTATAACACATACTTAATACCTTACAACTCACCACTATTTTCCTTCCACATCCAAGCATATATTTTCTGGAAACAAATTTGAACTATGCCACAATAGTAATTACCTTTTCTCTCTAACTTTTACCACTGCCCCTTTGTTACTTTGCAAAGACCTTTGCCTGACCAAAAACAAAACAAAACAAACAAACAAACAAAACCTATCAAAAATATGGTTCCAATCAAGCTCTTTTATCATTTTCTATTTCACACACAGAAAATGATAAAAGAACTTGATTGGAAAGAGGATGAGTAAGTTAAAGACTATGGTCCTAATAAAATTCTCACCCATCATCAATTACACAACTTGTTTTATGATTGTTTTTCACATGTGTCTTCCTTTGCCTAAAGTGGAATTTCTGCCACCTTCATCCAACAATTGTTTCATGTTTTATGTTTTTTTTAATTTCATTTACTCTTCCTATTGGTTTAACATAATATTATTTGAAATAAAAATATTTTGAATTTTTACAGGAAGTGTCCAACCTCATTGAAACATATTTTTCCCCCTTAACTCATTTGTATCAATAGTGTACCACCGACAGTTTAACCAGAAAAGTAGAACCAGCAGAAGATAAGAATATAAAGGGTTCTGCTATGGCAGATGTATTTATGATTTGGGAGGCTAGCTAATGACCTCTAGAATATATAGGAAAAGAAATCCAGAATAGAAAGATGATGAGTAAGTTAAAATCCCCAGAGCACAGGATGCTGCTTGTGTCCATAAGCAGTCAGATGTCACAACACTTGGGGTCTGCTACATCATGCTGACTTCTTCTCGGAATGAAGGCCTCCTCATAATATTCTCCTCTATGAAATTCTGTGTGAAGTTGGCTCTCATTTTGGATCTGTTCTCCCTGGACTCCTGCTCCCTATGTGAGATGTCTCCCTGCATGGAGACCCCCTCCAAGGCCCCTTGATCATATTCAAAATCACCTCTGCACAGTGCATGCGTCTAACTCATCATGGGAGCCATGCAGTTGCCATCTGCACTCTGCATGGGTCTTGCCATGCTGCTCACTGTCTCTGCAGCTTCCTTAGGCCCAGACATGGATAATTGACTTGCTCTGGCACATCTAATGGTTTTAATTCAGAATTATTAATTAATGGAAAGGGAAAGATGGAAAGAGGAAGTAATTCTATCAACTTGACAGCTAAATATTTTTTGTATTTGTTGAGAGTTTTGCCAGATTCTCTTGAAATTATTATATTCACCTTTAACAAAGCAATATTCACTTTCAAATATTATAGTACTTTGTGAATATGGAGGTACTATCCATTCTTTGTACTGTAATATATTTTAGTTTTATATTAGAAACTTCACAATACATTCTTTTCTTGCTTTAAACCACTAGAAATTATTTAAATAAAATAAACTAAAATTAATACATAATAAAATGCGCATTTCTTTGTTCCCACATAATTACCCTTTCTAGTATTCATCTATCCTATACAATATTGCATAACTTTCCCTTAAACTGGAGATCCTTAATCATTTTTTTTTCTAATGTAGATAGGCAGATAGCAAATTATTTTCGCTTTTGATCTGAAAGCTATTTATTTGAGATTTGTAATTAAAATGTATTTTCTTGAATAAAAAAATTTTTTGTCTTACATTTTCTTTTCTCCTTATCATCCATCACACAAAACCCTGACAGTTTACTAAGAAAATGTAAAGTGGAACAGAAACTTACTAACCAGACCCCAAGCTCAGAGGGTATATTTGAAATTTAACCAAAATATTTTTGAGATTTATAAGAAATGTGTTTCTAATTAAGACCAATAAAGGTGCTTTATGAGGTCAAACTTTGTTCCTAACCTATAATTCCATTCTGGAAGAATTTCTGGGTGTTACTAAAAACTGAAGGAATAGGATTTATATGTGTGTGTGTGTGTGTGTGTGTGTGTGTGTTAGAAATACTGGGTGTCACAAGGAATCAAACATGTGCTCAGAAGTAGCTTGGCAAGGAAAATTTTCTTTCTGCCTAATATGTGTGACTGAAGAAAATGCGGCAAGCAACAACACTTGGACAGGTAGCCCGCCTATTTTTATCCCCTTCCCCTGGTAGGTGAAGCTATGGGTTACAATCTATGTAATCGGATAATTTTAAAATTGGGGAGGGCAAAGAGAAAGGCTATAGTTAAAATGGCTACCATTGGACCTTACATCCCAATTTAGGCTAAATATTAATTTTGAAAATGAACCACGGTACTTTCTATTTTTCACATTTGCTACACCATTTCTTTTTTTTATTTTATTGATTTTTAAAAAAATAAATGACAGCAGAATGAGTTACAATTCATAATACACATATAGAGAACAATTTTTCATATCTCTCTGTATAAAGTATGTTCACACCAATTCATTTATTCACACATGTACTTTGGATAATGATGCCCATCACATTCCACCATTACTGCTATCCCCTTGCCCCCTACCATCCCCTCCCACCCTTCTGTCTTATCTAGAGTTTATCTATTCCTCCCATGCTCCCCCTCCCTACCACATTATGAGTCAGTCACCTTATATCAGAGAAAACATTTTATATTTATTTTGGGGGGGATTGACTAACTTACCATTATCTCCTCCAACTCCATCCATTTACCTGAAAATGCCATGATTTTATTCTTTTTTATTGATGAGTAATATACCATTATGGATATATGCCACATTGTCAACTCAAAGTAGATCAAGGACCTAGGAATTAAACTAGAGACACTGCATCTAATAGAAGAAAAGATAGGCCCTAATCTTCATCGTGTTCAATTAGGACCCAACTTCCTTAATAAGACTCCTATTGCACAAGAATTAAAAGCAAGAATAAATAAATAAGATTGATTCAAACTAAAAAGTTTCTTCTCAGCAAAAGAAACAATGTGTGAGGTGAATGGAGAGCCTACATCTTGGGAGTAAATTTTTACCCCTCACACATACGATAGAGCACTAGTCTCTAGAGTATGTAAAGAACTCAAAAAGCAAAACACCAAAAAAAAAAAAAAAAAAAAAACCAAAAAAAAAACCCCAAAAAACAAAGTANAAAAAAAAAAAAAAAAAAAAAATAACCAATCAATAAATGGGCCAAATACCTGAACAGACACTTCTCAGAAAAAGATGTACAATCAATCAACAAATATATAAAAAAAATGGTCATCATCTCTAGCAATTAGAGAAATGCAAATCAAAACTAAGATTTCATCTCAGTCCTATCAAAATAGCAACTATTAAGAATACAAACAACAATAACTGTTGGTGAGGATGTGGGGAAAAGGTACACCCATACATTGCTGGTAAGACTGCAAATTGTTGCAGCCAGTATGGAAAACAGTATAGAAATTCCTTGGAAAACTGGAAATGGAACCAGCACTTGACCCAGCTATCCCTCTCCTTGGTCTATACCCCAAGGTCTTAAAAACATTTGCTACACCATTTTTGTATTCAGAAATCCTACTTCAACAACCTTTAAAAGAAAGAAAAAAAGATTTACAAAGCTCTAGTTCATTTTATTTCAATATTCAGATGGGCTTGAGAATGTGTCACTAGATGAACAATAAAATTAAGGTACTATTCGGAAAAATAATAGTACTTTTTAGTCTGCAAAAGAAGGCTCTAGGTATCACAGCAAGTTTATTCTTTCTTAATGTTTTTATTAGTTCACTGTAATTATACATAATATTGGGATTCATTTTTATATAATCATATATATATATAGAATATAATTTGCTCCATTTCGGTCTCTAATGCTTCCTCTTTCTTTCTCCTCCTCTCTCACCCTATTCTCCTTTCTCTGGTAAATTGGTATTCCTGCCATTTATTTATTCATTTTTAACTGATGTTTTATAGATATACATAAAGATAAAATTGCAAGTACTTTTTAATATGCGTAAAGTTTTTAAATGGTAACAAGATATTCACCAGCAAACTTCCATTTCTTGTAGTGAATACAGAAAATTTAGAGGTTTTTAAAGTTTAGGAAACTTGTGTATTATTACACAATAATGGAGAAAAGTTTACTATGGAAGAAAAATATTCTTAAAGTAAATGCTTTTGAAACGGAATGGACTAATATGTTGTTCCTTCTGGAGGCACACATCACAAAGGTGTTACAGGAAATTCACTTTTTGATTAGGTGTTCATAAGAAATAACACTTTAAATTCTTCATGTGCAATTCTAACCATCATGAAAAGGACAATTAATGTACTGTGTGCAGAAAAGCTGAATGCAACTAAATCTGCATGTGTTACTGCTACATGTAACTTAGAGATTTTTTTGTTTTGCAAATGACAAAAAGCAATATTTTAAATACTATGATTTTCTAAACAATAGTTTTTCACTCTTTAGTAGCAACCAACACCTGTAAAGGAGGCTTCTGAATTTTTTATTTTTTACTTAGAGTGTTGTTCTTCAGATTTAAATGTGAAAAATATATATGGAAGCCTCTAGACACATCCCCAGCCCCTAGTTATTTTTTATAACAATATACAACTATTTGTATAAAATTGAAATACCTACAAAACTAAGATTGTTTATACAAAAAAACAAAATGGATACTTTTATGGAAAAGCAATATTTGAAAAGAAGAACATAGTCCTTCATAGATTTGAAGCAATTCAATTAGCTCACTAAATCTGAATTTTAAATCATAAATGAACAGGAAGAAATATTGCCTTACAATAGGAATATATGTTACAATAATGTAAAATATTTTAAAATCAATAGTTAGGCATAAGTTAGTACAAAATATCATTATTATTAATGGCTTGCTTTCCACTGTGTACTTTCATTTATAATTGAATAAATATAAGTTAAAAGGAAAAAAATAAAGTTAAGTGTAGAGTGAAATATAAAAATATGGAAGGGCGCTGGGAAAAATTCTCAGTTGGTAGAAGGATTTTTTAAAAAAATAATGAAAACATGTATTTACTCATTTATACATAGATATGGGACATTAGTTAGCAATTAAAGAAAAAATAGAAAATATTTACTTTTTATCTCAAACATTTAGAAATTGATTTTATATAACATAAGTATATTGAAAAAATGTTACTACTGAAAATATAAAACATTTTAAAATAACTAAAATTATGTCGATGGCAAATATTTAAAATTCAATATTTTACCATGTTCCTGTATCACATTTATAAAATAGATATGAAAATAACTCTTGGTTTTGATTTAATAAAATTAACCTAGTTCATTAAATGAAAAATAAAGGTATAAATGAGTAAATACATACTGGCATATTTGCAACACATATAAAAATATTCAACATCAATATTTTATTTAAAATTTCGTACAAACTCAATTTAAAATTCTGTCCCTCTTGATGAGCTAAGTTGCCTAACTTTTACTTATGTGGATATCTTAATAGTCTCCAAAAGTGTACTTATATAAAAATATGAGTTCAAGACTCTATAAACACTTCACTTTAAATAAAAGGAAAAGGAATGAGTGCTCATGTTGGCTTTTAGGCTAGGTTAGTTGTGCACAGTCTGAGGAAGCTTCTGGACTGGTAAAATGTAGACTCTTGGTCAACAGCCAGAATGAATTATCTTCAGAAGAAGGTAAATATAGATTAGACTTCAACTTAGTTCCAAAAATTATTTTTCAAGTAAAAGACTGATATAACATCAAAAATAGGCATAGACACAAGGAAATAAAATCCACCTTTATAAGAGCAAGTAGAAATAGTCCTGCCTTGGCTTCCATTTTGGAATCATCACACACAAAATTTAGAAGAATTATGTTAACAAATTATAAATAAACAAAAATAATATAGAAAATATCTTCAAGAAAGCATACAAAAATATTTTATAGATGATAATTTTAATACTTGAAAGAAAAATGTAACTGAAAATAAGAACACAAGGCTGATGATTGATAGTAGTTTGAATAGAAGAAGGACTTAATTAAATATAATCTTAAAGACTATGACCACTTACAAACAATATTTTTAGAAAATAGTGATAGTCTTCTTTGGTATCTTGTTATGAATGTATTTGTTTATCTTTGTGTATGTGTCAGTCACAAAAATTTATACACTAAGTATAAATTTTATATAGTAATCTTTAAACATCTAAGATAATTTTTTTCCAAATATACCATGCATGTATGTAAGTTAAAAAATATAAAATGCAAAATTCACTACATTTTTGAAGAGTTTGTTATTTCAAGCAGCTATAATCTGGAGATTATAGCTTAACTTAGGAAGCAAGAAACCTAAGAAAATATATTGAATATGCACATCACTGGTCCTTGTTTTCCTTGTCAAAATGCATGATTCTATGGTGGAAGAAGTTATATAAATACTGAGATGTAGAATTTGACTAATGAGTAGTCTTGTGCTTCTGATCAATCTTGTAAAGAAAAATTTAGACATGTTGTATATCTAGGGAATCCTAGATATACAACAATTTCCAGATATATCCAGCTATAAATTATGTTTGTTACCAATTATAAACATAATTATCTTCCTTCTGATTTGTCAGAGAAATTTTGTGACTATTAACTTGTTGGGTCATTAATGATAATTGTCATTGTCAAAGGTGTCATGATTCAAAGGCATCATTCTATATTTGTGAGGGTTTTTTTAATAGTAGAAAGGACATTTTACAACACATACCATGAGTATATTTTTTTATTTCCTCTCCTCATGTCTTCTTCTTCTACCAATGTTTCTGTAAAAAAAAAAAAAAAAACAGGCTGTGATCACAATGTATTGGTGACTTGCATGTTATAAAATAAACCATATTCCGCAACACTTATTTATAAGCCTAGAATGTAATTTGTCTTGACATTATGGACATTTTAGAAAAACTTTCATCAAAATGTTTGTTGATCATCCTGTTTCTCAAAAGTAAAAATAAAATATTGAGCTCCTTGAAATAATTGATTACTGAATATTTTAAAAATTCACAGATTACTTTTTTTTCCTGATAGTACCAATATGTGTACTGGAGACTAACCATCCCAGCACTTTTAGAAAGGCATTTTACTTAAGTTTCTGGGAATTTATGAAATAATACAAATCTGACCACTTTAATAGTTTTGGGGAAATTGATTTTTTTTTGTTTTTTTTTTTCTATGAAGAATCTAATTAAATAGAAATTTTAAGTAATAAAAATTCTGATCCTTATTTGATTCCTAAACAGAAAATCATGATAAGATAATAAGAATAGCTACTTTTCTGCAGCTGCTAATTGACACAGGATTATTGCACTAAAAGGGAATTGTGTAGTTCCTTAGAGGCATTCTTGTGTGTTTGCATGTGCACATGTGTGTGTAGGTGCTCACACAAATGCAGAAAAAAGGAGCAAGAAGGGGATAAAGGGATGAATAGGTTTTGAATAGAGGTAAGTTTGATTAATCAAAATGTTAAAATGTAGTATTCTGTAACTAGCTCTACAAGGGTGATATTTTCTGTTTGTAACATCTTCACTTAAATATAATAATCAATTTGGAAAGGATCAGCATCATAAGCAAATTAGTATATAATATGGATTTTTCCATAATTCTTTATTGATGCTCATTAATTATACAGAATAGTGGGTTTAATGGTGACACATTCATAAACTCATATAACAAGATTTAATGAATGTTACTCCCCAATTTCTCCCTTTCTTCCTCCCCTCCTTGATGCTCTTCCTCTACCTTAATAGTTGCTCTTCTGTTTTCATGACATCCTTTTCTTTTTTTTCTTTTCTTTCCTTTTTTTTGTTCCCATCTAGCATCAGCATGAAAGAGAAAATACATAATGCTTGGCTTTCTGTCTGTCTTATTTTGCTAAAGGTAATAATGTCCAATTCCATCCATTTTCTGCAAATGACATAACCTCATTCTTCTTTATGACATTGTTTGTGTATATGTTACATTTTCTTTATCCATTCGCCTGCTTGAAAATATCTAGACTGATTCCATAATTTCACTTTTGTGAATTGTGCTACAACAAACATGCATGTAAAGTACTCTGACTTAATTCTTTAGAATAAATGCTGAATAATGTTTTACCTGGATCATGTAGTAGCTTTAAACAGACTAACTTAGGCCATTTACTATGCAGCCAAGGTTGCTATACGTGGCTCAGGAAGGCAATGAGCTCAAGTGCCTTCCCCAATATACTTCCAAGGACAAAGTTAAAAGGTTTAAATGAAACTGAAATGACACTACAAAGAGGGTAGTCAGATTTCAGGAAATATTTCTTGCTGAACAAAGCTATTGGCATTCCCTCTTTATGGAGCTTCATAGAGCCTCAGCATAAGAAAGACAGATTACACTAGTTTCAGAGAACAATTATCATAGTGAGCAATGTGAGAACACTTTATGGCAGTTGAGATCAGATGAGACACTTATGCCAAGTCAGAACTGTAATATAAACTACATTTATGAAAGAGTACAGAGTTACTTTTTTAAAAACATTCTTATTATTATTTTAGTTAGATGGACATGGGAACTGTTAACAATCTATTATAGCTCTGTATTGAAACAAGTATTAAGAGTATGAGTTGCAAGTCAGATTGCAGCTTTTGAAACTCAGTTATATCCAGTTAGGTGTGCTTACAAGGTCATTCGCCTACTTTGTTCCTCTTAAATTCCATTGCAAAAGTGAAAATTAAATAAATCATATAAACTGCTTAAAATATAACTTGACATGTCATAAATACTGAATGATTTTTGTCCATATGCTGTATAGCTAAATTTACTCATCATTATACTAGTACTTTTATATAAAATAGTTAATACTATACTATTTTAAATCATGTAGGTTAAGCACTGTTATAATATCCAGTGAAATTACATAAATACAAAGAAAGTGAGTCAATTCATGTGACTCATTCAAATGATACAGCTAAAAAGTGTCAAAGCTAGGGGGCTGGGGCTGGGGCTCAGTTCCAGAGCACTTGCCTAGCATGCGTGAGGCCCTGGGTTCAATTCTCAGCACCACATATAAATAAATAAAATAAAGGTCCATTGACAACTAAGAAAAAAATTTTTTTAAGTGTCAAAACTAGGATTTGGAGTCACAGCTTGACTCGTATTTTTGTATATTTAGATTTAAATACTTCACCATATTATATGTTATTTTTTGAGAACTATAAAGACTAGATAATGGATGCATAGATAGATAGATGATAGATGATGGATGAATAGATAGATATGCAGGCAGGCATATGGGACAAAACAGAGTAAGAGAACAAAGAAGTTGAGAAAAGAAAAACAATATTGTAGAATCCCCACTCTTCCTGCAACTGGCAGTCTATTCTGTTCCCATCAATTTAAAGATCTTACCTACAGAAGCATATTTTCACACTGCAAAAAAAATTATGGAGTGCTGTATTTTACTTTTTGTAGCCCTAACTAATAATTTTATTTCCCTTCCTTTGTAGTTTATAGTGACGTTTTTGGTTATTTGGCTAAGAGTAACTAGAAATGCACTGACATCACCATTAAATTACTGTGACAGTCCTTGTAGATTAACACAATGTCTTTCCCCCAAGGACATGATTCTGAAATTCTTAACACCAGGAATTAAAAGCTAAGACTTCTGTATAATTTATAAGAGAAAATATAAAAGGTAACTGCATGAACTCCCTTGGTATTAAAAAATGGCATTATCACTTTGCTTAAGAATTTTACTCTATCAGAATAAAAAAATGATTAAAGAGAAATTGATTTCCATTCTAATCAATGATACTCAGATTATATAATAGGCATGAATAAAATTGAAACTTTTATTTAGGTTTTCATTTATGTTTCCTATATTTTGGGGGGAAGACAGCCAACATCTCATTGTGGGGTTCTTCTACCCAGAGGAATCCAAGACACCCGAAATAGCAAACTAAATCTTAATGACTCAAGTAAATAAGCCACTCTAAATCTTAATATCTCAAATAATTAACAAATAATAAAACACAAACACTCAGAAATATATTTACAAAACTGTAGCTTCTGATAGATCTAGTTCACATGGGGTTGCACTAGACAAAGAAAAATGGATACCGTAGTTTATTTAAGAGGGTACATGAAAGGCAGGGGTAAGGTTTCAAGGACAGAGTCTTGCTTTATAATGTCTTGCAGTCATCAGGTTTCATCTTGGCAGGTTACACCCAACTCAGGTCCTGTGTGGGATCTTAGGCAGAGCTTGAGGGAAAAGTTCACCTGCATTAGTGAACTTTCACTGTGAAGAGTGCTCCAGGGTGTTCCCAGTGCCAGATTTATCCCATCAGGAGGCTAGTATGCACAACATAGTCTAGCACAGCCCACAGACATCGAGTGACACCCATATTGATGAGTAGTCTTTTGGAATATTCCAATAGAGAAGAAATTTCCAAGAGTAAATGATAAAGAAGTTATCAAACTAGTACTAAATTTTTAATGAATAAATGAATCCTTAGATCTTTAATACAGTTATTCATTAACATAATCTGAATATCTTCTCTTAAAATTTGACTTACTGTCATCTTACAATCTTGAAAACATGTATGTTATGTAAATCTTATGTTCAAGGCATTCCCAGAATATAATAGGGACAATTCCAAAGTTAATCACAAACCCAGCTTTTGTGATTGTTAATTCATTTTGTTGTAGGTTTTTGTTTGTTTGTTTGGACATCCCAAGTATATGCTTATTTGGCTGAAACAATTAATAACACAGAATAGTATATATTTAAACAACTTATACACTTATTCTATTTCATTTATTTGTCTTTTTACCTATCAATCTTCTACCCATATATCTTTTAATATACTTGCTTTGGATGGGCAAGTTTGTAATACAGAAAATAATATATGACACAATTTAACATAGCTTTAAAAAATATCCAAAAAATACCTGTAAAAGACATGCTTTCTTGTTTGGTAGGAAAAAGATAGATACAAGAATGTTCAAGGGAACTATGTTTAGATTAGGTAAAAAGTGAAAAACATTAAGATACCAACTTCTAGGAGAGTGGAAGTTTAAACTATGATGTATTCTATATTATATATCAGTTATCATAAATGAAAATAGCAGAACAAATCTTAAAATTATATTATTGTTTTTACATATATTGGCTTTTTTAATTTAAAGGCTAAACTAATTTAAAACATACACTTTGTAAGTTTATATGTGAATGCCATAAATTGTAGTTTTTTGAACAAACAAAATAAGAGAATCACTACTATTACCTTTTGGATAATGGTTTTATCAACGTTTGGGTGGGATGAAGAAACATATAGTAGAATATTCCCCTTTTACTCCTAAGGATCTAGGGCCTTGGCTTGTGTATGTGTGCATGTATACACAGTAGTTTTATGTCTTCTCATTACATTATTAAAATAGTTAACTAAGAAGAAGATTATGCATAGATAGATGATGAGAGAGTGTTTTAATAGAGGTGATAATTCATTTCTCTGAACCCCCAATATACACATACATACAGACCAAAGACACAACTATACACTCAATACCAGTAAATACTAAGTACAAATTCAAAACAAATGTGAACCAATAACATAAAATATGATTTATCATTACAGGAACTGTTAGTATAGTACAAAATACTTAAATATTGTGTTTGACAAAAAAAAAAAAAAATCCTTCTGAATTGCAAAATGTTCTGGACCGTGTCTCACATTGAGACTATTAAAATAAAAAATTTCTTTTAGCTCCTTTTTAAAAATAGATATTCAAAAGCTCCTCTTGTCTCCAGAATGTTACAGTAATAATCCATTTTAATGCAAGCTGTATTGGTCAGATTCAATACAGTGTATCAATGATTTTGGCACTAGCAGGTTTAACTGGTCTGTTTATGTTATTTCCATTAAAAAATGTGCTGAACTTGACAAATATACCTTCATTTTTAAGGCATTTTTTTAATCAAGTGTATCACACTGAAAAACTCAATTCTCTCTCATGGGAGCAATTAGGTTGCATGGCCTTTCTTAGACATGCAGTATATAACTTGCTTCAAACATATGTCTTTCCTTTATAGCTTAGAGCACAATAAAATGTAGAAAAATGTTTTATATATGGTACAATGTCCTTTAATTAACAGAAGACACTATAAAGTATCACACATCAGAAGCATGAATAAGCAGTTAACTACTTTAATTGGGCATTTGGGATTTAGACAGCTTTTAATTGAACTTCACATTAATTTATATTTATTCAAAATGGACACTTTTTTTTCAAATATTTTCCGGTTTGATTAACAGAAAATGAAAATAAGCAACCTGATTTATTTTTACATGGCAGTAAAACTAAAATGCAAATTATGTTATACATATTTGTATGAATTCACTTTTTTACTATATGTTTGAATTCATAGAGAAGCACATTCAATTTCCTTTAACCTTGTTACTATATTATTTGCCAAATAAGTTGACATTTATTTTAAAATCATTACCATATGAGTAACTGTTACAAAAATAATTTCAAAAGTATTCAAAACAGATTTCTTTAAAATAAATAAAAAATATTACAGAGAACACTAAAATGTATATGAATGTTTTCTTTTTAATTGTATAAAAAGAACCGTGACAAACAGGAATATTGTATAATAGAATAAACACTGCAAATAAAATAAAATGAGAAACTGTTTATAGACAAATTGGAAAATACCTCTGTAATGATTTCATTTATCTGTGTTTTTATTCATTTTATTAATTTTAGAAAATCCACATTTTTATGATATTGCATATTAATGCTTTCCACTGACTGAAAGTTTTGGTTTCCATAATATTTGAATATTGGAACATAGTCATTATTGTGATAGTATTTGGTAGGTCATGAGGACAGAGCTCCTATGAGTAGGATCCATGCTCTTAAACAAGATTCGAGTAGTTCTTTTACCCTCTCCATATTGTAAGGATCCAACTGTTTTTGAATCAGGCAATAGTCCTCACCTCAAATTTTTTAACACCTTGATCTTGAACTCCTGAGTATCCAGAACTGAGAAAAACTAATTTGGCCTATTCAGTCTATGGTATTTTGTTACACAGTCTCAAACTGATTAATACAGAAATTGATACTGAAAAGTGGAATTGTTGCCATAACAATTATCTAAAATTGGTTTTTCAACTTGCAATGGTAGGAGGCGGCAAGATTTTGTTATATACACTGAAACAGGACTATGTTGTCATGAAATAACTGCTAAGGTTGATTCTAATGAGGGAGCAAAGAAAACGGAGCTATAACAAAATGCCTTTAATGATTTTGGAAAATACATAACTCATCCCGAATAGAATATTGGTATGAATATGGATGGTAAAGGTTATTATGACAAGATCTGAAATGGAAATGAGGAATATAGGGAGGAAAGACAATCCTGGTTATAACGTAGGAAAAAAAAACTTAGCTGAAGCTGTGTTTGTATCATAGTGTTTTATTCAAGTTGGAACTTGTAAGCAATGAAATTGGATATTCAGCTGAAGAAATTTCTAAGCAAAGTGTTTAGTCTGGATTCTCCTTTGGGCTTTGGAAAGTAGAAATTAAAATATTTAAGAATTTTCTGCTGGGCTGGGGATGTGGCTCAAGCAGTAACACGCTCACCTGGCATGTGCGGGGTGCTGGGTTCCATCCTCATCACCACATAAAATAAAATAAAGATGTGTTCACTGAAAACTGAAAAATAAATATTAAAAAATTCTCTCTCTCTCTCTCTCTCTCTCTCTCCCTCTCTCAAAAACAAAGAATTTTCTGCTGATACATGTAAAAAATGAGAACACAATGGTATGAATGTTGTGCCTTCTCCGTGTTCATACGCTGAATCCTAGTGTTTTTAATGTGATTGTATTAGGAGATGGGACATTTGTGAGGTGATTAAGTCATGAAGCAAGGGACCTCAAGGATAGGTTTTGTGCCCTTATTAAAGAGACCTCAAAAATTTGCCTTGTCCCGTCTACAAAAGTGAAGCTAGAGGGAGAGGACGTTTATGAACCTGGAATAGGGCCCCACCAGACACATCCCTATTTTTAGAAATGTGAGAAGTGAATTTTTGTTTTTAAACTACCCAGTTTGCAGTACTTCCTTATATAATCCTGAATGGATTATATAAACCATATATAGCACTTTTTCCTGGCTCATTTTGGATTAGTGCAAGTGACATTGTTGTAATTTTTCGTTTTTTTTTTTTATTATCTTGGAGAGCAATTTAAATATTTTTTGATACAGATTATATTACAGGGCTGGGACCTTTCAGGAAACTAAGGCAATGGGAAGAGCCCCTTTTAAATTCCTTTTTTTTTTTTTTTTGCAATTAGTCTCAAAGATTTCAGATAGGTAGTTCAGAGTTAACGGGCAAAAGTTTATTAGAAGGGATGGGAAAGCGGAAAAGGGGGCTTTCTCAAGGGAGAGAGTGGGTCCTCTCTGAGAGGAGAGGGACAGTGTGCTCCTGCTGCACTCCAGTTTTATTGGGGATCCCAGAGAAGTTTCCAGGAATCCCACCCAGATCCACCTCTTGATTTTTGACTGACAGCAAGATGCCCCACTGCCCTGACAACTGTAGGTCAATTTGATCCATGCTGACTGGTTTTATTTAGATTCTTAACCATAAATTTCACATAGTATAATATTAGGAAGAATTATCCTTAACTCTCTGAATTCTGGAATCTGTTCTGTGAAAAATGTCACAAAGTCTCCCACTTCAGGGAAACTTGTGTTGTTCTATAGACATTATTTCTAGTCTGCACTTCTCCTGCAGAAAACAGGTAGTTTGCTGAGGGAGGTAACATATTCTGTCCATTTAAGCCAGGCAGAGCTACAGGTAAATTGCTTCTTGGAAAATAAAGCATGTGTGGGCCTAATTAATAGAATTATTTCTTTAACCTCATCTACCCACCACATGCATCTGTCCACTATCAATTAAAATACTATTTTCTTTCCTTTTTTATGTATTTTTTTTTCCTTTTTGACAGGGAAGTAAGGTATTTGATGATGAAACAACAGATAATTTGAAGAAAGAATAAAAGTTATGTTTTTAAAATATGTCTGTGGACCTATCCTTCTTCTGTTCTAGAACTCTAATAATATATACATTTTTAACTCTCAGGCTTTCATTGAATAACATCTCACATGTTAAGACTTTATGTTTCTTATTTTGTGGATTGTTATATTAGATTTCCTGAAAGATTGAATTGAAATGAGTCTTTTTGAGAATATGTCTGGTAAAAGTAATGAAGAAGCAAGAAGCAAAATATTGTTATAGATTATATCTCTTATCTCTGTTTAAAACAAATGAATATTTCATTCTTTGAAACAGAGTATTCCTGATCAGGACCCTCCACACGAGTCTAAGTTAACCGCAGTATTCTGTCAATAGTGACACTCTACTTTGTGTCATTTTGGAACACATTTGAACATTTTTGTATGTAGCTATTTATGTAGTTGCTTGATGGTCTACTCTTTGATGACAAATGTCATGTCTTTGCTATTAGTTAATAAAGATTTAATATAGTAACTACATATGTGACCCCTATATCTTCATTTTAATCCTTCAAAACAAATGTTATAACCTCTTGATAGACAGAAATAAGCATTTCTTATTCTGTGGCTCCATGAAAAATTTCCCTGAGAAGAATGTCTCTAACATAAATTCAAGCTTTAATTAGGAGACCATCTATCTCTTTTATATGTTTTGATGGATTTATGGCTCCCACTATGGAGGTGAACCAAACCATGCAAAGCTAATCTTCCTAGCAGGAATAACCCTCTAGAACAGGACAAATGAAAGGCATCTAAGTAATAGAGACTCCCTATGTTCTTCATCAAATGTGTGGGGAAGTGTTTAATCAAAGAAAAGTACTATGTAATGTTAAACAGATGCACTCTTTTATATACTGATAATGTTTCAAACTCCTACAGCTTATAGAGGTATGTATGTAGAGTAGACAGCAATTCAATTTTGTCACTTACACTTTAATTTTCTCAGGATATGTTTGAGTGGTGACCATTTTTATAATGGTGATACATTTTTTTCTAAGTTTTATAACATAAAAGAGCATAATGTCCTAGCAGGATTGTAGTTCATTAGCAGTTCATATTTATAAATCATCTTACAGAATTTATGAGCATTCTCTTCTCTTCCCCTAAAGAATCCTTTCAACTATTCCTTAAAAGAGAATAGACAGGCATTCAAAAAGCAATGATGTAATTACCATGTGTTGAAAAATGGGGACTCCCTATTTAAGATATTTAAGTAGTTAAGAGCAGAGGCAAGATGGAAAATAATACTGGAGGGAATATTTTTAAGTCTGATGTAAATTGTAGAGGTGTATCTTTTTGAATTCTACTACTTCTCATTAAATTTCTTTGTTCTGTTAAGCATCTTCTCCAAATTTGATAACCTATCTCAACAAAATTCTATGAGAGTTATCTGATATTTCTTTCATATGCTCATAATTGAGGTCAATGCATAAGCTAAATTTATATATTCCTCATTCATTTCATTTCTGCCTAGACCTTGATAAAGTTAATTAATTAAAATTCTTATTACTGACTTTTACTCACAACATAACTTTAATGTCAATGTAATAGAATTCATTTTCCATGAATAGGTAATATGTTTTTTTTTTTAATTTTTTCCAATCTGCACCACCCAAATTTATCAGTATTTTGACTTCTACCAATGTAACAATTATATATATTTTAGACATGTATGCTGCTTGACATCATGTAGTCATGTAATATCACCATGAGGGTTTTCTTGCTCAATTTTATTTGTAAGAGAGTTATCCCTTGTGTATGTGTGTGAGTAAGTGTTCTTGTTTTCATGAAGCCAAGCTTTCCATTCTCATTCATATATGTATTTATAGAAATATTTATGAGAATAAATGATTAATTTTTGTTTTATTTATTAGTTCTATTATCTGGTTGAAATTAGCCTTTTAATTAATGTTTCCAAACTTTAGTTTATTTTAAGAATTTTTAACTTGTAGAAAAGTTGAAAGACTATTTCACATATTATGCTTTGCATTTCATATTTTACATGTTTATTTTTATTTAGCTAAAGCATTTCAATGTCAGTCATTTTATTATACTTTAACCCCACATAATTTAGCATGTTTCTCCTAAGGGATGGGGGAATAAATTCTTCTACATAATAGCAACTGATATTCCATATTAAAGATATTAGAGAGCTGTTATCAAGTAAAAATTCCATATTTAAACTTCTCAAGTTAGTCAGTATTATCATTTTTCCTTTATTTTTTTAAATCTACTGCTGTAGTTTTCTGCTCCTCCTCCTCCTTTTTCTTCTCTCATTCCTCTATTCCTTAAATGTTGACATTTAAGTGCCTGTAAGGACTGAATACTGTCTCAGATTTATACTTTGCCTTTTACAGTTTGTATTTTGATGCATGCAATGAAAATAAAACAAGACAAAGTAAAAGGGAAATATAGTACCTTCTAAAAGTCAACTTGTTTTCTCTAAGAAAGAGTCATCATTTAAAAATCCAAACAGTTCTTTACTCCTTAGGAGAAACGGACAACATTGAAAAGTGATATTTAATGTCCCTAAGAGTAAGAGTAGATTAGGAAGAAAAAAAAAAGTGAGATTTGCTGCTAATTGACTTCCTCCACCAGTGTGGTAGTTGTTGAGTTAGCCCTTGAGTGTTACTTGAGTTTCTTACCGTTAAATGAATCATCTGCCATGGTCCATGTTCTTCCTGCATTCCATAGCTCCCTCAGGTACAGAAACTTCAGAGAAAGTAAGAAGGCTGAACAATGCACTAAGAAAAAAGTGAGAGTTGAATGAGCATTCCACATGTTTTAAGGATTTTAATGTGTTTTAAAAAATAACCTAGAAACAATAATAATTCAATATCCTCAATATTAAAACATCATAAAATGCATCTTGTAGTTATTTTTATCTTTGCACCCTTAGAATTATATACCATTCCAAATGGTACAAGCTCTATTTTTTCAAAGAAAATGGATAATGTCTTTTTTTTATTTTCTGATAATCTCTTATTTTTATATGATAAAAGAGGAGAATTTAGGGCTTCTCAGAGTAAAACTACTGTATCTATGATAGACTTTGTTTTCATTATGTTTTTATTAGCATTTTTTCAAGACATATCAGTCATTTTGTTTCCTCATAATTGTTTTGTATTTGCATATAAGGCTCTTTCTTATTTTTGTTCTGATTTCAAACTAATGTTCCAGAGAGTAAAAACAAATTTGAATCCTCTAATGAAAATTCATGTGAACAATTTGTCATAAGAAGAATAAACATAATGATATTATAGTTCTCCAGAGGGGGTGAAATAGTTCACAATAACGTTAACTTTTTAATAGGGTGCTTGAGTTTTCTACTCACTTTATGTAAACTTGGCTGTAAACTCTATTTTCCTGTCATTTGAATTACAGATTCTGTGCTAAGTCAAAATTGAAGATAGTTTGCTGTACAATGTTAAAATCTTTGTCTTCAATGAATGACACCCCAACTGTCAATCTGACTTGCAGGATGTGTCCTGCTGTGAGCAGCAGGAAACACACAAGCAAGCAGATAGGTGAAGAGCTCCTCTAGCATGAAACAATGAAGACTGTCTTTACTAGACAGGCCTGTCATTTAACCTGTTCACATACTTGGCTATTTTATATGAACTACATGTTATTAATTCAGAGTTATATGTGCTTTTCATTTGTGCAGATAACTAAAATTAATTATTTTATAAAAGAGTAGGAAGTATAAAAGTAATCTTTGATTAAATAGCATATGCTGTCTTGACATTGACCAAAGATATTTTGTCCAATAAATTAGGGGAAAAACGTTTACCTGAAATTTAAAAATGGAAATGGAAAAGAGAAGATGGTAGCAGAAATGAAACAAAATGAAAATGATGTTATAGATTGTTGATACTGGATAGTGGGTACACAAGGATTAATATCTGGTTTCCCTATTTTTGCATATGTTTAAAATTTTCTATTTTAATAGAAAAGGTTTGAAAACGAGAAAAAGATGTTCTGAATAAGTTTGCTACAACCTGGAAGTAGCTTAAGAATTCCAGTTTAGAGACCAGGTCCTTTCATTAGGGAAAAACTGTGTGAAGCACCCTTGAAATTTTTACACCAGTTTCTGAGCCAAGGATTTTGTTTTCAGTGACAATGAAAAATATGCAAAATTATTTGAAAAATAAGTCACTTGGCCTCTAAATGATGAAGTCCAGTGTGGTAAACTTGTTAAAATACAGGACAAAACCCATGCCTTACAGGACACCTATCCTCCACGGTAATAACACATCAGGCTAAGAAGAATAAGAAGAATAAACATAATGATATTATAGTTCTCCAGAGGTGGCAAAATAGTTCACAATAACTTCACTAGAGTGAAGCAGGATCCATAGAGCCAGGCAGAAAGAATAGATAAAATGGATGCCACGGACATACAGAAAAAGGGGAAACTCTTTTAAAATGTAAAAATAGCAGGGAAAGTAATATTAAAGAAACAACAGTTTTTTGTGTGTGTTTTTTTTTTTTTCCAGGTAGTGTGGACTGGCTCCATTCTGCCTGTTCTGAAGATTCAAAAATAGAGCTGTTGAGCTGTTATGGAGAAGCATTGTGGAAAGATGAGTCAATGAGCTCAGATTATCTAGGTAGAATATTGTGAAAACATGTTATTCCATTCTTAAAATATAATGTTTCTTTCTATTACAGACACTGAAATGAAACACCTACTGCTTAGGAGGGATATTTTTAAAATGTGAACCCAAAACATCCTAAAATGGGCTCAAAGAATAAGAGTTTCATTTTGTCTTTATAGTCTATCTCACTACACTTCCTTTTGTGCCAACTGCATGCAACCCTGCCTCCCTAGTCACCCTCAGGCTTAAACCAGTTCCTGGCATGTGCTTCTAGAAGAGAGGCATGTCAATTTGAGAGCATACCTGCTGAAGTCATTAAGCTGAAGGCTAATGTTTCACTCTTTCCAAGACATCTGCTCACCTTATTAGGAATTTATCTCTCCCTTGCCATGTTAATAGTTGCTATACTTCTGATCAGTATAGCTGCAGGTCCAGCCTACTCAATTTGTGTCTAGGCATGATGACTCCCCTGGTAATGTCCTGGCTGCCTTCCCAGAATGTGTTATTGGTGACCCTGTTGTTCTCTTATTAAAACACAATGTTAATTATGACTTTTGGAGCCTCTAATGATATTCGGATGATCTTTGAGATATCATATACTCCCTCACTATTCTTCTGACAAGTAGATTAGATTCTATGAAATAAAGGATAAAGTGTCCTCTAAAAAAATAAATAAATAAATAAATAAATAAAAATTGACATATCAGACCAGGGCAAGCCAAATGGTGCCTTCTGAAGGTGTGAGACTGCAGAGAGTACATTAATGAGAGCTCACACATTTGGGATGGATTGACTTTGGTGTTATTCTAAGACAATGGTTCACCCACTACCTCAACTCTAATGAATATGCATTGAGTTAAATAGGAACAGGAGTGATAAGTCTGATTAAGAAAAAAAAGAAGATTCTACAATACTGCTAATTTCTTTCTAAGGGGTTTGGATTGTCACAGTTTTGCAGAATATCCCAGACTTAGGTTAGATTCCTTTCATTTTACTTGTTAATTTAATTCAGTTTGCATCTAGATGTTTTAGATATTAGAAATAATTTTAGGAAAATATATTGAATTTTACTTAAGTTCAAAGTATAACAAGGATTTATCTTAAAACATAATATACATATGTGGTCATAAAAATATGATTTTTTATAGATTATGAATTATAGAGTACAACACAGTAGTATTTTTAAGAAATGTTTTCTTATTCATGTGGCATTAATAAGTAGGTGATTTAAGAAAACTATGTATCATTCAAAATTCCTCATACAGATATTTTTGGTACTTGCTATTGGTAAATGAATAAATTTTGGTTTTGTACATCTCTCCTTGTTATAGAGCAAATGTAAGTTTATTTAACATAAAAATATTTTTATTAAATTTTATTATTTATTTATGTATTGGTACCAGGGATTGAACTCAGGAACACTTAACTACTGAGCAACACCTCCAGCCCTGTTTTTGTATTTTATTTAGAGACAAGTTCTCTCTGAGTTGCTTAGGGCCTTGTTAAGTTGCTAAGGCTATATTTGAACTCACAATCCTCCTGCTTCAGCTTTCCATTTAATTTTACTTAATATATTCCTGGGTAATGAAGATTATGTATTTTATATCATTAGTAATTTAAAAGCTACTTGAAACCTCTGTTTTTAATTAAAATAATCAAAAATTTATACACTAAAAGATACAACTATGCTTTACAATCTGAAATATAGATGTTTTTACCTTGCATTGAAAACATTGATGATTCTTGATATGGAAAGTCATGGATAAAGAAAAAAAATATGTACAAATTCTCATTTACTGTAATTCTATTATTATTATTACTTGGGCACATAATCTTCAATATGATTTTATATTAATAAGAATATAGTTGGTGAATGTATTTATCCAGAAAATGGCATATTCTAAAAAAAATTAAAAAGAGTATAAATAAAATTTGGGACATGCGTAAAAGGAAATTTTAATATAAATAAGTTGATTATATTATGATGCAATTAAGGGCATTAAACAGGTTGATATCTTTCCAGAATAAAGGGAAAAGAAAAACAAATGCATTTGAAATGCAAGAGAATATTGAACTAATAAACATCATTATGCATCCTCTCACCCAGTAATGCACTTCTGATTCAAGGAGTCACTTGTCAGAACCATATTCTTTGACAGTTTCTATTTTCAGAAAGTTTCTAAACACAGTTATATTAGAGTGGCCCTAGGAAGCAGCCCTCGGTTTGGGATATTCACCTTTAAGTTGCAATGAAGATGTCAGTGATGGAAAAAGAAAGAAACTGTTAACTCAGGGTATAGCACAGCATCACTATTCAGAGATTATCTATTTGAAGGATTTCAATGCAGCACAGGTAAAAGGGAGATGATTGTGTTATATTATAGCTCTAGCACTTGAGCAAAATGAAAGCAATAGCAATTATGAAGTTTCAAAAATTGAATTGTCTCTTTGTGTACTGGAAACCTTAAATAAAAAGACTTATGTGAACCAATAGTGACTCAAGGCATACTGTGGAAACTAGAGGCCATCATGATAGAATCTAATGAGACACTCAACTTTTGAAGTTACAGACAAGAGTACCACAAATCAGGTCTTAGATTTAACCAGAAAAATGAAGACTCAAAGGAAAAGAAGAGCCTGATAGAGAATGAGAGAGACTTTTTAATAGCTCTATGTACACACTTAAGCCCAGGATCCCTTTAATCAGAGTTGGCATTAACAGCACTCAACTATTAGCTAGAAGAGAACAGACTCTCTTGCCTCCCTCATGGGTAGAATAGCACACAGGAAGAGAGAAAAACTTCCCCTGAAACCTATCTTGTAAAACCCACCATTCATTCCTGCACAGACCTTTGTTTCCAGAAAGTTACATGGGTTTATATCTCAGTAAATATCAAACAGAAAAATACATTTTTAGCTTACAGAAAAAGAAAAATGCTACAGAACCTAAAAACTATGTACAAGCAGACGTATGATCATCTGCGAGTGTGCAACTTAGGATGGTTGGCCTGGCAGGGTGTGAAATATATGGCTGAATGTAATTGAGCTTAAGGATATTTGATTACTTTCTCTTGAGTTAACTTTTAATATCTTGAAAATGATACTTAGAGACATAGAACACTGCTGGGATGGTCTAGAACCTTGGAAAAACATGGTAATCTCTACTAAATAAAACTACAGCAATTTCATACTTTCCAGAGTACTGGAGAAGAGGTAAGAAAACACTGGGAAGAATCTTAAAAGAATTGATTTATTTTTTATGAAATGCAGAAATACTCATCATTGTAATGTGCTATTCAGCATGGCCTAGAGGAAATTGCTTCACAGCAATAATAAAGTTTGCACTAGTAGGGAGGACACTGGCATCATTAAGGTCAGCCAGCAGTGGCTGTAGGAAAAGTTGCTTTGAGACTGGGTTTCTATATTTCAATGAGGATGTGGAATTCTAGAATGGCAGAAACTAGGAGGATTTACTTGCCTTCTGAGAAAAATAAGAATAAAACTTTAATGGGAAATAATGCCAGGATGGCCACCAAGATGCCTTATTCCATAAGATCTGTAGTGACCACTAATATACCTGTGGGTAAGACATGTTTATATGGCAGCTAATTGTTTAATGCAAAGTAGGAGAAACTCAAAGAGTTTTATGACAATCAACATCTAAAATCACGGTCTTTCACTTTGGTTTCAGATTTGAATTCATTCTCAGAACTAGTAGCATCATGTTAATAGAACTATTTTCCCAGGAAGTCCTCTCTGTTAGTATCCTCTAATATTCCCTACAAAATAGTGGTTGTTTACATAAATACAGTTCACTGGGGTATGAGCAATACTTAGTCTTTTGATGAGTTGATACACATACTAGGATCTCCAAGTTTTGATTATGCCCTTTCATCAGATAGATTTAGAATTTAAGGAGGTCAAGTGATAAACATATTCCTGTTCCTAGTACATTTCAGTGTGTCTAATGGCCTGGTGGCCCTACCTCTGAAGCCTTTTTTCGCTGGCTGCATACGTTTTATCAATCTAACATTGACTAAAACATCACAAAGATTCTTGATCTGAATTAACAACCAGAAAAGCCAAGTGTATACCTAGCCTTTTATTCTCCAGACAAAAATATAAATATAAATCATTACTGAATCCATAGAGGAATTCAGTGATCAGTGGGACTGTGTTATGATGGTTGTCCTCATTATATCAACATTAATTTCTTGGTCTCAGGGAGTTTCTTCACATGCATGTGCTAATCAGCACTCAACTGAATGTGTGTAAGAGACTCTGTAGACATGGGAGTTCTCTGTATAGGCAAGTCTTTCTTCTCCACTACTCCTTCCCCAAAATGCTACCTGTCTTGCTTGACATTCCTGTTTTACTCAGCTTTTTTTTTGTCACTGAAACTAAAAGACCTGGCCAGAACAATGTTAGGAGAGGAAAGGTTTATTTATGGGCTCACAGTTTCAGAGGTCTCAATCCATAGACACCAGACTTCATTCCTTGGAGATCAAGGTGAGGCTGACCATCATGGCCGAGGAGTGCAGCAGAGGGAGGCAGCTCCCTCCTACATGATGATCAGAAAGCAGAGAGAGACTCCACTTGCCAGATACAAAATATATAGCCCAAAGCCACATCCCCAAGACTCCACCTCTTCCAGACACACTCCACCTACCATCAGTTACCACCCAATTAATTCCATCAGGTGATTAATTCACTGGTTGGGTTAAGACTTTCGTAACCCAATAATATCTTCTCTGAACCTTCGTACGTTATCTCATATGTGAGCTTTTGGGGGACAACTCACATCCAAACCATAACAACCCCTAAGCTCACAACTCTATATACTTATTCAAGGACTGTTCAAGACTGTACCTGGATTTCCCCTCTTCCTCCACTATGGCCTGATTTTTTTCTCCTACCAGTAAACCATAACAGTTCTAAGTATCCCTTACTTCATCTCTGTCTCTCATGGATCACTACCCTTTGTTATCTTTTGATGTTCTTTCATGTTTTGTCCATTTTTTTCCCAGTTATTTCTAGCTGAATGATTAATATGGTCTTAATTATTTTATCTTGACTGGAATAGGAAGTCAGTGATAGAGTTAATTTAATGTGAGTGTTCCATGTGGTAGATAATAGCAATAATTTTTAGTGTCTTGGTAACATACCTTTGCATATGTCTTTACTTCCTCTGCTATTTTATAGAATTACAGTGCATAATACAACACTTCAACTTCAATACCTGCTTATTGATTTCATGGATGTATTTCAAAGATATTTCCTGAACTGACTGAGCCTACATTGGGAAAGAAATAAGATGTTATTGCCTTCCAGAAAGGGCAATTAATTATCACTTAAGGTAGAATTGCCCAGGATACCCCAGATGTTTTTTTTTTCCCATTATGGTTTGGAAATGAGGTGCCCCCCAAATCTCCTGTGTTAATGTAGGAATGTGTGGAGGTAAAATGATGTGATTGTGTATGCTGTAACCTCATCAATCCATCTTAGTTCAAATTGACTAAGTGGGTGACAATTATAGGTAGGTGGGGTGTGACTAGATGGGATAGGTCACTGGGGCTGTGCCTTAGATGGTTTCGTCATCCTGAACCCCTTCCCCTCTCTCACTTCCAGCCATCATGACATAAATAGCACTTCTCTGGAATGTACTTCCGCCATGATGTTCTGCCTCATCTTAGGCCCAGAGCAATGGATCTGACTGACCATGAACTAAGCCTCTGAAACTGGGAGCCAAAAGAAAATTTTCCACCTTTAAATTATTCTTATCAGCCATTTTCATTAAAGTGATCAGAAGCTGACTAACACAGTTCCTCCATACTCTGTAAACAAGATATTCTTTAATGATTTCCTGGTTAGTTACATGGTCACTGAGATACATAACCCAGGGCAAATTACCTTTCAGCATAGCTATGATGCAAGTGGGAAATGGGCAACTGAGGATGAACATGCCTGGTCAGGTTTCATGAGTCTCAGGGGACAGGCTCATAAACCATCCCATGCTTATGGTGTCCCTTGCTGCCTATCTGCAGGTAGTAAGCACACTTCATTTAACTTGTGTGTAAGTGTTCAGTCTCATCACACTCAGACAATTTGGTAATCAATGCACAGGGAGCCTGCTTCACATCTACTTGTAAGAGTTAGATTTTTTTAGATTCCACGTGAAGTGAGACTATGTGCTACATGTCTTTCTGAGCCTGCCTATTTCACTTAACATGTTACCCTCTAAGTTCATCTAAGTTGTTGCAAATGATAAAATGTCCTTCCTTTTCAAGGCTGAATAGTAGTATGTTTATATACCATATTTTCTTTATATACCATGTTTTCTTTACTAGGTTTCATCAGTAAAATGTTCTTAAATAAATACATGAATTATTAAATAATTTACAAAACATGACAATATCAATAAAAACATAAGATGATAGAAGTAGTCTAAACAGATTTGTAGAGTTAGCTACTATCTCAATGTGTATAGTAAATTTTAAGGAGACAGACTAAAATATAAAGTAAAATGCTCAAAAATACTGGGATACAAGAAAAAGAAAAATGAATAGCAAAAATTTGAGTTTTGAATAAAGTATTAATGAGTATTTAGTGAAGATATTTGAATTGAAAAGTGACTACGGGCCCATTGTAGTGGCTAGTGTCTATAATCCCAGCAGCTTGGGAGGCTGAAGCAGGAGGATCATGAGTTCAAAGCCAGCCTCAGCGATTAATGAGGCCCCAAGCAACTTAGTGAGATCCTGTCTCCAAATAAAATATAAAAAATTGCTGGGGCTGGTGCAGTTGCGCAAGCTGGTCATCCCAGCAGCTTGGGAGGATGAGGATCATTGGTTTAAAGGCAGCCTCAGCAACAGGGAGGTTCTAAGCAACTCAATGAGACCCTGTCTCTAACTATGACTGGGGATGTGGTTCAGTGGTAAAGCACCCTTGGGTTTAATCTCTAAGCACCAAATGGGGCC
>NW_025999968.1:43587062-43589084 GCF_001458135.2 Marmota marmota marmota | reverse complement strand
GGGGGGGGAAGTGACTTTGAAAACTAAAAGAAAGAGTATATTATTATACATTTTTATTCCTCTGATATTTCTAACAGACATTTCGGTTTTTTCATGGAAATCCCTAAGCAATGAATAAATTGTAATACCAGCATCAGAAGAGATAGTCCATGTCTGAAAACTCCTGTGTTGTAACAGATAGAAAAGAGAATGTAATCTATTTTTATCACTCCTGTTTTAGCTATGATTTACAAAAAATAAAATACAATAAATAAATTTTAAAAAATAAAACTAAGAAGAAAAAACGAGTTCCAGAGTATGAACTTAAAATAAGTAAATATAAATGGGTTTTAAGAGATTCTACTATTAATGAAAAAAAAAGTGATTCCCAGGTTAAGCAGTCATGGAGATTATGAGAACCATATAAAGAAGTAACTCTGAAGCCTACTGCATTTCTTTTCTCACAGGTGAGAATTATAGTCTCTCGCCATCTCATATTCAATACTACTACTAGTAATAGGCAGATTGAACACTCTGTCACCAGTAACTTACTTAACATTAACAACTGGAATGTGTGCTGCATTGGGTAGCACCCACTATTACAGTCTCTGTTCCTTTCCTCTAAGTTTCATCTATCAAATATACCAAAGCTAATAGGCAAAGGATGAATTACTAAGTCTCCCTTTAACAGTTTAAATGAGTTTCCCATTTCTACAATGTTATTAAGCCAAGTCAATGTTACTTAGAGATACTGCACAGAGAAAATTTTTCTCACTGGTTGCTTTTTATTTTGATGTGTGGTTTCACTAACTGATATTACAATTACTTATGATCAGGATAAATGTTAGTATGCACATTGAACTTGAATTCTAAAATGTCAGCAGTGGTACATGTCTGAGAGAAAAGAGAGAATAATAAATAATCAAATTCTATGTATAGGAAGTAAGATTATATTTAATAAATAAACGAGCCATAAAATACTGATTCAGGAATAAAAGGTAAGGAATTTAAGAGTAAACTCCTGTTGACTACTGCAAATTAATTGCAATTGTGAAGAAGAGAACGTATTCATTTAGAAGTTTCTGAGGTATTTTCTCAAAGAAAAAAGGAAAATTAAATTGTATAGTGTTGGTTGAAATGAAATCAATAAAATTAAGGTAGAATGTTATTTTTTGTTGCTAAGAAACAATTCTATAGTTTCATTCACTCAAAAGACAGACACATTAATTTGCTAACTGTGTTAGCTTTCTATTCCTTCTGAAAAAATTTACCACAAACTTGGTGGTATAAAACAATAGCAATTTATTGTTTAACATTTCTGAAAATTCCCACATAGTTCATCTTGGTTTTGGATCAGGATGATGTCTTTCAGGAGTTTCTGGGAGAAATTGGTTGTCTTTTCCTTTCCACCTTCCAGATGTTCTATGCATTGATTGGCTCATGCTCCTACATTCTTCTTCACAACCAGTAGCATAGCATTTGCAAACCTCCCTCTAATTCTGATGGCTCCATTTCTCTCTTTCACTTAAAAGGACCCTTATAATAAGGAAACTCCAGAGTAATTGCATCTTAACATTAATCATGCATGCAAAGATCCTGTTACCAGGCAAGGCAACAAACTCACAGTTTCCAAGATTAAAAGGTAGATCTTGAAGAAGGAAGATGGCGGCGAGGGGAGTGCATTGTCCCCATGTGCTGCTTCACTGTGTGGGAGTATGACATGTCAGGACGGCTAAAGGATATCTTGTTAGGAATTTCCAGCAATAGTGGGGTGCTCCGGAACCTGGAGGAAGGATTTCCATCGCACGAGGATTGGCTACGGGGACTCAAACGCGAGAGGTTTGTCGCACGGAGGGTAACACTGCTTATTCAGCAAATCGCCCCGCGGCTAGAGTCTGCAGCGCGCGCTGGGATAGAGACGCAGGGTTACAGCGCTGCAGTTTCTGCCAGCCGCGCAAGCACCGTACTCAGGGCTGAATTCTGGGTTCAAGACGGGGGTTCAAGACGGTTCTCCACACCGGTCAGACCACAGAGGAGGCCAGC
>NW_025999968.1:43562060-43583322 GCF_001458135.2 Marmota marmota marmota | reverse complement strand
GACAAATTGCTGGGCCCCATGCAGAGGAAATGAAAGGAAGCAATAAATCAGTTTTCTGATTAGATTATACATATCTTGAGTAAGACCTGAAGATTTGCATTTCTAACCAGTTCTTTCATGGTGCTAATGATGTTGGTCCAGGAACCACAGCAAGAAATACTTGTCATTCGTGATGACAAAAGTTACTAGAAACTTTAACTTAAGAAGTGTGGTAAGAGGGGAGGGGAGGGGAGAGGTGGGGAGGGGGGAGGGTGGAGGATGGGAAAGGCAGCGGAGCACAACAGACACTAGTATGGCAATTTGTAAATCAATGGATGTGTAACTGATGTGATTCTGCAATCTGTGTATGGGGTGAAGGTGGGAGTTCATAACCCACTTGAATCAAAGTGTCGAATATGATATGTCAAGAAATTTGTAATGTTTTGAACAACCCACAATAAAAAATTAAAAAATAAAAAAAAGAAAAATAAATATTAAAAAAAAAGGTAGATCTTTGAGTTACATATTACTCTGCTTACCACACTGCCATTATTTATTGCAAAGCATCAAGATAAATGTAATCTAAATTAACAGATCCATTCCTCTTCAGTGCACTCATCTCTAGTTTTTTTTGTGGAACCAAAATTTGTTTCTTATTTTTTAAAATGTTCAATTTGAGACTCTCACAAAAGGAGCTTCAAGAAAATTAATACAGAAAACAAGATATATCTGCTCAAATAGAACATAATTTCCCATGAAAGTATTCACATAATTCTATTAGTTTCCCATTACATGTTTACTTATTTCCATGTTTGTTGAATCAACCTGACAAAGAGATCATTAGAAGTTAAAACAATATTGAAAAAAAAAACAGTGTTAGCCATTATATTTCCTAATTTCCAAATTATTTAAAGGTATTCTTGAAAAAGAACACCAGTTTTTTTTTTTAATTTCAGATGAATTTTTATTTGTTTTTAACATAGCAGTCTCTTCATATTTAAATTGAAATAAAATATATTTAAAAATTAAAATTTGAATTGTATAAGGCGTTAAAAATGAATCAAGATATTTATTAGACTACCAATTCAATGACTTTTTGTTCTCTTTTTTAGAAATGCTGAAAATCTCATTTAAAGGTAAGCAAAGAATGCTGTGCCCATATTCTCTAAAAGTCGAAACACTAAAGTGAAAGTTGAAATGACAATTAGAAAATGAAAAGTTTCAACAAAGAGAAGGAAACATTTTATAATGTAAAGTCAAAATTAAATCAGAAGAGAATTATTTAAGATAATGTTTTGAAGACAATAAAGTTATACACATAGTCATCCAATTATACACTGTCAGTATATCAAAAAGAACACCAAGTAGATAAATTCTTGCCAGGCTGTCATTTTTTTTGTTCATAGATTATTTTAATAAACAGGTATTGAGTGCTTGCTCTGTGTCACATATCCTATCAGCTGAGGACAGAAATGAAGACATGGAATGCTATTCTGGATAACAAGGGCTGTGAAAGGAGGAGATTAATGTACCTGTGTTTTCTCATACAAGAGAAATCAGACCCTAGCTTTGTGAGTTCTTGACAACGTCCCAGAGACACATACAATGTTGGGAAGGTTACTTGAGAGTTGGTTAGGCTAGAAGAAGGTGGGAAGGGTTTCAGAATGGTCAAGCTAGGAGTCTGATGCTGAGAAGGAGCCAAAGACACTGGGGACTACAGTACATGCCTCAATGTCTCAAGCAGAGAGCAAGAAAAACAATTTGTCAGTTAATGAAGTTGAATGTCAAAGAACTGGGGACAGAGCTGTCCACAAACTCACAAGTATGAGGGAACAAGAGTGGAATAGAGTCTCTTGATTTGTTATATCCTTGTTCAGAAAGCATTATGATACTTTTATGGAAAATTGTTGGTCACTTATGTTATATGAAAGTGAAAGAGTGTTTTAGAATGAAGGCAAAAAAAATATTTAGAGTTGAAATGAATCTTTCAACTTTTATAATCAAATTTTCCCTTTTACAAATTGTGAAACCAAATTTATAGGAAGATCTGTCAAAGAAGGAAAACATTTCTCAGCATTATAAGACATCTGCAGTGTTCAGTTTTCAGAGATGATATGAAAATCATGCACTTTTATTTTACTTTCTTTCACATTTGCATGTAATATCTGCTTACTTGTTAACCTTGTAGATACATTCTATTCATGTGTCAAAGTAATCCAGGAGATTAAATATACTTTAGAAACAATTCTCAATGTTTTAGAGCTCACTGGGTAATCAGAAATAAAGCAACCTAATCCTTAATTTACAACCTTATAGTTTACAGAGGCTAAAACTATAATTTTCACTCCCACATCATACAGGGAACTCAAAATAATACCCATGTGAAACAAAAAAACCTATTTTTGACATTGGCCCAGTATTTGCTACCCTACATTTAATCCTATAATTCCAAAAATTTTTGTATGGCATGAACTCATTTTCATACCTGTATTATAAACTTCTCAGAAGTAGTGAATATGCCTATTATTGTTCCCTAAGATCTAATAAAATTGTATAGTATGTGGTTGATAAATGTTTATTCACTGATGGAATGAATTATCTACCTAAATTCATCCTAGAATCATAAGTCAGTAGGCTTAAATACAGACATTTTTCCCTTAAATTTTCACATTTATTTTCATTAAGCCTTCAAAAACATTTTTGTTCTTGCTTTTTCCTATTTACTATGAATGTCAAAATAATATATCTGAAATTATCTCTTATTCCTGTGTTACACTGGAACATAATTTAAAATAAACTTGCTTTTGTTAATATACTGACACTAAGAAAACATAACATTCTGAGGCTGTGATTATAGCTCAGTGGTAGAGTGCTCACCTGGCATGTGAGAACAAGGGATCAATTCCTGGTACCTTAAAATTTTTTTGCGGGGGGAAAATGGTAACCTTTTAAAAAATAATGTACTGGGTAATTCTAAATTTATTTTTAATGGATTAAAACAAACTGAGACTGTAATCTCCGTACCTTTAATTTTGAGTAATTTATTAAAAATTTTTCAGAGTCAAAGAATGAAATAAATTCTCTAAATAGATTTAAATCAATTATTAAGTTTAAATCTACATATTCATTAGTTTCAAAGCTCAAATGATATTTTCTTTACTGTATTTTTTGGGGGGTATACCAGGGATTAAACTCAGGGGCACTTGAACACTAAGCCACCTCCTCAGCCCTTTTTTGAATTTTATTTAGAGACAGAGTCTCACAGAGTTGCTTAGCACCTCACTATTGCTGAGGCTGGCTTTGAACCTGCAATTCTCAGCCTCTTGAGTGGGTGAGATTACAGGCATGCGCCATCATGCCCTGCTCAGTACTGTATTTTTACTCTGATATTTCTGAAATTTTTTAGCCCAGAACTTAAAACAAATAGAATTTAGAAAATTCTGGTTTTTACTTGAGTTGTCCTGACCTGTAGAAGCCTTTGTGTTACTTTTACTGGGCAAGAAGTACTTAACTGTATACAGCACTTTTGTTTCTCGACCTGTGACTATTGTTTCTGCAGATTGCGCTAAGCATCACATTGTCTCCTAGATTTATGTCGAAGATGAAGTTCAGACCAATTTAATTTTCTGCATTTGTCCTAATCTGAATTTTTTTGTCTGGATGTTTGTAGTCATTTTTATTTTTAATGGTTGAAAATTTTAACACATATATTGTTGATTCTCTTTTAACATTTACCCTTAACTTTACTACTTGGTATTAAGAGCAGATATTTTCTGTTCCAAATAGTGTCTCTGTTATCTCTGAAATTACAATTCTTAATAGATCTCCTAGATTAATTTTCTTGCCTTACATATTTACATTGATTGTTTTAAAATAATTTTCCTTTTTGTTTTTTTAAACCTTCTCTTTCTCTCTATGTCCTTAGGGTAAGTTTAGGGGATGAGCTTTTTAAGAACAGGTGATTTTATTCTTAGCACAAAATTAAATTATTTTGTCACAGTTTCTAAGAAGAATTTATTGCTTATTATTTTAAGCATTTCATTGTGTGGGATATGACTTTAATATTTATATTTAAAAATTATCAGTGAGTACTAAGCTACAGTTTATAGCACTAAGAAATTCTGGGATGCTACACATACTAGGGGGACTATAGAAAATTTAGCTTATATTTTGAAAAGCTAGAAGAAAGATTTTTAAAGATTTATCATAAAAGACTAGTAAATGTTTGAGGGGATAGTTATGTTTAACCTGAACTAAACATTGTGTGATGTGTATGTGTACAAAAAAAAAAAAGTTATCCAATTAAAATGCACAATTTGCTCTACTTCAGACCCCAGTTCCTCTTCTTTGCCTTGCCTCTCTCCACCCACCCTACTCCCTTCTGTTTATTGATATTACATGCTTTTACAATTGTGTCAAAAAGTAGTTTATTGTCATGTATAACTACAAAGAACCAATAAAAAAATTAACACAGGAAAAAATATACAATTTTTTTGTATTTATTCTGTTAAGAGTAAATTCTTTTAAATTTTCAATATCTTTTGATAAAACATTTTAATGTTTAATGTTTGATCTATATTAATAATTTAATGAGCTGAGACATACATGCAAACTGAAATATTTTGCATCTGAAATACCTAACACAAAATTACCCTTTTTAAGAAAGAAAGCATTAAAAAGTGATTAGTAGCTTCATTTCTACTCAACAGCATCACATCTCCCTTGGATTGGAACTCATGACTAAAGCCTCATTTTCTCACTCTGCTGTATCCACCCTGGGTTTCCTCCAGGTCCATAGCAGCTCAGGATCTTTGCTCACAATATATATATATCTTTGCCCATATTATATAATATATATATCATGGAAGACGTTGCTGTCTGTATCTTTGCATTATTTCTCTCTTTCAGTTTTCTGCTTAATCTTCACTTTCAGTGAGATCCTGTCTGACCACCTATCTAAACTAAACCTCCTTCCTGATCCATCAAAAGTGTCATTAATAAGCTCTTTATCTTGTTTATTTTTATTTGGATCATCTTCTGCACATCTATACCTAAGGTACCTCATTTCTCTTTACATTTGTCTCATCCACTGAGATATCAACAAATATGAAAGTGCTGATATTATTTGGAATATCCTATATTTTTCCAAATCTCAAAACAATTTCAAACATGAGGATTTAGTATCTATGAAACTAATTAATGAATAATTGTAACATGTTTTATAATACTATTCCTGATATCTAATTATATTTTCTTTGTTCACAAAGACAGCCCAGAATAATTTTATATTAGTTAATCTAATTATTTCAAATAAGTTATTGAAAAATGTAATCACTGGCTAAAGCAGTTTTTTATAAATTTTCTAAGACAAATAAGTTATGACTTCCTAGTGCCTCATCTAACTGCCAAAGCATAATCGTGGTTAGAAGAAAATAGCAGAAGCTTGTTTAAAATTAAACATTGTATATTTTATAAATCCAGAGGGCCTCAATAAATTTCCTATCTTCTATACCACAATATAGCAAAGAGGCACTTTTTAAATCAAAGCTTTTACTATGTAAGTGGCAAAATAAATCAAGTCATTTACCAATACAACACAAGTTATTGAATCTTTGTGGAAGAAAATATCACTTCAGATAGGAACTTCCGTTGTAAACATGGTCTATCAGGATAACATTCTACTCACCAAATAAAACCTTTCAGGAGTGCTGAGTGGTTTTATAAATAGTATTCACCCAAAAGAAAATATCACTTTAAGAACATGATAACTCAGCTGTCCTTTTATCCTAGTCTTCTTAAAAACAACGATTTGAGATGAAGATCCTTTAAATTGGAAATAATATTAATGTGACATTTTTTATAAAGAGAAGCAACAAAACTTCAGAATAAAGGAAAGAGACAATGACAAATCAAAATCTTTGGTGCTGACTGCAAAATGAATGAATGTCAGTGAATCATTAATCTTTTTAAACTATCATTTGAAAGGAAATTACATTATCAGATGAGTTTGTTGCAGCACTTGCTCCTGCACTGATGTAGTGTTAATATAGCACACATTGGATTCTTTCTTCACCCCAGCAATTTTAATTGCTGCTTCTCATTTTCCTAGTTTGACTGAAGCCACTATTCTGATGAAGGTGTTATCATATGAAAGGAATATTTTTATATAGAGATGACAAACTGCCCTAATATATTATAGTACAACTATAGTCTAGAGTAGCATTAGTTAGGGCCATAAATAAAGTCTTACTTCTGTTAAAGAACAACAATGACATTAACTGTCCAGTTGGAAAAATAGCTAAGTGAATATTCCCAAAGGACATCTTAGATGATAAAAAAATAAAAATAAAAAGCCAGTCACTTCTCAAAAACCATAACATAAATTTAAACTGTGCCTTTACAACTGTCAAGGACAATATGTTTTCCTCATGTAGGTTTATTGTTTAGATAATGTAAGTCAGGAAAAGCAGCATTTGTATATGTTTGTTTTAAACCTATGGAATGTGTCTCAGAGAGCTTATTCCTAATCATAAAATGGTATACATTTTTGACACATTAATTCTTCTTTGTATGTCTATTCACTTTTTTCTTTAAACACTATTTATACAAGTTGAAATAAAGGGTGTTATTAGTTATAATATCATACATGATTTTTCCAGTCCACAAAATATGAGAAGATCTAATATTAGTGAGCTAAAATAAGAGTTAAATGGTCATTCGTCTTTCCTTTGATTTAATTTTATTTCTTGTTTAATATTACTTTGTATAAGAATAAAACACAAGAATATGAAAATAAAATTTTATGTGACTATTATGTATGTTTTACCTATTTATTGGCCCTCTCAATGAACAAGGATTTTTTTGAGTACACAAAGAATAAAAGCATTGACCAAAAAGATGAAAAATAAATAAATAAAAAGTTGAAATTTTAAATAGAAGTAACTCATTAGGGTAAAAGAAAATAGAAATAAGTACAGGAAGTTAAGAAGGAAACGTACAACTGTGAGAATGAAAATTAAAGAATGGATTAAACTAACATTCACTTTGATTTAGTTTCCTAAAAGCCAAAGTGAAATGGAAACATCATTATATTATTGGTTGTAGTAAGAGGAAAGAATTAAAGATGACTTAGGAAAAGCAAATAGTTAACCTGTCACAGGAGTCCCAAACAATAATAGAGTGCATTTCATGTTGACTATGAGAAGTATGTTGCATAATGTCATCAAAATGATCCCTGTGGCAAATTAAAAAATGGATTTTGCATCATTGTTCCTTAATATGATTTTTGATTCCCTAAAAATACTCTACGAAGTTATTTTGGTAGAGTATATGATAATAATATTCTATTAAATTAATTTTTCATGTGAAAAAATACTTACAGAAAACAGGTATAATGGAAAACTCTTATACTGCAAAATTTTTTCTAGGAGCACCATATTTATGTTTCCATTTATAAGCCATTTAGCTGGTGGTTTTAGAAAGTCTTATCTCCTAGAAGGACAGGTACTGTGAGCTTCTGGTTGAGGCCATGATGTTCAAGTCATGAGAAATGTGCTTGTTAAATTAAGGTGCTGGCTTAAAACTGGAGGTGTGTGATCTAGCCCAAAGGCTTGGATAGATTTGGCTGAAGAAGTACCTTAGACAATCAACAACATTTTTTTCTCACAAAGAAATGTGGATCTATTCTAGCTCATGAAGGACTGATTAAAATTATAAGCCATAAAGTATATTCAGGATCCTTTTAGCCTGATAATTTTATGAATTTTGTATTATCAGTTGCTTATAGTGGATATAAATGAAAGAAATCAATAACTTCTCTATGAAATTTAATTTTATGGAACTGTGTCTAAATGATTCCTAGAAAAACTTTAATAAAAAACACCTGAAATGTTTGGACAGTTTTATACTGACTAAATGTGAAAAACACTGAAAAAAGGAATATCACCATTCCATAGTTAATAATGACTATCAGTATGATTTAATAGCCATCAGTTAAGTTAACCCATAATTAAGTATATTATTTTCTAGTTAGTTACAAACATATTGTCACTAAAAGGACAAATATACCCTAGTCTCTGTAATGGACAGAACCAGTTTCTGAACGTGATGTGATAGTGATTTCTCAGAGAAGGTAGGTAGTTGGGCTTTTATTTGTACATTTTCCAATTCCACAATATGGATTTCACACTGTAGCCAATTTCCAATTACCAATTTGATGTCACAAAAAGTGGAATTGAGAAGAGATTCTCAGTAACATATTCTATAGTATTTTTAGCACATAGATTTCAATATAGATGTTGCCACAGAGACACACTATAAATGACTGCAAAAATTTAGATAATAATAAAGTGTGGCAAAATAATCAGAGCATAATAACTTTTGGTTAATTATGCATTCATTTGTAAGCTTGTCTTAATGTTTAATAGTATCTGTGTTTAATAACTGTGCAGAATTCCTAAACACTTAATAATCAACTCCTCTGACTATAGACCATCTAAATCCAATCATATCCAATGTTAAAAAGGCTTTTTAATGAAAGGGAGGATGGGCTAAGGAAGATACCAAACACAGCATATACTGACTTGGACTTTTCTAAACAGGGTTAAAAATACAGATTGGATGTAAACCTTAATGAACCAGCTTATACACTGCAACATAGAAAGTTAGATAGGCAACACAGAAATAAACTACTCCTAACCAGAATGAAATGTCAAGACCTTTAGAAACTAATATCCATAAAGTGCATGTATGATATAGAATATAGAAAGAACTTTTCCTCTTGTCCTGGATTTGTAGGTAAATCCACAAACGTGAAACCAATCACAGCATAGTATTTCCACTTTTAAAAGAAAATCACAAGATACAACCTCTATAACTTATAAACATTTGCCACACTTAACCTGCTACTTAATCAAACTACCATTTACCAGTAATGCACCAGGAAAAAACAAAACAGGAATTGAAGATCAATGTAAAGAAGTGTAGACCTAATTACATAGGATAGCAGTTGCTCTGCAATGTCTGTTACCTCACACTCATATTCTTTTTCTCATGGATCTATAGATATGTGGGGCAAACCAACCAGACCTTTTTAGAAGTTAATGTCAAACACAAAATTAATTTGCCAACATCCCCTTCTTGGCAGATCTCAGGCTTTCTACAATCCCTTCCACTTGGAGCACATAAATCATCTCACATATTCACCAACCCTCAGAAAATGATTGCTATAGCATTGAATAGGTAACACAAAGGCCATTTGCATTTTCTCATCTTCCTTCCCAGTCTCCAACACAATGAAAGAAAGAGGACTACTGGTAAAAAGAATGAAAGGAACAGAGAGAGAGTACAGACTGTATCATTGTCCAGATTTTTCAGATCAGACTATTGATGAATGACATATAAGAATGTGAATCCAAAGTTTGAAAATAAACGAAGTTGAACTTCATAGACCATATTATGGACAAATTGTCTGAAAACCTAGGGAGTCTATCCAATCCGTAGTTATGGGACATGAAAAGAAGATCTCACAATTTGTGGTTGAAGATAATGATGGATAGAATACTCAAAGACAGGTACACAATACTCATATGCATTTATTTAATGTAGAGATTAACACATTTTCTCCAGATGATAAAATCTGTTATTCTAAACTGTAACAAAATTTACATTTCACCCATAATACATTGGTGAAATAAAACCTAATAGTAGTTAGCATGTGTTATGAAATAAAAATATGAAATTGAGACCAAATGTGCAGTAGAAATGCAATGTATCTTGAAAGTAATGGTGAAATATATATTCAGACTGTATCATATCTATGTAGCTATTTGGTCTGCACTTATAACAATACCTCCTAAACACATATTCAGAAAGATCTTTTATTTGCATTTCCATTTAAGACATTAGTGATGAAAAAAACAAATATTTGAAAGGGATTCAAATGAAGTGCTTCAATTTACAGCACACTGATTTCATATTAAAATACTAAACCTTGATAGAAACAGTAATAATGTCCCCTTTTAAACCGATCTAAAACACATTTTAAAAATTAGTATAATTAGATAATTATAATATAAAGAGTAAATTAATAAAAAAGTGATTTAAAATAAACTAAGACTTATTTTTGTCTCTAAGGAAAAAGAAACACATCACTACAGGATGTGATAAAAGCAAAAATAGTGTGTTTATGTGTAGAAGTGGCAAGAATGTCCAAGTTACCTAAGACTGATAGGGTGTTAGGGATGGCTCAAATAACAAGAGCAGAATTGCTGTTGGGGATAAGACTTTCCAAGATGAGAAGCCACTGGACACAGTTTTGAATATTCCCTTATCTTAAAGGAAATTTTAATATGGAGGACATTTTGTATATATTAGAACTTCAAAAACTACTTTATTCTAATATTTGTTTTAAATGGATTCTAAGATAGATAATTATAAACATATGTTTAACTTATTTGAATATTTAGTAATCACTGGGTGTGGAATGATAGGAATGTTCTGGGGGAGGGGAGGAAGAGGGTCTTCCCTATCCCTACACACTAAAGGGCAGTAGTGTTCTACAATCTTTGTGACAACTAGAAAAGGTACAAAAATGTGCAAGATATTTCTTAGCAGTCACTACATCCACTGAGAAGCATTGGTAGTGGGCATGCTAATGGAAATCAAAGTACCTGGGTTCTTTTCCTAGATTCTACTAAATAGTGATAAGTGTTTCCATTAATCTCTTTAAGGATACTTCCAATGTCAAAATTATGATTTTCTATTATGTCCAATTCATGAAAATCAGGGTATAAAGAAACTTTAAAAATAAACAAAAAATAAAAATAAAAAGATTTGTTTTACTTCCTCATAGTGATTTCCAAATTTTCATGCTCAAAATTTACATATGAACGTCATTCAACTAAATTTTATTTTCACTTCCTATGCATTGCTGTTATTAAAGACAGCCACAAAGTACAATGGTGATTGTATTTTTGCAATTTGTTGAGGTTATATTCCATAAACCACTTTGAACCAAAAAGATATAGGTATTGATTTCTGAAAGTAAATTAGTTTTTTAGTGTAAAGTGTTTGTCCATGTGATTGCTCACCCATTTAGAAAATGATATCTTGCAGCACACTAATTGCTACCTTGGTTAATTCATTTCACACAGTTATACTCTTAACCACCAAAAGAAACTAAGAGATGTGGAGGACATAATTGCACCTTAAAAATATAAGTATAACCTTCTGCATCATCCCAAGCTTTCTTTAAGATAACAAAATAAAACATGTAATTTCCAATAGCTTTTAAAGCAATGGTGCTTTCTAAATAGGCAGTTACATTCTACTAGTATTTCCAAATGCTTTACACAATTTTTTTAAATAGTGTTTTCTTCATAAATGTGTAGGTTACTTCCATTTCATAAGTCTAAAGATTCTGAAACTGTGCAGTCTGACCGTGTTCACTAATCTATTTGATGCAAACAGGCAAAATATTTAAGCATGCAGACTCAACCTGAGACATTGCACAATTTTCCTGTTTTGATCAACTGATGTTCACAGATGAATCTGGACACCATCCCTTTAATCAGCTCTCACAGTCTAAAGGAACAGACTCTAAATGGGTAATTTGAGTACAAAATGTGAAATATTGATAAGGCATCCTGGAGTTGTAAAGTAGAGGACCATATATGTTGAACGAGTATGAGTGTCAATAAAAGATAAATTCAGAAATAATTATGTGATCACATAATGAAAATTTACATTTCATTCACATACAGCAAAAATGTCATTTTCTGATCAGTGCACTGGGGATTCAGGAATGCCACATTCCACTGAGTCACTAAAAAATTAAAGACTTCAACACTGCTTCTGATCATGATTTCAGCAGAAGTGAGGAGAGTAGATGAACAGAGCATACCTGCTCCCCTAGCAAACGGGAACTGGAAGTGACAATCTCCTTTCCATTTGCATTCCTTGGTTGAGATCAAGGCATTTGGCTGTCCTTAACTGCAAGAGGCGCTGGAAAGTAACACCTAGCTCAGATCAGAGAGAAAGAGACAGAGAGACACAGATAAGGAATTCGGTTTTAGAAAATATGAAACATTCTTTATCACTTTTCTCTGAGCTAAAACTAAAAAAAATTAAATTTTAAAACTACACAGCTGTAAGCAATAGGGAATTTAAAAGGCATTTAAATCAGAGAAGTAACATGATCAGTTGTGCATTTTAGTTAGATAACTCTGGCACCTGTGTGTGGGAAGAATTGGGGGTGGCACATTTCTGGAAAATTACAGTTTCAGCCACGGATTAACAGCAAGCTTGAGCAAAGAGAAATTAGGCATAGCATGAGTGTTCTTAACTTAATATGCTACGATTGAAGAAGCGGAGTGTAGAGTTGAAAAATAATTTTGATGAGGGCCAGAAATTCTCATCAAATTATATTGCTGACATTTTGTGTCAAGAACTAATTTATTGAGCCTTACAGATGAGAAAATTTAGAGCAGGCAAATTCAGAATTCCTTCCAATTCTACTATTCTAGTGGGTCTTCTGAAGTATCATACAAGATGCACCAGGGAATTTCTGACATTGTCCATTTGATGCTATGAAGAACATGCAAACTAGGCAAACTGATGATGAAAAATTTATAGTGGTTGCTGACATTTCAGCAGGATTGGTGAAATGAAGGTTTGATTTGATTTTAAAATACATAAAATAAGTAAGAGAGGAAATTAATTTTCTACATGTTCTTAAGCAAGCCAGTTAGCATGATGTCATGTCAGTTTCCATCTCTAAAATGAAGATTGCAAGCGTAATTACCAGAATAAGTAGTTGTTTCATTATTATTATTATTATTGTTGTTGTTGTTGTTGTTATTATTATTATTATTATTATTATTATTATATTAGAATAGATAATCTATGTGAAATATACAGGATATTTCCTATTGTAGAATAACTGGCCAATACAGGATAGTAGGCTAGTTACTGGGCCTATTATAAACTAGGCATTTCCTACCACTCTGTCCACCAGAACCCCAAAGGGGTGGATCAACTTTATAAGCTTTGCTCCTCCTTGCTACTTCCAGATCTTTCAACCTCAGTTTACCAAAAGTCTCCAGCTTTGGATTTCATGTCATTACAATTACACCAATATTTTTCAAACTTTAGTGCATATCACATCACCTAAAAGACTTGTTAAGATAGAAATGGCTGTATCCTAACCAGAATTTTTGGTCACTAGCCTGGGATCAGCCTAGAACTTGGTATTCTAACATGATCCCAATGATGCAATTATTGCACATAACACTTGACCAAAAGCACTTCCTTATAGTATGTAAAACTACTTAGTATTACTAGCATTGACAAACCTCTGGGCCTTTCCTCATTTCCTGAGGGTTTTAGTTCCTGGATCACTCATGATGCCCCAAAAATAGTTGGACGTATTTCTGAGTAATTTCAATAACCACTTAGTTCTGGCCTTGGAGTTCAGAAAAACGCAAAATTTTAGTCTAAGTTTTACTTTCCCCTCATTTTTCCCAAAACGTTCAGTTGTATTTTACTACACAAACTCACACACACACACACACACACACACAAAATGTCATTAGCAATAACTGCAAAATATCCATTATCCCAATATCACACATCCCTCTCAGATCAAGACCTCATATTTTTCCTGCCCCTTTCCACTAATGCACATGTCTTCACAATCTTTTGGACCTATATTCCACTGAGGCCACCTTCTTGTCACTGTCCGTCATCCTCATCATGTGTTCAATTACTTCTTCCCCCACTCGATTTTTATGGTCAATTGAAACTGAACAAACTGTCAACTTCTTTGCTTCCATTTCATTTTATCATATTTACCTGGAAGAAACCAAACAGGACTAAACATGATCCCACCCCTAATACACACTGCCATTTTCAAAGCTATACAGCTGGAGGAAAAATACAGAAGTACTCACTGCACTTTGAATTCAGATCTGTGTGATTTCAAAGTTTATGATCTTGTCACTTGTCACAAAAATAGCTAGCAAGCACCATATCAGCACTTTATGTTTGTTAGGTTCTTGAACGAGCTCTCTCTTAATGCTTAACAAATCACTACAAACTTGAAAGCTTCAAACAACACACAAGTTTCTTCAGTTTCCGTGGGTCATTAATTAGTACACAGATTTATTGGATCCTCCAATTCAGGATCTCATATTAAAAATCTGAAAAGTATTGATCAGGCCATGGATCTCATCTGAAGCTTGACTGGGAAAGAATCTGCTTCTAACCTTGCATGATTATTGGAGACATACAGGTCCTTGTAGACTGTCAAACTAAGGGCTTTAGTTACTTGCTGTATGTCAGCAAATGGCCATCCGTAGTTTCTTGCCCATCATGCCTGCCCAATATTCCCTACTGCTTCCTGAAAGTCATGAAGGGAGGGAAAATCTCTGTGCAGGAGGAATAATGCAGTTTATATGAGGAAATACAGTCAACAGATAACATATGTATAATCATGTACATCTTATTAGCTGTACTCTGCTGGTTAGATGTAAATAGCAGTTTTCACAAAAATAAAAGAACCTGAATATCAGAAGTTTGAAAAATGGGTTCTCTTAGTAGCAAAAGGATTATTCTAAGAATCTTAATTATATTAATTGTAGATTTTTGTACCATTTTAAGATACAAAAACAAAGAGAAAGAGATTTCAAACAACTACTCCAATGCTGTTACCAGTACCTATATTAGAATTGAATCAGTTGAACATGGTGGTCCACACCTATAATCCTAGTGATTCAGGCTGAGGAAGAATGAAAAGTTCAAGACCAGCCTCAGCAAAACTGTTCTCAAATTAAAAAAATAAGGGGTCCATTATGTAGCTTGGTGGTAGAGAGCCACTGGGTTCAGTCCCAAGTACTACACATGTACATACACACACACACACACACTCACACACACACACACACACACACACACAGGCACGAAAGTCTGACTCGAGACTCCTTTAATCACTATGATATATTGATTTGACCATTTTAAAGGTGAAGATTGACCTCTTTTAATTTTAATTTTATGAGAAAAATTAAAAATATTTTGAGGAAATATAGACTAAGGTTTTGGTTAAGCAGTCAATTTTCATGAGCATATTTGTTAAAATCAAATTATGTAATAAGATTACAGAGAACATTAGGGATGTGAATTTCAACAAAGGTCTAACATAGTTTCTGCTTATATATATCCAATGCTATTAATATTATTTTCAACACTAGGAGTGCACAGATAAATAATTATTTGGAAATGACTAACCTTTGCCATAGCAATATTCCCACCATACTGACAACTTTTGATTTCTGCTTGGTACTTGAGTACCAAAGTAAATATTACATTTCCCAGCCCTCCTCAAAACTAGCTGTGGCCTTTGAACCATCGCTGACCTGTGAGATGTCAGTGGAAATATTGTAGAGTATATAAATTTTATGAAATGTGTGAATAGATGAGAGGGCACAGACACACCTCTTTTCTCCCTCTTGCTGGCTGGAACACTGTAATGACAGCTCCCATTAGAGAAAACATCCTGGGTCATGAAGTGAAACCTTATTCTTTGGATGACACACTAGAAAGAAAATAAAATTTAGAGTGTCCAGGGTTCATGGGATTACTATAGCATACTTGCCTTCATTGTGACAGAAATCAACTTTAATTTTTTAAGGCACTATTATCAAGGATTTCTCTCTTATTCAAAGCCAAACTCAATTCACACTGATACAATAATTTGAAAGGAAATAACTGTCAGTGCTGTTCTTATCCTCATGGACTGTTGCTTCTCGTTTACAGTATAAATTGATAATAATTATTAAAAACTGTACAGAAAGTACCTTGTCAACATGCACCAAGGTTTGAGTAAATTAGATTATATTCTGACTAAACTTTAAAATAATTATTGAAACTTTCAAAGGAAGACAAATCCTACTCTCTTGAAATTTCTGTAACTAGGTTCTTATTATTTCTGTTATTCTTGAATACTAATCATGATTTAATTGAAAGTTAATATTTGCCAGAAATATTTGGATATAATACATTTTCAACTTGATACTGATTCTACTACTGAGGATATCTGATTAGAATATGGCTTACTAAAAATTATGCCATAAAATATTCTGTCACGTGAAAATAAATTGGATATATAGACAATAAACTATTCAGGTAATTATCCAAATCTTTAAGGCCATCAAAATATCAATTCATTCTAATAGTTTGTATCTGTAAACTGAAGAGAAAAAGTCAGCAAATGATTGTTCTAACAAGTTACATATGCATACAACAATGTGATTGTCCTGCTCTTGAAATGTGCTTCTTTTCAAACAGGGGTAATGGAGATAGCTAAAGAAGCAATGCAACAATAAAAATCTCTGTATATGTTCAATGAATTGTACTTTACATGTGGTTGGCTTTAAAATTAGGAGGTCCTACTTTCTGTGGCAATAGATTATAATATTTGAAGATAGCATGTACAGAGAGATCACCAGTTCATGTCACTTGCCACAATACAATGAAGATTCAATCTTTATGCTGAACAATTCAGTCTTTATACTGCTGGTCCAGTGGCATTTTCATATAAACTGCCATCATTCTATTTATAATGTGGATATTATACTCCTTCATAGTTTTACATAGTGAAGTTATTGGTATTTTGCAACTTTAAATAATTGTGGTGGTGTTTATATGTGAGTCATATAAAATATATTAAAAGGAAAAAAGAAACTATGATTGTTAAATAACATATTTTAGCATGTCTACATGAAAACTAACTGATAAAACCACTTAAAAGGCAAATATATTTGTGTTAAGACAAGCAAAATGTGCCATGAATTCCACTTATGTAGATAAATGGTGAATTAACTATTCTAAACAATCTTCTTCAACTTATCACAGTTGTATTGGCTAGCTGTTCATAACCCAATGAATCCTCAATATTTAAATAAATTCTGCTTACTTTTTAAGTAGGTCGGTTTCTTCAAACTCCTTTCAGTGAAAGACTTTTAATTTACAAGTTAAAAACAGATTTCTCATTATAAAACATCTTTCAAGATGAAAAAAAATTTAAATTAAATTCATAAATGGTTGAAATACTGTATATGTGTGGACAGGTTGGAGGAAGGAGGTGATTTATAGAAATGTTTATACACAACAAATTTTGTTAAGAAGTGGAGAGTGATATGTGTCTTACTTAAATATACTTGTGTATTGATATAAGCTTTTGCAGCACTGTATGACATAGGCAGACATTTTACTTCATTTTTATATGGATCATAGCTCTAATTTTAAAGCTAGTTATCTGCTGAGCATTACAACGTCTAGTTTGGAATTCTTCTTTTATATTAATTCCAATGGAAAAATTTTTTTCTTCTTTCTTTTTCTCCCCCACCCCCATTTCTATCTTCCCATCTCCTTTTCTATGCTTATTTTTTCTCTCTTTCAAATCCCTTTCTCTAACTGCTACACTGTTTCAAGTCATTGCAGTCATTAATTCTCCTTAATTTTACTAAGTTCTTCTTTTATTCATACATTTTAATTATACACAATAGTGGGATTCATTATGCCATATTCACACATGCATGTAACATAATGTAAAATATTTTAGCAATTTCTTCAAATAATACTCATCATGTTGTTTCTATCCCAAGGTCTGTTTGTTGTTCACACATTGCTGCCATCTGCCTTGTGGATGTGTCTCAGGACATCTGCTGCCTATCAAAGTCTTTGTTTTTGCCTTTTTTCCCTTCTTCCCATTGTGTAAGGAATTATGGAAATCTATTTTATAACTCCACTAAAAATACAAATTCAAAGTGCTCAATGTTCTAGGCCAGAGGACATCCAGCATCTCTATCTTTGCATCACAGATGTTGGACTACTTGGTTTCAGTATTGTTTCTTTCTCAAATGAGTTAATCAACTTAGGCTGTTTGATTGACAGAATTATGGTCTCACTTATTCTTAGCTTCCATTTTTACTCTTTGTACTTTTTTTTTTTTTAATTCAGAGAGCAAATGTTAAATCACCCTTGGCTTAGTTTTTTTGTTTTATACCTAGTATTACCATGCAAACTGCTTGCATATTCTTGGTTTGCTTTTGTATCCCCAGTGTCTTTTCCAATTTAACTATTGAGCAACATTTTTTTTTTCATTTTTAATGATGCAATCTTCCTAACAGTTGCATTAAAACAAGCAAATATTCACTTTGTTGAATTACGGATTCTCCCATGACTTCATCCTCTAGTGACTGACATGCCTGTGCACACAGCAATTTTCTCAACTGAGTTAGAACTAAAAATTGTGCATAAAGATTATCTACCTCTTTTTTCCTTAAAACTAATTCAATGTAACTAACACTTCTCATTTAAGCATATCATGCAAAATGCTCACTGGTGAAACAAGCAACTCTAATTCACAAATGGCAAACAATTGTTGTAGGCTTCCTGCTTCTAGTGGTTCTGGGAGGATTATGCTATATTGCTGCCTTTGCAAGTCACTTCTCAGACCCAATGTGCCTTGGTTTGTCTAGTGCTATGCAATTGTTAGCTGGCAATAAATGGTGAGAAATGGAAAAATCATCTATTACATAAACAAAAAATACTGATAGGAAATAAAATGTTCCTGTGGAATGCAAAGTGAATTGTCAACACTCCAAACATATTTTCTTTCTGCCATTATATGATCTAAACCTTAATTATTGTATTGTTAGAAATACCTCCAAAATTCTACAAAATTCTTAGGCAGCAATTGGTCCAATAAAAGTGAATGTGTATGCTAAATGGAAAATTAAATACTAAATTTATTTTATAAAAAAGTTGATGTGAGCATTTAACCTGCATAATTCCTTTATTTGATGTTTATCATCTACCTTGGGTATAATAATAATATCACTAAACAAACGAAAGCAAAAAGGAAGAAGATGTATCTGCTTCTACTTCAAAAGTTAGTATTATTTAATACTAACTTTATTATTTAAAGTTTATGGTTGAAAGAAAAATTTTAAAAATTTAAAAAAATTCTAGCCACAGAAGCTACATCTGCATATCATCTATGATGCAAGAATTTTCATTTAGATCAAATAACTGATCTTCTAAGATAATGTTTTTTTTAATGCTCTTTTGACCATAGGAAATTAAATGATTGCTGTTAATGTGGTAACTTCATTAGCCTAAGTATTTCATGAAAGTCAAGTAAATAAACTCCAATAATAGATTGATACCTTTCACTCAACTGAGTGAATCAAAATTTTAGAATGTATTCTATCAAAGATGAACTCTCTTCACATTATATTGAATGCTACCATAAACTAGAAATGATATTAGGATTTTAGATTTGAGGATAAAATTATTAATTCTTGAATTTAAAAAAAAATAGATACTAGATTAAGAAATTGAGGCAAAAGAAATGTACATAGAATTGATTGTTGTGAGTGTATCATTTATATTGTACCCAAAACAATATCAACATTTTATCAATCAAAATAAAAGTTGTAGTGCTGGGGATATAGCTCAGTGCTAGAGTGTTTACCAACATGTGTGAAGCCTGGGTTCAATCACCAGCACTGAAGAAAAATTATACTAATTTAAAAAGATTTAATGTTGAAATTTTGTATTAATTTTTTAAAAATACATACAAAGTACTGAGCTACCCAATTTGGGGGGAATTAAGTTCATTATGAATGCAAAAAACTCTAGCATTATAAATATGCATTCTTTCTTTACTTTTCATTAAAAAGTAGATCTTCGGGCTGGGGATGTGGCTCAAGCGGTAGCGTGCTCGCCTGGCATGCATGCGGCCCGGGTTCGATTCTCAGCACCACATACAAACAAAGATGTTATGTCTGCCCATAACTAAAAAATAAATTAAAAAAAAAAAATTAAAAAAAAAAAAAAAAGTAGATCTTCAAAGTACTGAACAATCATTTGGTAAATTGAACTAAATATCCCGTTATTGGTTATGAACATGATTGTAAATGAGTTCTACAAATTAAATTTTATTTTATTTTCTAAATAATTTGTTAATTTTTAATCAAAGCATTTAGTATGTGCTGTATCACAAAATTTCCACTTTAGAAAAAAGAATTCAGTTGCTGAAAATAATGCTCAAATATATTTCAACAAACACGAAGTAAAAGGGAACATTTTTGAACTGGGAATTATTGTATGAAAAGGTTTTTATCTGGGTTAATTTATATATATATATTATTTGGAATGAACTGTCATTGAGAACAACCATTTTAATTGACAATGTATTTAAATAATAAAAATAAATTATTTGAGAAATTTTGTGTTAAAAATATTTTTGTGAAAAATGATACTATAAATAAAGACAAAATGGCTGATGATATACAATTTTGACTGAAATGTTAATATTGTAAAGTTTTAAAAAGTGAAACAGACAATGTCATCTGGCAGAATTTTCTCAGAATTTACCAGATGTCTCAAATCCTATGGAGAATAATTACTCAAATGAATTTGCTATGATACAGAGAATAGAATCAATTAGGCTTAATAATTTTGAATATATTAACCATAAAAATGCAGTTTTGGGCCACACTTTTAAAAATTGTTTGAAAATACTTTATTTTTTAAAACAAGACTACTCTTAAAACATATAGGTGACATATAGTATTATTGACAGATATAGCTAGAAGACTGATTAATATATATAACAATATATTTGGAATATTCTTATTTTGTTATACTTTAGCATTTGAATAACTAATATAAACTTATTTTTAATTTTAGATTTATGTACATAGATTTTTATATTTATTTGAATTTTTACAAGAAATTTTAATTTTTTTAAATGCAAACATATTATAGGGCCATTGACATACACAGAAGGTTTCTACTCAATAAATAAATATTTTAATGTACTATTTTAATTATTTTGCCATCTTATTCTTTAAAATTTTTTTCCAACATAGAAAATAAATATGCTTTATGAATCTGTACACTTCATCCATCCAAAATTAGGAAAGCTCTATATAAAGCAATCATGTTGACTCAAATCTTAGTGTTATAGTCTAGATTCAATGTGCTCCAAAAGATCCTATGTTAATTCAGGAATATTCAGAATTGTGATTATTAAATTAGAGTACCTGTAACCTAATCATGACATGCTAATTTGAATTGTCTAACTATAAACCATGGCTGGATCAGGTGGGTCACAGGTGACAAGCCCTAAAAGGGTTACTCTTCCCCTTGGTCCCTATTCCTTCCTTCTCTCTCTCTCTCTCTCTCTCTCTCTCTCTCTCTCTCTCTCTCTCTCTCT
>NW_025999968.1:43550436-43562035 GCF_001458135.2 Marmota marmota marmota | reverse complement strand
TCTCTCTCTCTCTCTCTCTCTCTCTCTCTCTCTCTCTCTCTCTCTCTCTCTCTTCCTTGTGCTTACTTCTTGCTTTCTGATTACTATGAATGGAGCAACTTTCCTTTACCAATCCTTACCACCGTAATATTCTGCTGTTCTTGGTCCCAAAGCCATGCCATGGAGTTGGTCCAACATGAACTGGGTCTTTGAAAGTATGAGCCAAAGTAAACTTTTCCACCTTGAAGTTGTCCTTGTCTGATATTTGGGTCATAGTGAAGAAAAGCTGACTAATATACTACTGTTCCTTTTGATGTCCCCACTCATCCTTAAACTATACTACCCTTTGGTCTCCCAACCCATCTTTCTTTATGTTCCTTTGTCCCTCTAAAATCTATTCTCCATATAGCAGCTATAGTAAGACTTTTTAAATGTAAACGTATTCAAAAGTATATACATATTCCTCAGTTCATCCACAATAAAAAGCCAGAGTATTCAGTATGATTTTCAAGTCCCTACAAGAACTCCATGTTAACTCTTGAACTTTGCCTGTAGCAGTCTAGTCCTGGTTCACTGAAATTTGGTCATGCTGACCTCATCGGTATATTGCTCAGGTGTGATAATTACCTTCTATATGTAAGGGCTTTGTTCTAGCTATTACTTCTACACACACATGCCTGGTGAATTTTACATATCCTTCAGGTCTTGATTAAAACCTCACCCATTCAATGATTTCTACCAACCCCCAAAACACACACACACACACACACATACGTGTGCACACAAACACAACCACCTGCCTATTGTCCTTTCTCAGGCTAAAGAAATTATGCTTTCCCTATCCATGTTTCTTATTGTTATTTGCATCCTATAGTTTGCTATATGATTTACCTACTTATTACATTAATGCTTATGCTCCCCCTTATCTTCTAGAATGCTTCGAGTGTAGAACAATGTTTACTCTTTACTGTGAAGTCCCATGTACCTACAACAATATCTGACCTATGACTCATAGGTCTTCAGAGAATTAAAAGTTTTCTGAATTGTAATGTCTAGGACAAGTAATCGCATCTAATAAAGCATACAGATGTCTTATCTGGGGGTAGTATATCTATCACTCAGTCAATATCCAAAAGGTTTGTTATTCTCCAATACACTTAAAGTCACAATAATTCAAAAGCAAAGTAAAAAAAAAATACTTCCATTTTGATAAAAATTACACTATGTACATTCTGAGATAGCTCAAGATTCTCTGTGTTGTTGTTGTTATATTTTAGTAGAAACTTAAAGAAAGATTGGATGTATCATTCAGTAATAGAGAAATTTCACATAGACTATAAAAATCAGAAATAGGATTGAGGAAGAATAAGAGATCAAAGTACAATTTTATACAGTTTTTTTTTTTTTACTTTCTACTAATTAACATAACACAGGCAAAAAAAGAAAGAAAGAAAAAAAGAAAACACAATTAAGTAAACGTATGTGGTGGTAAGAAGAGAATAGATTTCAATACTTTCAGGAGCTTCAATTATTTGTCTAGGATTTTAGAAATTGACTTTTAATACCGAATTTTCTAAATACTTTTTCTCTATTTATTTATCATTGAATGAAATTTATCTATTTAATTTATGTCCTATCCATTAAATGATAATTCAGAAAATATTTAAATATATTAAAATGCTTACATATGTATTCCCCATAACATGAAGATTCATGAACATGAGCAACAAAATTATTGTTTTGTAGTTATTAAGGGGAAAATCTTAGCTACCTTAATGTATTCCACTTAACATTTCATTGGCTTTTATTATAATTTGTTTCAGGAATTAGAAAACCTTTTTGTATAGTTTAAAATAATGATGAAATTATAAAAGAAATAGGATACTGGAAAAGTTTACCTAGAGGTTTCTTGTAAATTTAAAAAAAAATGTTATTCAAGATTAAATATAATCTGTTAGAGGATTTGAGTACAATGGTACATGAAAAGTTGTAAAAATATGTTTTACCCACAATTTTTTTCTAGTGCCCAGGCAATTCCTGGGGCATAAAGAAATTTACAATGAAATTAAGTATTAAATATCATAGTGACCTGTAATATGAAAACAAATTAATTATAATTGATAAAAATAGAGAACTTGGGGATATATTTAACTGAAAAAAATATATTGTCCTGCAAAAAGAGGAGCTTCAGGATAGTAATCAGTTTATTGGTGGCCCAGCTTTGTCTATTTTGCCTGCAATACTGCAAACCACATTATGTTAATGTGGTTCATAAGTATACAGGGCTAAATGTAAAAATTGTACGTTAATTTATAGGGATATAGAAACAACATTTTCAAATTTATAAATCACCCAAAATATTAGAGATAATGATGAAATATCATCCTGAAATAATATTAGTTCTAATTACAATGAAATTCGTCAGTTATATAGGGGTCTTAGAGTATGAAGGAGTCTGTGGCTCTGGATTCCAATAAGGAGAAAGAATTTACACTCTGGATTGGAGCTCAGTTATCAGACCTCCTTAGACAGTGACTACAGGTCAGGACTCACATGCAGGGGTGAAAGATTTATTCAAACTATCCTAGTTGCAGAGACTTTCCTGGCCACTTCCATCTGGATGTTTTAAGAGACCTCTGCTTTCTACTGGCCTGCAAGTCCTGCCATTTCTAGCCTTAATTCAATGCAAAATAGCCTAAAGAAAAAAAAAATGTCTAAAATTCAAACCATTAAAATTCTTTGCAATCTGCAAGAAGACAGAACTCATCATTAAAAAGAAACTTCTCATTCTCTGTCAAAATTCATTTTAATTTTTGGTAAGATGAAGTTATATGCAAAAAGATGTCATCGCAGGCCTGGGAGCAAAAGTAAAACTAGCTGATTCAGACATGTATTCTAAAGGCAGAGGGAAAATGAGTCCCTCAGTAGTGTTTGTCCTACTTAGCACACACAAAAAAGATGCTGGGACTGCAGCACTATTAGATGAAAACTTAGGATAATATTCAGGAATAATATCCTAAATCAGAATAAAATTGAGGAATAATGGCCTCAATTTATGCATGTATGCATACACATTGAGCAATAGTTGTTCAAGCTTAGTGAATATGTATCTAACATTCTTCTTATCAATATTGAACTTGATCAATGGAAAAATATTTTATCTCCATATATTTAGGTCTGCCTATGTACCATAACATGAACATAGTTTTGTTTTATAAACAAAAATAAGTAATAGTAGAGTGACATTAGCTTTTCCTATTTCACAATACAGTTTCTTTAACATAATTGAAAAAAATCTTTATAAATTTGTTTGTTTGAAAGGTATTATTTTCAGTGTTGCCATAACAAAATACTGTGAATTTAATGGCTCAAAGCTCTACACTTTATTCCATCACAGTTCTAGAAATCAAAGTTTGGGCAGGGTCAAGTTATCTCTGAAAGTTCTAAGTGTGAATCCTTTCTTGCTTTTCCCCAACTTCTGGGATTGCTGGCAATTGTTAGCATTCCTTGGGTTATGAAGGGACATCACTAAAGTCTCTACTCCCATCTCAACTAGCCTTCTCCTCTTGGTATTCCTGTGTGCAAATTTCCTCATTATACAAGGATGTTACTCATCTGATTAAAACTCACTCTAATCTGGTATGTCCTCAATTCTATTTTCAAATAAGAGGACATTCATAGATATCAGGATTTAGGACTTGAATATATCTTTTCGAAGAGCTATTACTCAACCCAGAACAAGTGATAAGAAAGATGAGTAAAATAGAGAACACTATTCCATACTTTGAAGGAAGACCTGAGAGTATACAGAGGAAGAGAGTGAGAAGGTAGGAAAAAAATGGATGTGCCTGAAAGATACTAATAAAATGAAAAATGTAAGGTGAAGAATGCCGCAGTCCGGCTGCAGCAAAATAACCGGAGAGTGATGAGCAACTTGTGTACATTGATACAGCAGGAGTGGGAGCCGTTTATTGTAGGACAGGAGGGGTATATATACATTCCACACAGCTTATCTTAATTAACATAAATTAGATACAGCAGTCAACCAATAAGGAATCTCCACACTTAATGGCTCGCTGGCGCCACCTCACAAACCACTCCTTCTGGCAAAATGCCAGGCGCCATCCTGACTTGTTTACAGACTCTAACAGAAGAAGATGAGAACCATATGATTCATGTATTACTTATATATGAAGAAAAAAAAATCAGTAGTACCATGTAAATATTTAAAGTCCATTTTTTATTTGAGGGCAACAATTGAAATAGATGAGCTATAAGATGACAGATGGCACTTCTGTTGAACCCTCCTTCTAGTTTTATGCCCCCATTACTAGTTCCTGGAACTCTTAGAAGCTTGACTCTTACTAATGAAAAACCAAAGACACATAGTTCTCATTTTAAACATCCATTTGATTAATTAAAAAAAAAAAGCCAAAATATACTGGGAGATTATGTTGTCAATTTTAACTGTGCCTCTTGACTTAAAGATGTCTAAGATACCATGTATAGTATCAAGTCCCATAACTTTTTCTCATAACTTCATTAATTTAGCTCTGCTGTTAGTCCAATATCAGAGTTAAGTAAAAGACAGTGATGTTTGCATATGATGAAACCTCAACTCTTTTGCTTATTTTGTGGAAGTGTCAATCTCATTCAGAGAACAAATGAATACCCAGTCACAAGTTTACATTTAAAGCATAAATGAAAATATATGAGCTTACAGAAATTCAACACAAAAATTAAGCATATTTTATTCAGAGAAAAGCTTAATATTTTCTATCAATGTGACCTATGAAAACTACATTATACTACTTTAACATACTGATAGATAGCCACAGGCAACACAGTGTCAGTTCAGTTTACCATGACAAAGTACTATAAAGTGGATGGCTTATAAACACGTTTATTTGTCATTATTCTTGAGGCTATGAAGTTCCAGAGTAAGGTGCTGGTAAGCTTCATATTTCATGAGGGCCCATCTTTTGGTTCAGTGGTGGTGACTTCTTGCTGTGCCCTTGACTTTGAAAGATGTGAGGCAGCATGCTTGGGTCTCTTTTATAAGGTAGAAGGGCCACCTCTTAATACCAGTACATTGAAAGTTTGGTTTCAACATGTAAATTTTGGCGGACACAAATATTCAGACCACAGCACTTTTTAAAATCCAACTTTTGGGGTTTTACTAATATTTGGATAATAATTATCCAAAATTCCTTTAAAATTTTCTGAAGACAAATATTATAGCAGGAAATAAGTATCAGGACACAGAGATGTGGAAGCAACACTTCATTAGTGGCACCAAGGCCCAGAGGGATAATTTCCAAAGTCTGAGCCCCAAGCACAGCAAGGATTTTCACTTTTATACATAAGCAAGTTTCTGGTAATAAGCAATGGGAGTTGGTGAAATTCTATTGGAGGGTGCATTCTATATCCCTACGTGGGTAATAGCTTGTCAACAACCAAGATAGTCTTAACTCATACAGCTTAGGAACTTTTATTGCAGTAAAACTAAGGAAGGATTGTTCTGTTCCACTTGTTTTGTTTCCTGTTTCTGCTACTACAGTTATCTTTTACAGCTGTTAGCCACTGCAAGACTCTATGGTTAAATGTCAGCAAGCCGAGCTGCCGTGTTTCAGCATACAAAACCACAGCCTGTCAGTTCTTAAACTGCTGAAGTTCCCATTTTGCTCTGTCAGAGTATTATATACTTATGTCAGCTAAATTCTAAGTGTAATATTTTTCATAAACTTTTCTCATGTATCAGAGCACTTATATCAAATTCTTAAGATGGCAATTCCTATATACCCTAATAAGAATAAAGGAAAATAGCAAAGTGCCTATATAGAAACATATGCATTAATAGTTCCACACTTTTATTTAAGATTATAGGTATTTTGTATAGAACAAGTCACTTCTCAAAGATGTTCTTTGAGAAGTTCATCATTAGGTGAATTTGTTACTTGGCAAACATAGTGTATTTACATAAAGATGACCACCATGTCACTAATGTTATAATCTTATGGGACAACAGTTTTATATGTGGTCTGTCATTGACACAAACGTGGCATATGACTGCATAGATACATATGTTTGTGTGTGCGTGTGTGTGTGTGTGTATGACTGTGAGTGTGTGTGTGTGTGTGTGTGTGTATTTGAAACACACCTTGGGCTTCTTTCTTTAAGAATCCTGCTTCTTGCACAGAAGGAGTATTTTCTCCCTGAGAAGCTAAGGTGCCTGTTTGAGAGGAGGCAGAGAAAGCCTTCCTAATTGTGCCTATAACTGGAGATGTGGATGAATCTGTCCAAGTCAAGGAGATATCAATCAGCAATTCACTTGGCCTATATTTAACTTTGCATTTTAATTGTTAATATAAATAACATTTTGATTTCCATCTTCATGGTTCCTCAGTCATTCTCTCAATAGATTTGAAACTTGTTAAATAAAGAAAACAAGATTTATCTATCCTTCAGGAATCCAAAACTAAACAATATTTAATGCAAATATAGACAAATTGATTTCTAAATCAGAAATATCAGTCATCATATTATTTCCTTTTCTTCAAATTATCCAACTCATTATTCACTCATCCAGTTTATTTGACTTCCAAACAATCTTTTTTTTTTTCAGTATTTCTACATCCATCCACAGGTCTACCACTTTGGTTTTGTTCTCATCCTCTGTTATCAGACTACTGAAATCACTTTCCTTTTTCTAGTGTTGTCCTTATCCACAGGGAAAAACAAAATTAAAACCCAAAAGTAATTTTGTCTTTTCCTACTTAAAATCACCTGTCATTCTCTAAAAGGGTAAATCATCTTTATCCATTTCTTTACGTAGCTCACACTCATCCTTCAAAACTCAGATCAAGATGTGCTCATGGAATGACACTTTCTCTGTTCTCATACATCTCTATGTAGGCTCGCTTACTATATTTAGTGAACAGTTAACACATCTTTCTCTCCTGATAGATCAGTGAAGAGTTGGGGCAAAGATCTGTGCCTTATGCTTCCATAAAATTCCCTGTTTTACATAGCACATCAATTGTTAGGTACCCTATATTTGGAGTATTTTAACACTAATAAAATAAAAACAAAATTTGATTTCAAATTTGGGGCTCAATTTTCAGTCCATTTTGTGCTTCTATAACAAAGTGCCTGAGACTGTTAAAAAGGAGGAGGAGGAGGAGGAGGAGGAGGAGGAGGAGGAGGAGGAGGAGGAGGAGGAGGAGGAGGAGAGGAGGAGGAGGAGGAGAGAGGAGGAGGAGGAGAAAATATGGTATTTGTAGGTAAATGAATGTAGTTGGAGCTGGAGAACATCATGCTAAGCAAAATAAGCCAAACCCCAAACAACCAAAGGCCAAATGTTTTCTCTGATATTCATAATGGGAAGGGGTACTAGGGGAAAATAGAATACTTTGGATTAGGCAGAGGGGAGTGAAGAGAGGGGAAGGGGTCTAGGGGTAGGAAGGACAGTAGAATGAATCTGACAGTATTACCCTATGTATACATATGATTACACAATTTGTGATTCTACATCTAATACAATAGGAAGAATGAGAAGTTACACTCCATTTATGTATGATGTGTCCAAATGCATTCTACTGTCATGTATAACTAAAAAGAACAATTTAAAAAAAAAACAGTAAATTTAGAAGAACCTAAAGGGAAGTAAAAGTTTCCATTTGTATAAAATAATAAAGAAAAGTTTATTTGGCTCATGGTCATGGTGGATGGAAATTCCAAACACCATCTTCCCTTTATCTCTCTGCTCCATAATATGGTGGAAAAGTTGAAAAGGAACTTACTGCATGCACAGGGGCATGCAAGATGATTCCACATTTATACATTTTCTTGGGGACTAATCTACTTCTCCATGACTGAATCCATTTCATAAAACCAGCACCAAACCCTTATGACTTGGTCATGGCCCAATCATCTCTCACTGGGTAAATCTCTTAAAGATTCCATCACCTCTGAACATTACCATAATTCCAGCACATGAAACTCCAGGGGGATAAACTATATCTGACCATCAAAAACTCTAAACTGTAAAAGCATTCATAATGTTCAATAAAATCTGCATGTGTTCAAGATTAAAATTGATGGTGTTAATTATAGGTTTTGATTTATTTAATTATCTGATCCATGACAAAGCCAATCTTAAATAAAACTGGGATGTACTTCCTATACTATTGTAATACCATGATGATGGGGACAACGGTCCTTCTCTACTGCAGGTTTTATTCATGTCTTTGGCAATAAGGACACCATGGCCAGTTCTGGATTTGAAAGGATTCAACTTCGTACAGTGAATAGCGCAGGATTCCAGGAAAGGGGAAAGAGAACATAATATTGTCATTTTAAAGAGGCTACTATCTCAGTGTCTGCAAAGGATTTAACTTGGATGAGTTAACGCTTTGAACTTAATGGGATAATTTCTTTTCTGTCTTCTGTAAAATAAAATCTACTTGGATTGAAAATTTGAGGGAATGGATAAAAAAAAAGCTCTCATTTATCTACCTTGCCAGATGCTAAGGAAATAATCAATCTTAGAGTGGGAAACATTTTCTTTCATGTACTCTATCTTAAATTCTAGTCTGGAAGTGATTATAAGCAGCTAGGTTGGAGACATGTATCCAAAATGCTACATTTTACAGATGAAGAAAATTAAATCTAAGATAGAGTATTTAATGAACCTTCATTCATTGAAAATTTAGAGGAGAAAAGTCAACGTGGACTATAAGGGTTACTTCTCCAGAATTCCACCAATTCCCTTAAAATAAGGCACCATCCTTAACTTTGTTAGACAAACATTATGGTCCTGTAGTGGAAGATCTTCAGTTACATACATACAATACTTACTGACTCTTTGGATAATGATGCTATAGATGCCTCTAACATAATATAATGGCTTATAGGAAGGTAAGGAGGCACACTCTGGCTTTTAAACATACACATGTGCATGTATACCACATACACACACACACACACAGAGGACAATCAGTGGCTAGAGGTAATATTCAATCAAAACAGGAAATTCCTTTAAAAATCTTTTGGTAATATATTTACACTTATGGTGGTTTGATGGTGCATGCCTGTAATTCCAGCAGCTTGGGAGGCTGAGGCAGGAGTACTGAAAGTTTAAAGCCATTCTTGGCAACTTAGTGAGCTCCTAAGCAATTTACCAAGACCCTGTTTCTAAATAATATATGAAAAAGGGCTGGGGATGTGGCTCAGTGGCTAAGCACCCCTGGGTTCAATCTCTGGTACCAAAAAAAAAAAAAAATGTTCGCACTTATGGTAGGTCATTTTTTTCTTGAGCACTTTCTTCAAAACTTAAAATTGCTTTAAAAAATGCTTTAGGTTTCTGACCTTTACCATCACACTAGTGCCATGCCAAGTTTTCAATAAGTATAGCAGTTTCTTATGTGACATGCATTATAATAAATCAATGATGTTTTGTCAAACATTTCCCCAATTCCCATGCACAGATATGTGCACACACAATGTGCACACATACAGAATCTCAATTTCCCCTTAAAATTTCCATCACCTCTACAATTAGCATGCAATATTTTACCTTCTCATAGCTTTTCCCTTTCCCCTTCTGGGATACCAGAAGTACTTAGAATACTTTCTGAGCAAAATATCTGTTTTAAAGCATATAGCAAATGCTAATTGGTGCCTTTTTAAGAGCTGCAAGCATTGTGTTCTCATTAGAAGACAGTTTCAGTTTTCCCAAGTGCATAGTAATCTCAAGGAGGTCTCTCATTTGTCCTCTGGCATGAAAAAAAAAATTCTCTTAATGACACCAATTAAGAGGTGTGAATGTCATTTCTACATCTTTGTTCTGTTTCAGGTCAGCAAGTCCAGGGCTCAAAACAAAGTCATAACAACCTTGTTGAAGCTTGTAGACTTTTGTAACATTAGATAGGAAAGGCAGGTAATTCAAAATAACTGTAAGTGTCTTATGACATTTTCAATATATTATTTTATTTATACTCTTTTTTATTTATTCCTACATTTTCCCTATAAAATGAAAATAAGAAAAAAGTTGTAGAAAATTTGTTCTAATCTTACTTGATTCTTCTTTAGTTAATATCACTTATGAGTTTTAGGGTAAGAAATTAACTTTTCTTAAATCCCTTTAAACAAACAATGCAATTTTCCTTTAAATATTTTGTTTTACATGTAGTTGGACACAATACCTTTATTTTATTTTTATGTGGTGCTGAGGATAGAACCCAGCACCTGACACATGACTGGCAAGTGCCCTACCCCTGAGCCACAACCCCAGCGCCCCCAAAATGTAATTGTTTTACAACATTCTTTGGATTACTCTTTTAAAGAATGATTGGACACCCATTTGTTTGCAGTTTTATTTTGACCTCCCATCCAAAAATGTTGATTCCTTCCTCCTTAATGTTTACATGTGCCCATTCAGCAATAATTTGTCACCTCTATCTGAATCAGCTTGTACTATAATGCCATTCAAAATCAGTTCTGCTCGATGAGGCGGTAAAGATCTATGGTTTCTAAGGTAATCTGGCTGAGAACTTTGCAGTGAAATATGGTGTATAGGAAGGAGGGTCATTTTGCTAGAGGAATTTTAATCCTGCAGAGGCAGTAAGAAACATGCCCTCCTGCCGGAAAATCCCATGGTTTCCTTTCACATAAATAATTAATGATTTCTAATGATAATTGAACACAAATATTGGTTGGTGCAAATTTTTATAACTATTTTTTTCATGTAATTGGTTAATAGGCTAATTGTTTACACATAACTAGGTTTAGTTATGAGAAATAACAAATCTGCATAAATTTAAAATGGAGTTTTAATTTTAAGAACACAGTAAAACTAAAATGAAAATACATTTGGAGTTATATTTACTTTAGGTGATATTAGTATCAATATTATTCTTTGTGCCAAACCTGATAGCTCAAAACACTCTTATGTAGTGTCTGAATGACCTTCTCAGCTGAGTTGAACTGTGTAGTCTATTTTTTAAACCACTTTCAAAATTCAATAGAATATAATATCAACCTCTCAACACCCTGGAGAATTTGGGGTTATTGTTCTGATTTTACATATAAGCAATTGAAAAACCATAGAAGTTGCACCATTTTCTGTAATCACTAAGGAATAAGTAAACAATTTTGGAGCCAAATAAACTCTCAAAGGTATAGTGGTATTCGAGGTCTTGTGTATTGTTTGCCTGTGGTAAGCCATTCTTATAGACCATGGCCCCATTAGAAGATGGCGCCGGCTTCCACTGTGGCCTGTGATAAACAACTCCTTTTATGGAGAGTTGGCGCGCAATCCCTTACCACCCTATGAGAGAGATCCACGTGGCGGCTTAGGATTGGGATGCGGGGGGCTTTATTAAGCTGTGCTTGGGCGTGGCGGGCACGGGCGCTAGAAGATGATACATGACTCAAGGCCTGAATAAACTGTTGAAAGAAGAATCCTGTGTCGTGTTTCCCTTGCCGGCGAGGGGTCGCGACAATTGGTGGCCCATACGGGGAACATATTCCTCAAACCCAGGATCCAGAACTTTCAGCAGTCAGGGTGGTGCACCAGTAAGTTCCCAGGTAAGTGGGAATCCGCAAGTAAGTAGCGGGA
>NW_025999968.1:43499804-43546152 GCF_001458135.2 Marmota marmota marmota | reverse complement strand
ATTGTGTTGCCAACTTAAATTTTGTCATTATTACCAGGCTACCTGTGTTATCCTACTTCTCGCCGTTGTCACGATGCAGGATGCGAGGCAAGGCACTGCACTTGAGTGATCCCTCAATGGACCTCAAGGAAAGCATGTCCTATTGCATGCGGGTTTGACATCCACGCCCCGCCCTACGAAAAAAGGCGTCGGCTGATATGGGATCAGGTCTGGGGAAGGCGCCTCCTTAGGACTGAACCATACATTGCAGCCACTTCTGCACAGTGGGATAGGACCTCTACTTTCGCCTGCATTGTTATATAAAATAGAAGGGGGAACTGTGGTAAGCCATTCTTATAGACCGTGGCCGCCATTAGAAGATGGCGCCGGCTTCCACTGTGGCCTGTGATAAACAACTCCTTTTATGGAGAGTTGGCGCGCAATCCCTTACCACCCTATGAGAGAGATCCACGTGGTGGCTTAGGATTGGGATGCGGGGGGCTTTATTAAGCTGTGCTTGGGCGTGGCGGGCGCGGGCGCTAGAAGATGATACATGACTCAAGGCCTGAATAAACTGTTGAAAGAAGAATCCTGTGTCGTGTTTCCCTTGCCGGCGAGGGGTCGCGACATTTGCCACAAAATATAATGAACTCTTTTCTGAATGTTAATTCCAAGGAATTGCTTGAATGTAATCAAGTTCTTCAATACTTATCCAGAAAGCCACTATAACCCAGTCAAGTCAAATTGCAGATGAGAGGTTATGTTCAATACATTTAAATCAGAACTATTCAGGAGTGCTTTCACATTTCCTAATTAATTCATTTTTCTTTTTCATCATTAAAACTATTTCCCATAATAATTAATAAAGTCATAAACACAATAAAAAGTCCTATACTTTAAAATAAAAGTTAACTTTTCTAATTAGTACAAAGGGGTCATATATATACCTCCATAAGTAACCACTCCTAAAAATTATTTGTATGTTTTTCTATAACTAAATGTACAGAGATATATATAAGTGTGAGCACAAACACCCACACATATATATGTATACGTATGATGTTATAAACATATATATGTACTTTTTACATACATATATAGTTTTTATTCATGTATCACATAAAAATTATCTTTCTATTTGGGCTTTATAGTCTTATCTTATGCTGTATAATGATAGCATACTATTCCACTGTATTTAAAACATGTATACACTGGTTTCTTATCCACTGGCCTACCAGTGATTTAATTAAATGCAGTATAACTCTATAGTGTATTTCTTTCTAGAGGTAGGATTTCAGCATCAATGACTAGCTGTATTTTGCACTTTGACAGTTATCTTTAAATTCTCCTGCAGAAAGTTTGTTGTAATTTGAAAAATCATCAGTACTCCAAATTTTTTTTTTTTTTTGCTGTTTCATTGCATCCTTGACAACACTTATCATTATCAAGTCCCTATCTTAATTGTTACACACATACATTACCATATAGGTGATTTGGTTTTGATCAACTTTCAAGATAATTCAGAAATTTTCTTTTGATTTTTGTGTTCCAAATTTATGTATTTTTTTTTCTGATGTTTCAATTTTTGGCAACTTTTGAAAATTTTCTCTGCCACTTGACCTATTTAGAAATCCCATTCTGTCCTTCTTTTGCCACAGATGACCCATGAATAACTAAGCATCATTCAGTTCTTTGTATTTTCTCTTTGTTGTTTTGGCTCAGAGACTTTCCACATGCACAGTAACCCAGAAGAATGTAAGCTCTTGGAGCACTCTTTCTGCCCATAGGTTTGCTGCTATTCTACTTCAGATTTATTCTTAATAAATAATAAAAAAATAACCGTCAGAAATAAGTATTTATTCTTAATAAATAATAAAAAAATAACCGTCAGAAATGATTTTGAGACCCTTCAGAGAGTTTGATGCCCCTACACTAGCACTGCATTTATTTTCTGTTTAAGCATTAATGTTTGTTGGTAGACATTTTAGTTTTAGAATGAAGGCAGGGCAGTATCTGTACCCCTAGCCTATAGTACAACACCTACTACATGGAAGGCATTCAGAGCAGTTTTTCACCTGAGGAAAATCTTCATGTAGTAAACACATTGTGAAACATTTGTATACGTGTTAAGTAACTAAAAAGGAGTGGTTTGAATTTATATTAAAGTATATTTTAAATCAATAATCTATAAATGTAATCATTCTGTGAATGTTATTAATCACATAATAAATTTGGCATTAAACATAAAAATTGCAAACAGCAACACTTGACTGTTGAGAAAGTGCTTTTTATTTACTAAGAACTCTGTGTGAATTTTTCATTATAACTTACAAAAGTCCTGTGAGGAGTAGAATTCTTAATATGGAGAATTTACAAATGAAACTGAAATTATAAGAACTTAAGTAGTACATCAAGATTATGAACCTCATAGGCAATTATCAGAATAATTAATTTTAGGTTTCATTGATTTTAATATGTAATTTTACCTATATCAAGAAAACTACATGATTTCTATTTTTGCATAAACAAAGACCCCATTACATGCAAGATAATTGGTAAATATTTTCCATTGTATTTCTTCTATCTTCAAAGCTGAACATTGTACATTTTTTGATTTTTTTGTTTTTACATATATGGAAACAATGTTATGATTCATATTTTTTAATTTTGCTAATATATTCACGTACCATAATTGATTTTAAAATATGAAAATTCCTTAAATTGGGGAGATAAAACTTTCTTGGTGATAATTTATTAACTTTTATATGTTACTGGGTTTGCTTTATTAGGATATTTTTGAAGATTTCTCAATCTATGTTTAAAAACACTTTTTAAAAATTCTTGATCTTTCAAAATATCTTGTTCGACGTTATTAGAATTTTGCTGCCTTTTTAATAGACATTTTTTTCTTCTATTTTCTCAAAGAAATTATGAAAACGATATTAATTTCTTTCTGAATGTTATAAAATATAAGTATAAAATGACGGTTTATTAAAGATGGCAAAACTTATGTTTCCCTGCTCCTTCCAGCTAAGTTTCTGGAATACTCTGGAAACAATACAACACAGCAAAAGGAAAACTCTGATAAGTGGAAAGGTAAGCATGGACTATCCACAGACTCCAGGGCTAAAGGAATAGCATAGCCAGGAAGTCTGGTGAAGTACCCCTCAGCAGAAGAATGAAGCTGAGTTCTGGTGTTTCCAAGTCCTATGTTACAAACCAATTAAGCTCATAGCCTGCCTAGATCAAATATACTTCAGCCAACAACACTAAGTGAGCCTGCCAGTACTGGAAAAGGAATGGATCAGAATCCCATTAGCAAAAATCAGAGAAATGCTGTTCTTCCCCATAGGGACTATCTTGCCTCACCTCCCAAAAGAAACACTAGACATTTGGTATCAGCAGCTAGTAGGATCTCATCAAAACAAGTACCAGACCAGGGAAAAAAAATCTCTGTCCCATTAGGCAAGGAGGAACCCCCCACAAAAATGGGAAAAGTCTTGAATATTGGTTTTCATGGGCTCGTCTCCCCTCCATCACCTAGCGATAGGGTGACCAATGGGCACCAAGTAAAGGGAACATACCAACAACAAGTGGTCTCATTCAGGAAGTGTTTAAAAGTGAAATGGTCATTGGATCCAGTCCATGGTTGTAAGACAGATCCTTTGAGACAAAGCCAAATGGGGTGACCACTTCATAAAATAAAAGATAACTAGGACACTGAATTTCCAAAAACACATCCAAAATGTCTAGCAGGCAGTAAAAATTATCCCATTGTGCCAAGATTCAGGAAAATCACAGCCCGAAAGAAAAAAAAAAAATTAACCTGACACACTATCATGATGAGACAATTGTTAGAATTATCTGCCCAAAATTTTAAAACAGCAGTAACAGAAAAGCTTTAACAGTCATTTTCAAATTCTTTGAAACAAATGAAAACAAAATAGACACATTCAAAAAGAAGGTATAAAAAAAATCGGGAAAAACAAATTATAGAAATTAGAAGTCCAATAACAGAGGGAGAAAAATAACTTGTTGGAAGGGTTCTATAGGACAGTGGAGATAACAGAAGATCAAATAATTAAATTTGATTAAGAAACCAAGAGAATTTACTCACTCTGAACAATAGTCAAAGAAATGATTGGAAGACAAAATAACAGTGGAGTAGAGGAAAGTGATTGAGGGAGAGGGAGAAGAAATAGAAAAAGGAGAAACTACATAAAGAAATTGGCCAAATTATTCTATGTACATATATGAATATAATACAGGAATTTCTACCTTTATAATATACATTATATATATATATATATATATATATATATTATATATATATAATATATAGTATAAATCAGTATCTAAAAAAGATAAATAAAAAGAAGGAAGACTAGCAGAGGAAGGATCAGAAGGAGGCATGAAGGAGGAAAAGGAGAAGTAATAGGGATTGAAATGGAGCAAATTATATTCCATGCATGATTATGTCATAATGAACCCAACTATTATATATAATTATAATGTACCAATAAAAACATTAATTTAAAAAAGCCAAGCATCACAGATCTATCTGAAAGAAATTAAGATTCAGTATTTTTATTATGTAAGCCCCATTAGTAGACATTCACAAGGTGCTTGAACATAAAAGTCAAACGGCTAATAGTAAGTAGTTATTTTTTGCCTGGTATCCAGAGCAGCCTATTTGGATAGGTGAAGAATTTTCAGAAGTCTCATGTGCTCCTTCTTGCTTAGCAAGTCCTTTTGAAACATACTTGTTTTCTCTCCCATTTTACTTTTTTTTTAAGAGAGAGAGGATCTTTTTTTTAATATTTATTTTTCAGTTTTTTGTGGACACAACATCTTTATTTTATTTTTATGTGGTGCTGAAGATCGAACCCAGCGCCCTGCGCATGCCAGGTGAGCACGTTACCACATGAGCCACATCCCCAGCCCTCTCCCATTTTACTTTAAGAAGTGAAAGGAAACCACTGTGCCTTTCACATCTTGCCTGAAACCCTCAGCTTAACAGCTGCGTAAATAATTTAAAAGCTCTGCTTTCCAACCAATAGCAAAACACAATTCAGCCGCTTTCCTGCCATTTTATAATATGGATCCCCACCATATCCAATTTTATGTTCCTCATTGCCTTCTAAGGCATCTCCAGGAAGAGCATCAGAGTTCATATTTTTACCAACATTCTCTTCATGATACTATATGTACCCCTAAGGTGAAAGAATGTCTCTGTAGATCTCCTTACTTGTTTTTCAGCTCTCACTGGAATCACATGTAGCATCTATATTCCTACCAACAATCTCTTACAAGGAAACTAGGCTTTTTGTGTTAAGTGCCTCAAAACTCTTCCATTCTCTACCCACTGCCTAATCTAAGGTATTTATTACAGCAACACCCCAATTCTTTGTAACTTTTAAAAAAAATCTGTAATACAATTTTAGAACTGCTGTAACAAAGTACTATAGAATGATCAAGTGGCCTTAAAAAAATAGTGAAATTTTGTGGCCTGGGTATGTGGCTCAAGCAGTAGCGTGCTCACCTGGCATGCGTGCGGCCTGGGTTCGATCCTCAGCACCACATACAAACAAACATGTTGTGTCCGCCGAAAACTAAAAAATGAATATTAAAAAAAATTCTCTCTCTCTCTTGAAAAAAAAATAGTGAAATTTACTCTCTTCCATTTCTGGAAGTTAGAAGTCCTAAATTAAGGTATTGTCAAGGCTTTCTTTTAGCCTTTCTGACCTCTTCCTAGCTTCTTGAGGGCTGCTGGCAAAACTTGGTATTCCTTGGCTTATAGAGGTCTCTTTCCAGTCTCTCCCCCCACAGTCACATGGCTTTCTTGTATCTGTGTTTCCTGTTATCTCCTCTAATAAAGACAGCAGACATTGGATTAGGGCTCATGATAATCAGAAGGCCTTCGTTTTAACTTATTGATAATCATTATATTGTCAAAAACACAATTTCCAAACATGGCCACATTCTGTGGTTGTGAATTTCTGGTAGACCCTCTCCATACATGTTTAAATCATATTTGATGATTGAAACAAAAATTATAATATCACCTTATACCTAAGAAAACACTATGCAAAAGAAGTAAAAGTAAAGGAAACCAAATAGAAGAATGATTTCTATCCTGTACTCCAAGTACTAAATATTACAAAAAAATAATAATTTTAAAATTAAACCCCATATGGACCTGGTATACATTGTTGTGAGAAGGATTTGACTATAAATTCAAATTCATTAACAGTAAAATGGTCATTTGAAAAAAGCCCTTTTTTTTTTTTTTTTTCTTATACCAGGGATTAAATCCAGGGGGACTTACCCACTAAGCCATTATCCAAGTCCTTTTTTATTTTTATTTTTATTTTATTTTGAAACAGGGTCTTGTTAAATTACAAAGGGCCTCACTAAATTGCTGAGGCTGACTTTGAACTCTTGATCCTCCTGCCCCAGCCTCCTGAGCTGCTGGGAATACAGACATGTGTCACCACACCCAGTCTGTCTTTTTAGATTAGTTTTGGACACTGAATTTTTCAAGGAAATTCTCATTTCATCAAAATAATCAAAATTATTTTGGATTTTTTGCCTATGGTATTAATATTTGAGTTCATTATAGTGATATTCCTTTTTTATTGTTTATGTTAGTAATTTAAATTTCTTATATTTATTTTATTCTTTGATCTTGTGATTGGTTTTTCAAGTTTATTAAATCCTTGAAAGATTTAAATTCTTCTGTGGTGTATTTTATGCTTTTTTAAAAAAATTTTTTGCAGTAAGTTGAACCTGAACTCACACATACTAGATAGGAGATCTACTGCTAAGCTGAATCCCCAGCATATTTTTCTTGTTGTTATGATGCTTTTTTGTGTTTTATTTTTCTTGCCTTTTATTTTGAATTTAAATTGCTTGAGCTTACTGGGTAGAAACTTATATAAATGTCTTCACAATTTACACTTTTTAAACTATTGGCTTTCAATGCTATCATGTTGCTTTTAAGCACTTAGTATGCTATGTACTATGAATGTAAACATCTGGGGTTTTTCTTATATATGTTGTAGTATTTTTAATATCCTTTGAGATATTGGTTTTGACTCCTTAGTTTCTCAGAAATGAGAAAAATGTTCAGGAATATAATTCCAAAATATTTGTGAATTTTCTATACCTTTTTAATTGTTTTCTATTTTAATACAACTTGGTTCAAGTAAAATACTGCACATAATTTTTATGTCTTCAAATTTATTCAACTTTGTCTTATGGACCAACATACGTTTTTTCTAAGTGTATTTCTAAAGCATGTGCAGCTGCAATTGTTGAGTGTAATATTCTATAAATATCAGTCGATCAAATTGATTGATAGAATTGTTCTGATCTTCTCTATGCATGGTACATTTTTGTGTACTCAGTCTATTAATTAATAATTGTTAAGTTACATAGGGCCTCACTAAATTGCTGAGGCTAACTTTGAACTCTTGATCCTCCTGCCTCAGCCTCCGGAGCTAAGTTTATTAATTGCTGTCAATTAGTGAGAGAAATGTGTTAAATTCTTCAATTTAAACACTTATCTCTCTTTAATTGGACCAATTTCTGGTCCATGAATTTTGAAGTTCTGTTATTATGGGTGCATAGGTATTTTATAGGTATTTTAAACTCGTGTCTTTCCAGTGAAATTCTCCTTTGTTTTCTTCCCACAGTCCTTTCTTGCACCTTCTAAGTCATGACATTTATTATGGAGAACCCTTCCCAACACTCTACATCTGCATCCCTTCCAGCGCCCTGACTGGCAGATTGCAGATTGTGGTCTCAACTCTGTTCTCTGCCTTTTGTGTTCTGTAGTACCATCATGCTGTGTTAAGAGTCCAGCTTTCTGAGCTACTTATGGGGAACTTTTCATCAGGCAAAAAAAACAGGATGATCTGGACCTTCACCTCAGGACTTTACCTACCCTAGGTGATTAGTCTTTGCTTGTTTTCCTTTGACTATAGACAGTTGTCTTTTATTTTCTATTTAGTTCTAATGTTTCCTGTGGCACAGCAACTCCAGCTTCTATCGTAGAAGCAGAACTCCCTGGTTGTGGTGTTGTGTGGCTGTTGGTTTTATTTTTTTCAATTTTATGTTGTTTTGAGGAAACTAGCTTTGACTCCATCTCTTATTAAGTTCTGTGATATCCTCCAGGGGGAGCCAAAACATTAATCCTTCTATGTGATGATTCTGGATCTGATGTTCCCCTCACCATGAAGAGAGTTCGGATAAAATCTTATCAAGAAATGTTTTGGGCTTTCTTCTTGTTGTTTTTCTTCCTCTCCTTTTTATCACAGGAGATACCTCAACTTTAATCAGGGCACACTCTCATTAAAGGAAGGTATTTTCATAAAGTTGATGATCTAATCAATGTCCCATCTGTGATGATAATTCATTGCTCCGGATTTAATGTCTTAGGTTGTAAAAGGAATGCTGTGTCTTCAAGATAAGCAGTGGAAAATACATTATTTAATAAGTCGTTGTCCTCAAGGTGTGCCAACGGATTTACTAGTAGCACTTGAGTGTTTGCTATAATAGAAGCATAAGCAAATTGTAAATATGGGGAGTACATATTTTACGCAGGCCCATTTCTTTGAGTTTATCATATTTGTTCATAATTCTTTGTGGCTGACTTATTTATATTAGCTGAATTTCATTCTGATTTTTTTAAAAATTAATGCCATTTTTCTGTATTTTCTTTTTGACACATGCCATTCTCATTTATTTATATATTTATTTGTTATTTATATATTTATTTCATTGCTTTTCTTTCTTTTTTTTTTTGCTGAACTCTGGCTATAGAATTATATCCATTCAAGTTGAATTTGATTATGAATGTAAATTAAATCACAAATAGTTACAGTCTGAGCATAGACTGTAACTATTGGTGATAGTTACTAGATAGACTGTAACTATTGGTGATAAAAAAATGGAAAACTATGTAAAAAGAATAGTACATCATTCAGCCTCCTGCAGCCATCTCCTAATGACTACTAACTTCTCCCCAATGATAATTACACCTTCCTTTCATCCTTACTACATATGTATCCCATGTGTTCTTTCTAAATATAATCCTAAATTTCTTCCTCCCATCAAATCTACCAGTATCTGACAAGACACAAAATTCAAAGATGAGCTTCTTAACAAGGCACAAATGGAGACCTTGTATATCCATTAATTTATCTCTAGCCCTCTCTTCTTGGTAGATCCTTGCTCTAGGCATTCTAAGAAATGAGTTAAATTGCCAATGATTTGTTTTCTCAAAACTCCGTGACTTTGTTTGTACTGATTCTCAGCTTAAAATTCTACCTGGGACCTCCATCAGTAAAGCGTCTACTTCTCTTTACAATATTCTTTTCCAAGTGTTACCTTTTCTTTTTAAAAATTTATTGACATCCCCTTCTCCCTCAACCAGTATATCATTCTGTTTCCATTCTTAAGCGAATTCTGAAGGCCTTTCTGCTGAAAATGTGTAGAATGTATGTGTATAGTATATATCTTTATTTCCCAATAAAGTGTGTGATTCCTGCCTCTGTATGAACAAATTCCCACATTATTCTGAAATTCTCAAAAATCTAGAACTTGGTTTAATTAATTCTTCTGTCCTCAAAACTTTTCAAAATGTTGTAATGCATAGCTGGTTATGTGGACCTGGACCTGATAAATGTGTAAGAAAAGTATGCAAAGAGCCCTGGTCATATATAAATAAAATAATATTGAGATCAAGTACAGTATAAAACCTCTTTGTAATCTACTAGAAGTGAATCAAAGCTCAAGTGAAAATATTACTTTATAAGCAACAAGTTTGTTCTTAGATATAATAAGAAAATTGAGAAGATGGACATATGAGAAGTACACACAAAGATATACTATATATACATAAACAAGTACACATTTTTCTCAGTACTTGTATTAAACCTACTGGGCATTACCCTATGACTAGGCTACATTCCCAGTCCATTTATTTATTTATTTATCTATTTATTCATCCATCTATCTATCTATTTACATGTTTGTTTGTTTTTATTTCAAGACAGGGTCTTGCTAAGTGTCCCACTGCCCAGGCTGGTGTTGAACTCGCAATCATCATCCATCAGTCTCCCAAGTTGCTGGGATTATATACTTGCATTGGTGCATGTGACTGAGGAATCGATCTTAATATCCCTGGAAGGTAATTCCCTTCCTATATCTGTACTAGAGCAGAGATGCAACTCCACTGGACTAAGCATTCTGCAGAGAGTCAATACCTTTGACCGCTGTATATGATCCAGCATGAAAAGCTGTAAACATTTGGAAGGTGATTAGGTCATGAGGGTGGGAGACTCTCATGTATAGGATGAGAGTTCTTAGAACAGAGGCACTTGAGAGACATTTTGTCCCTTCCACCATATGAAGATACCAGAAGAAAGCCATCTGCAACCCTGAAGAAGGCTTCCACCAAACCTGACAATTTTGGCACTCCCAATAACCAGAATTATGGAAAATAAATTTTTATGTTTTATAAGGTACCCAGTTCATGGTATTTTGTTATAATAGACTAAATTAACTAAGACACAAGACTTGTAAAGTAATTGCTCTAGAAAGGTCTATAGCAGCCTATCTCCCTATCACAGGTTTTGGCTGGTATAAATGGTGAATTCTCCCTGCAATATTCAGCTTTTTCAGACAGATATTTTAAAGGAGGCTGGGAGATGTAGGGGAGTTGTAGAGAAAAGGATTGGCATCATCGTAGAGATGATGCCTTAGGTTGCTAAAAACCATGTTAAAGTTGGTCACCCTTTAATGCACAGGATTGGATGTCATAGTTATGTGCCCAGTTCTACAGTTTTCACTTGGCAGAGAAACAGTTCTCACATCTGTTCTGCTTCATCTGACCCTCAACTAAGTGCCATTTCTAAAGATAACAAAGGAACAAAGACTTGGTCTTTCCCCCAGGTTTAGCTTCTTGTACCATCGCAAAAATTGACAGAAGACTTGACTATTACATTCCTTTTGTCTTGCTGCCTTACTCAGCTACTCCCACACCTAGAAGCTCAACAATCTTCTGCTCGGCTGACTTTCTGCTATACTTCTCTCCTTTTCACATAGTTCCTTTCCCTTCCTTTTTTAAAAGAAGGAATTGTGTGATTTCTTCATTTTCAGAATAATATAGTCCCTTTTTTTTGTTCCATCTGTGACCTCTGAAAATGGATGGACAGTTTACATATTGCCTGCTTTGTTCTGAGTTAGATGGATGGTACGCCCAAGCTCAGATCAAGAGTATTGTAATAAATGTGAACTAGAGCACTGACTTTAAGCTGGTTATCACACCTTCCTTATCAGCCATGAGAAGTCACTTATAGTGACATAATGGAAACTCAACAAAGAAATTATTTCAGAGAACTGACAATTTCATTCTCAAGACCTCATGGAGAACTTAAGTTATCAGGGCATATGAGTTTCCATCTCTAAGAAATAAATAAGTGGAAGGGGGTGTTAAGAGCAAATGATTATCTCATTTTCTATTATTAATATGAATAAAAACCTTCAGATATCCAACAGCAACCAATCGTGGAAATGATTCACAAGATAAATTCCTCAGAAAGTTGGATTTCATGTCCAACATAATCTAGCTCTTTGAAACCTCTTTAATGTTGTTCAAATGTTATTCATGGCTGTTGAGCCATATCAGACTACACTAAGAACAGTATGCTCTTTCCAAACAGCACCTTGAAACCATGATGATGTGGCATCTACAATAATCATGAGGCTTATATTTAATGATGCCCTAAGAGTGAAGGAGTCAATGATTAAAAAGAAGAATCTGGGTGGTCCTGGAGGTGTGGTTTCTGTTGTTTTGCTCAAAGGTACCTCATCTGGACTGAGCAGTCTAAAGACAGTAAATTCTTTGGCTAATGTCAGCATTCCTGGTGGGCAAAGCTGTTCCCTTCTTGTCACTTGTAGAAACTAAGTGTTCTCTTGCCCCTATAACCTATACACATGTAACACTGAGGCAGGCAGGAATCTCTCTTGTAATAGCTCTTTTTAGTATATTCACCTTGTTGAGTGAAGAAGTCATGTCTTCTAGAACCCTGACTTCGTTGACACAGAATACTAGATATCAAGTCTAGGCTGTAGAACAGTTAGAGATTGAGAGACAGTGTCCATTCTGTTACTCCTTTGCTAGTAAACAGCACAAATAAACCTTGGGTCACAGCTGGCATCATATGAACCTAATCATCTTTATACCAGATTTGTACCTCACCTTGCACAAAAATGTGCAATCAAATTTATGTAAGTTTGGAAGACATTACTTTCCATTTAATATATATAAACACATATAGGATAAATCAATCACTCATATTTGTACAGTGTTTGCAAATATTTGGGTCAAATGGGAAGTTCATTCAAATTTGAAATAATGTGACACGGCAGATAATTAATTTTAACATATCACCTATCATTAAGTTAACTGGCTGGAATAGTGTATGCATTTCCACATTTTAATTTGACTAATATGAGAAAATTACATAGCAAATTATTCAAACACATGACCTGACAGTGTGTGATTAGTTAACAAGTGTTATTTGTCAATGACGAGAGTCAGTAGTCAAGCTCTGGGAAATGCACAAAACTAGAGCAGTTGCGGTTTCTCTATGACTCTGTGCAGCATGGTAATGACAAAGTAAAATATTTAAATGATTTCTTGTGGCTATTCAGTGAGAAAAATTAACTCTGACAGCAAATCTCTGTGGTATACATGCAATCTCCACTGATAAAATACTTCTTGACCTTGACAACCTTTTGTAATTCCAGCTTTTGTGAAGCCACACATTTCAATTGCCAGAATCAATAAGCTGGAACTACTTCTACAAGAAGGGGGAATTAGGTGAGGCTGGAGCTGAGATAGAGAGACTTCCCTCCAAAGTGTCCCAGGACCAAATTGCAGTTATAACAGTTCTTGAGCAAGAACAACTGTGTACTAGTTTTTACCTTTTTAAAGGATGCAGTTTTGATGACATCCAAGAAAACACCCAGAAATTAAATTTGAGTTAATTCCTGGTTATGGAAATCCCTTAGGCCAGTATCAAGTTACATTACAAATGTCCTGACTATAAAGGTTTATCTTAAAGATTAATCATTGTTATCAATGTTGTCAATATTAATTCATTACATTCAATGTAATACATGGCTTTACCACAATTCATTGTATTAAATGTAAATAAATGTTTTATGCAATAAAACATTCTGTTCACTTCATTGAACAAACATAAATAGAATTGAAGGAGAAATGTTCTCTTACTTGGTTCTTCAGAAACAGCCTTGATGTAACTATAAATCTAAAATGTCTATGACCTCCTTTTACACATACAGGTTTGAAGCAAGCAATTACATTTGTCTCCAAGCAATTCTTGTCCATCAAGTCCTTGGCAGCCAAAGCAACATCATTATTGTCACTATTGCTTCTTAAGCTCTTCAGTTCTCCCTTTGGGAAATAGTAAGCATCTCCATTTAGATTCATAATAAGTTTCAGCTTAATTCCAAAATATTCTGCATAATGATATGAAGTTATGAAATGGTACGAGTGAGTCGAACCAAAGAAATTTAGATTTACGAGAATGGCTTTTCTATTTAATATTGTCTTTTAGCTTTCTTACAGTTTTTAAATCCCCAGTATTCTCAAAAGGAACAAGAGCAGTTCTGCCAGGAGGGATAGAGTCCTCTCCCCAGGCTTACTCTGAAGAAAGGCACACACATTGTGTGACAGTGATCATCAGATTTACTACCCATTAGCTGAAGCTCACAGAGATGAAAATGGTCCCTGGATTCATGCTGTGCCTATCTTCTTGATTCCTCTGCCGTTCCCTCCTCAGGGAATTATAGGGATAAGAATCTCTCCCTTTTATAACTAACATTCAGAGCTCATACAGGAGCATGTCTTTTGCGTTCCTGTCTGGGGAGTTATTTATCTCCTCTGAAGCAGAGTTTTATTATTTTGTTTTAAAGAGCAAGGTTTGGGTGCACATAACCCATTCAGTTATCAGGGTCAAAAGCAATTGTTCTGTCTTCCAGGGTGTGCGGCTTCCCCACATGATGAGTGGTTTATAAATGCTGCACTCTAATTTTTGGCTCTGCTTCCTATCCACTTGGGGAAAAAAATCATTATTCATTGCAATGCACACTGCAAGCATTATAAAAATCCAGTGAAAATTATTTCTACTGACAATATCCCAATTAGATGAACTAGAAATAAAGAAGCTAGTCATAGAAAAATCAGGGCAGCACCAGTGAATTTTGTCACCCCTCCAGGCCCTTGGTCTGGTATTTTTTTTTTTTTTCAGAACTAGCCAGTTCACTCTCTTCTATCTGTTTGCTGTTTCTTATCCTTCTTTTTCTTTTACTCTTCCGCCCTTTCCCTTTTCACTGATATATCCGAGGTCAATGTGGTTTAAGGAATGGATTAAGTTGTTTAAAAGCTTAGAAACATTTAAGATATACCTTGCTCACAAATAATACTGCTAATACTACTAATAGCCACAACGATAAAAATATTTCATGTTTTGAACAAGTTTATGAAATAGGGAGAAATTATAACTATTCATATCCCCATTCCACACGAAAGAAACACAAAATTATTATAGTGACCCAATGTCACAAAGGTGAAAAAAGGCAGAGATCAGCTTTACTCAACTGCTTTCTGACTCATAAAGATTTTAAAAGGTTTCCTCCTTAAAAGAACCTTAAATTGACATGTTTTAGAGGGTTCAGGAATGCATCCTTTGCCTTACAGACTGATGTTTATCATCGATCATTTTTTGATACTACCCAATCTATCATTAGATAAAGATATAAAAGAAAAAAAATCATACCAATGTAAATCACTAGACAAAGTAACCAGAAGAGTCCCTGATTCATGATAGGTTCTAAATGCACACTTGTTCAGACTACATTAAGGGAATCCATGTATAGAACTCCTACTAAAAAATAATTGCAGGACACATGAGGATAAAGTGTTTTTAACACAATGGACAAATGATTGGTATTAGTAAACTAAATATTGGAAATCTCCAAAATATATATGGGTCATATTTAAAATTTTTTTAAAAAAAAAGAAAACAGTGCAAGTAGGTTCTTTTGTATTAAATTTTCTAATAGATTTTTTCTAAATATTATACTTAGTGATATAGAAAATAACATGACATTAAAAGTCCATATTTTGATGCAGACCCTAATCTTCCAATCAAGTATATATCTAGATAAGTGTACTTATTATGAGAGTTGCTTGTCAAAAAAAATTATTCAGTGATGCTTGTTGAAGCATTAAGAGGAAGAATTTATTCAGAACCATGGCACTATGTAGAGTGACTAAAGTAACATGATTTTGCTATAGGGTGAAGAGATCAAACTCACCTCCAAATAGAATGGGCAAGTAGGGATTTACAGAAAATCCAAAGGGTAGGACAGAAAATTACTAAGAGGACAGAAAATTACCAAGTGGACAGAAAATTACTAAGAGGAAGCATCAGCAGTAAAGAGATTCTGGCCAATGAGGGGTGTTCTTGCTGAAAACAGACCAGAGTGCTCAGACATAATATGAGGAACAGTGGGAGATGAGAAACCTCATCAGATGTCCAGAGTTATCAGAACTTGGGGAACGAGGGTTCTTTTTAAAATGATGTAGCCATGTTCTTGTTAAAATGGTTTTTCACAAGGAAATTCATAGATGTCCCCAGGAGAAAATTCAAGAGACTAATAAAACTTTGTCAAGCAAAACATCTTTGGTGTTTGTGGAGTGGAGGTGTTTAAAGTAAGATCTCTCATCTGATTGCTATCATATATTTCAATGTTATGCCCCTAGATCAATTGCACAAAGGGAAGAGAATGAAGCTGTCAGTGTATCTGAATTTGTTTTGAACACCTGAGTTTGGAACACTGCCTGCCCCAGGTTGAGATGGTAAGCATCGTTTCAATGCAAGAATGCTCTGTTTACTGGAGAATGAACACTATTGTGTTCTCTTTTCTTATGCATGTGAGCATTTGTATATATTTTTTCAGGCTCTTCAAAATTTATTAAATAGTATTGACTTGATTACCATAAACTACCTCTTCAATCTGAAAACATAACTAAGGTACAACATATAGAGTGCCATGATTAATAGTATTTTACTGAAGAATTCAATTATCAGTACAGAAATGGATAAGTTTCTCTAACCACACTGAAAATTTCATTCTGTTTCTGCAAAGATGTGAACATGTGTTTTACGTTTACAATTCTGCCTAAATTTCAACCAAATGAGGCTGTTCTGAATCACTGCTGTAATTTAGAATGTGAGGCCTAACTTCTTAGGTAAGCTGCTCATTTCTATTGATGTTCCTGTCACATTTACTTACCTCAGTAAAATCCATCTTCGTATTATTTTACTTTAAGTAGTCTTTGTTCTCAAAGCAATTTAAGTTGTCAGAGAATCTCACCAAGTTTAGGTAAAACTTAAGAAGACCTGCAAATGAGAATATGAAGGGTCATAATTCAGTTTTATTTTTTCAGTTGGATGAAAAACATGTTGAAACAATCTGCCTTTTCTTTCTTTATTCTGGGAATCTTTCTCCTATAACCTGCCCTTCTGCACCTCACTGGCCTAAGAGGAATAATTCTGATAATATTCACAAGGATTGAAAAGTTGTAACCAGAATCTTACAAACATATTACCAAATATGCACCTAACAGCCCTCTTTATTTGTCAGTGAGGATTAGGACACAGAAATAACTAACAGCTACATCAACATTGTATATTATCTGAAAAATATAAAGGTCATGAATGTGATGCCTTTGTTCATCTTTTTTTGTTCTAGCAGCATCTGAGAAATCATTGCCAAAATGACAGAATTTGCAAAAAAGACAACATTTCTTTAAGATTACCTAATTGAAGTATATGTCTGTCTGGGATATCTAGGACACTAGCTATAATTTTGCTTTTGCAAATGTTTGGAGTTTCAAACTAGTCATTATTCTAGCAATTTGGTCTCTAAAATTGTTTTAAGTGTGTAGAACCATAATCAATCTTATTCTTTTTCCTAGCGTCATCCTTTTTTTTGCCAGTACTTTATCCCAAGCATTGATATACTTTTTTGTTAACCCACTAAGAATCTTTTTTACTTCATTCCTGTTACAAATTCTAATTGATGTGTGCTTTTAGTTTTAATCAATAGCGCAATATCAAGAAAAATGTAAACTATAATTTACAAAAAACAAAGATAATTTACCTCTTCATATCTTTCATAGAATAATAATTCTTTAAAACTTGAGTAAATTAATAACAAATTCTGAAATTGATTTGACTCCAAATGATATGAATTGGTGAGTTAATTCATCTTTCTCTTACCCCCTTTTTTTTTCTGCAAAAGCAATAGTTTAAACTTTGGCTAAAACTTACTTGACTCTAATGTTGTGAGAAAGTCTTATGTTGCTTTGTTTTCTTTAGTGGTGCCCTTAATATGATAAGGGTGTGATTCTTGTTATGTCTTTATGAAGTCCTTACAACTTTACCCCTTGATTGTTTAATATTAATTTCTTAGGAGTAGGCAACAGAATGTACTGCCAGAAAGTTATTAAAGAATTTATTTCCTAATAGTTTTATTAGTCAGCGTTCGGTTGCTATGCCAAAATAGCTAAGAAAAACAACATAAAGGAAGAAAGATTTATTTTGGCTCAGGGTTTCAGAGATTGCAGTCCATGGTCAGCTTTTTAGGCTTTGGTGAGATAGAATGTAATGAATGGCGTGGAAGGAGAATACTGTTCAGCACTTGGGAGCCAGGAAGCAGAAAGAAAGGAAGGAACCAAGACATGATATAATCATCAATGGCACACCCCCAGGCATCCACCCGATCCAACTACTACAGTTTCTACACCCTCCGGAGAGTCCATCCAGTTATGAGTCCATCAGTGGATTAACCCATTGATGAGTTCAGAGCATCCATGATACAATCTTTTTAGAAAATTCCCACCTCTAAACACTCCTCCACTGGGGATCAAATATATAATAGATGAGTCTTTGGGGGACACATCATCTACAAACTGTAACACTAGGCTTGAGAGCAAGTTTTAAAGAAAATAAACCCATCTTTATATCCTTTCTATTTTATATAAGAATAAGTAAAAGAAAGTTATAGAAATTTATTTGTATTTCCTTTATTTCCTCTGAAAACTCCTCTAAAAGGACAAGATTTAGTGCATAATTTTGAAACTCTTTAGTTTTTGGTTTTTTACCATATTTCTTTCCCTTAACAATTTAGACTCTTGTCTAAGTTGATTTTACTTGGAAATATGTAGGTTAAATTTTAAATGGCTGTTTCAGTGCATTTATATTTTGGGTATAGCACATCCCATCTAGAAGTAAACTAGAAAGGGACCTCTGGGGAAGGAAATTTAGTCTAGCCAAGGTGACAAAGAGTGAACTATTATAACATAATACCAGACAACTGCTGTGTGAAAGCAAAGCAGCTTTTCAGCATGCCATTCACAGGTTTTCCACCTCCCTTCATCCCATAAGTGTTAGAGTGAGGGTGTGCCTTGCCCACAAACCATTTTGTTTCTCTCTAGGAAGTTAGGTCAAAAAAAAAAAAATCATAACATTTCAAAGTGTCATTAAATTTTAGATTGTCCCAGACAAGCATTTTCAGTTTCACTTGGGAACGTTTTTAGGAAAGGAAATTCTCAAGCATCACTCAATAATCTAGGGAATCAGAAATTCTGTGCACAGGATCCAGTGATACACATTTAACAAGCTGTTCTGGCAATTCCGATGCACACTCAAGTCTCAGAAGCCCTGGTTCAATGATGGAATTCTGCTTCAGGTCTGCTTACAGGTCTGATTTCCAAACATTTTTTTCCCTAATGCTCTTGATATTCTATCCAGGGATTCGCTCTCACAAGTTCAGTATATAAAAAAAAAAAAAAAAAATTATTGTTCTTAAAAAAAAATCCTGTGTGCAGTTTTGCAATTTCACTGTCCCCACTTTGCCTGAAAATTGAGTATTAGCTCCTGCATCTTCTCTCAGCTTCATCTAAATTTCATTGATTCAGGTAGATATTTCAGAATGTGTGGGATGACAATAGGAACTTGTCTAGTTTTACTATAGAAGAAGTTTTCATGTCTATTTTATTGTGATTTATATCACATTTTATGTCTGTCAAACAATTTTGGAAACATGTACCAACTCTCTGTCTTTCTTGGAAGTCTCTTAGTGAACTGCATATTTATTAGATACTAACACCTAATGGAATGTAACTACTTTGCTTTAAAATATAAACTTCCTTGAAATGTCATACTTTCAGTATACCTGAGAGCAATTTCAGTGCATCATTATCTCCACTGAAATGGAAATGGGGGTATCTAGGGCTTATTTCTGTAACAGCAGAGCCATATACCAATCAGGATGGCAGGTAAAGTGGGTTGTCCTTACGTATTGACCAAGAAGAAACTGATATTTCAAAAACACATAGCCCTACTGCATATTAGAAGGCTCTGAAGAACCACATATGTTTTACTCTCTTGCTAAGATTCCAAGTCACATATCAGCTTCTCACTGGTGCTTTAAAACAACAGTGTGCTAAAGAGAAACTAAAAAAGGAAACTAACTAGCAAGGCTAGGTAAAAAGAAATGTGGGATAAAACAACTATTTGTACAAAGATGTCTGCTCTAGAAAGCAAAACCTTGAAAGATGGCTACCCCAAATGCTATAAACCATTAAAAAAAAAATGAAGCCAGGGAGTCAGCAGCCACCCACCCTCCACTTCCTTTTCATGTCTTTGTTTTCTTTTACTGAGAAACTATTATTTTCTTGGTATATTGGGGCCTCAATTCATTTTCATTATTTCTTGTCTTTATATTAAGATTTTTATAGGTCCTAAGGAAACAGCATAACCCAAAGTCATTATATATATATATATTATATTACCATTATGCATATATCACATAGATGGCTTTCTTTATTTCTTAAATTGAAGAGCTCATGTATTTAAAATTATTCCATTAAAATTAATTTTTAGTGTTTTTGAAAGTTTATACCTTTGTGCAAGCAATACAGGTTATGTACAAGTGGTTGTGGTCTTGGTCTTTAGTTGTATATATTTGCCAGGAATTTCAGCTAAATTCTCACTGTCCTCATAATCACACATTGATGTTTCCCAGGCTATCAAAATCAGAAAATCTAGACAATATTTAGTCCTTCTATACTCATTTAATCCAGTTTTATAATGCAAAAGTTGTCATGATAATATTTTTCTTTTCAACTAAAATTTTTCAAATATAAGCCCTTGCCTTTACCATGGAAACATTGACCTTCATATTAAAATAAAAACTGCCATTCAGGACAAGCCATGTACCTAGTGGAAAGAATACATACTAAAAGTAACTTTCAACAGAAAGGGTGAGATGAAGCCCTATTGATTCTGAGGATCAGGAATGGCAGGACAGAAAACTAGTTTCATTTTAAATATGTTTGAGCAAAAGGACTAAATATAAATAATATTAATATTGACCATATTAACTGTTTTATATACTACATCATTGTTTATATACTAAATCAATCCATCTATATACTTTTTGTTGCTCCTATCATATTTCTTAATGTACACAAATAACATCTAATACTGTGAAGAATTTCTCATGAAAATATAATTGGGTTATTATTTGATTTAAGGTAGTACATTTTCATTGTTTACCAGTATGAAGATTTTTGCACATTCAGTATTTTCAGTTTACATATAATAATAAACTTTTAGAAAACATTTTTTTGCAGACAAGATGTTCTATGTAAAAAAAATTAAAAATGCTTTACTAATGAGCCCCAATACACAAAAATATAACTTTCTATTGCAATGAGACACTATTAATCAGCATATTAGAAATAATTTTATATACATAAGTTAATTAGACATAATAAATAACCTTAAACTTTAATTTTTTAAACTATAGTTATAGCATTATTTAAGTATTGTAATACCTGAAAATAAAAATGTATTTTAAAAATATTTTTAATCAAATGATTATTTTTTATACCTTTTAAGCATATTTCATTTTGAGGGCTCAATGCTTCAAAGTATGACATATGATAACCCAGTGTAGAAATTTTTTTAGAGTATATAACATGTTATCATAAGATAAGTATATTCTTGTGATACAGCAGAAATACTCATTGACTTCAGGATTGCATTTCTGCTACTTTATGCAATTTTATCTTCTGAGGCTGTCTGTTGGCATACAAATATCAATTTCTGTATAACTCTGTGCATGTGAAGATTAACTTAAATGATATTTCATAGAGCACATAGAACAGAATGTCTTCAGTTGACTATGTAACTTAAAAATTCAGAGACTAGTAAGTCCCTATGATAATTCAATTTTGTTTTCTTCCTTTTAATTTACCTTGATTTTAGGTGAAACGTCAGTTTTACCTGAATTATCCAAATGAATCTCTCAAATTTTCATTAGGACTTACATATGTAAATATGGCCTATACAGACATGTACTATAGCCTTTTCTGTCATTTTTATGTTGAAAGCAAAGATTCAAATTCATGAAATAATTGGTGTCATAAAAAACAGGTATACTTGCTGTACTTTTGCACTTGAATAGGTATATTTATTTTTTCATCTGGCCTAGATGGTGCTCTGCTTATGTACCTATACCCTTGGGAAACAGCAGAGTTATATATTTGTACTTGGAGAACAACTAGACTTTGATAAATGGAGAGGGACAGGGTTCATGTCCCACAGATTTCACTCATCACTTTTGGTAAAAAGTAGGATTTGCGGCCACATTAATATGTGCTATCAGCAAAGGTTTGTTTTATCACTTTCCTTACTTCAAATATTGTTAAAAAGTATATTACTAAGCATACATTGTGAAATAGGTTGAGAATTTTTGACAGAAAAACTTAAGTTTTTTAATTACTCAAATTGAAAAATTAGTTTGAATTACTCAAATTACAGTGTAATTGAAAGCTTAGTCCTGTTCCCTAACACCAACTCAATAACAAGGACATGGTTTTGAGAAAAAGGAAAATAAAGTTTTATTTTTTTGCTCCCAAAGGAGAAGCATGGAGGACTCCTGTCCTGGAGGCTGTGATTTTGCCCATCAGTGGGAACAGAGGGTTTTTAAAGAAGTGATTCATTCCAGGTGTTGAGGGGGTGAATCACTTGCTAATTTGGAAGAGAGACATTTCTTAAATCCTTTGGAACCATCTCTGAAGTCTGAATTTCTTGGTTCCTGTGGTGGGTGTATTCTCAAAGCCCAATAACTTGGCCTAGGATGGGAAAAAGGGTACTCCCATTTCCCCCCTCCCTGGAAGTTAGGAAGGGGGAGAGGGAGGACAGAAAAAGAAAACAATGACGTCCATTTTAAAATAAGCCTCAGTGGTGGAATAGTAGGACTATATTCAAAGCATGAGGTTGAGTACTGTTACAACAGGAATAGAGAAAGCATGTACATCCTATGATTGTGTGGTAAAGAGAAAGAACTATATTAAACAAATATAATAATCTTTATGATCTTTATATAATATAAAACATAATATATAATCTTTAAAATCTGTGTATTTCTACTGTGACGTTGCTTTCCATAAAAGGGGTATGAGGGAGCAAGGATGGATTAAAAGTGTCTAAAAATATTTATCCCCTGAGATACCTTTTCAGCTAAAAAAGCCTTAAAACACTAGGCCAATGACCTCTGACATCAAGCAACTTACCAGTTCTTTCCAATATGTTGAAATAGTTTTAACACTTTCTATACATGCTATAACTTGGACAAATTTGAGATGCACTACAATAAAAGAAGCTCTTAACAAAAGATAGAAATTGTCAAATAAAATAATTTTAAATGACATTTTGAAATGAATTGCCAGTCTAACTTCAAAAATAAGTAAATAGGTGTATGGAGAGGCCAATAGTAAGGCAAAAGCAAGATCCCTGGAAAGTAAGTTTGTCTTTGTCTTCTCTGTTACTGTAACAGAATACCTGAGGCTGGTTGATGTATGAAGAATAGAATTTTTTTTTCATTCTGCAGTCTGGGAAGTCCAAAACCATGGTCCCATCATCTACTAGGTTTCTGGTAGCTAATCCAATCATCCGAGAAATACATTAGTCCATTTTAAAATATTTATTTATTTATTTATTTATTCATTCATTCATTAGTATTTATTTAGAAACAAGTCTTGCTATGTTGCCCAGACTGATCTCAAATTTATGGGTTCAAGCAATCCTTCCACCTTAGTTTCCCAAGTAGCTGCCTAGGGTCATGCCACCAAGCCCAGGTACATTAATTTTTTTAAATGACCTAAATATCTCCTAAAGATCCAACCTCCTCTCAACACTGTTACACTAGGGATCAAATTTTAGTCTAAGTTTCAGAGGAGATAAACATACACAAACCATACCAGTAATCCCAAAGCTAGTAAACAAAATTTATCTAAGTTTCTGAGGAAATATATCTGAGAATCAAAGAATTTTGAAACATATTTCCCAGAAAAATATAGATACTTGCAATTTCAGATTCTAGGGAACACCTAATTTTACATCCTTAATATCTAAAAATTTTAGGTGTTCTGTTATGCATGAGAATAACCTAAAATTCGCTCTAAAAACTCTCCCATAGATAACAGGGGGAAAAAAATCTCATGATATTTAATTAGGATAAGCTGGGGTGCTCACAATATTATCAATCCCTGCCTTGCTTGATTTAAAATTTAAAATTTCATTATTCTGTTAATTGTGGATTTAGTATTAATTATATTTTTAAACATATATAACACTGGAGTATTAACATTCTGGTTAAATCATCTATCTTCAATTTTTGACATCTTAAATTTTGTACTCCATGTTTTCACTTTTTCTTACCCTGTTTATGGATGCTGCAGGTTAATCCACTTTTTCATTCTTGCCTACAGCTATCACATTGTAATGGTGACAAATGTATTCCTTTCAAAGTCCTACCTTTTCATTTAATATTGCTCACACATTAAGAAATTAAATCTACCACAACTTCTACTGGTGGTAGATTTGTTATGGTTATGGTTAATGGATCTCCTAAATCAGGATCATAGGGTAAGGTATACTTAAAATAAACTACTAGCATTCAGGATATCCCATTGTGGAGTACACTCTTGGAGATAGATGAAAGAACTTCATGGGGCCTAAAACGCTTTGTGTCAAGGTACTTATTTTGCTGAAATTCCTTTTCATCTATGCAGTCTTCAACTATAAGACTAAAATCCATAAGGAATTCAGTGTTTGTCTATCGAATTATTAAGGGTCTCTAAAGAGATCAAAATAATGGAATAGAAAGGTAGGTATCTGAGAGAGAATTTATCAGGGGATTTGACTCACATGATTATGGAGGCTGAAAAGCTCTACAATGGACCATCTGCAATGGTGACTGGTAGGATGGCTTTCGTTCAAGTATGAAGTCTTGAAAATAGGAACACAAAGAGTGTATCTCCTAGTCTGAAGCCAAAGCCCGAGAGCCCAGGAGTCCACTGGTGCAAACCTCAAATTAGAGGCTAGATTTGTACCAACTATGCAACAGGCCTTGAGGGAGTCCCAGCCTCGAGTTCTAATGTCCAAGGGCAGGAGAAGTGTGTCCCAGCTCTAGGAGACAGTGAAAATCTTTCCTGAGATTTTTGACTCTCTTGTTGTCCTCATCCAGTGTTAAATTGTCATTCTCCTCAGAAAACATCCTCATGGATGGATATACCCAGAAATAATGCTTCACCTAATCTCCACATATCATTTAATCTAGTCAATTTGACATTTAAAATTAGCTATTACAAATATCAAACAGGAAATATGATAAAAGCATTTTGATACTTTGTAAATATCAAAATATAGAAATTTTGTGAGTATCAAAAGATATAAAGGTGGGTAACAGGTCTCTAATCTATGTTTTATTCTATGTTTTTTATAATCTTCTCCATGTTACTGTTAACACAAGTAAGGGAACCTAAACCCCAAGAGGGTCCATTTCTACATTATGTGAGTCACACAACATGGAAATGAAAAAGTATTAAATATAAATAATAAGAGATTTTACCAAGCAATATCAAGCTACCAGAAAAAAAAAGTGAAATATGTGACCTACACTACTTGTCTTGGAGAGGCTTTATATGGTAAAATGTTGTCAATCCCCAGTCACATAATAAAAGTTATATGTGTACTAAAAGAACATAAACTGTATGTCATTTCTCCATTGCAATAAAATATTTAAATAATGAAAAACAAACACACACACAATTAGGAACATATTTTTAAAATACTTTTTCTCATGAGATTGCAGGTCAGCTTATTAGGCTTGGACTGAATATGTGGTGTTTTTGGTATCAAATAGTATTACTTACATAACTGCTCGTTAGCTAATTGCCTGCTAGTCTGGATGGTCTTGGCTGGGATGTCTGCAAAAGACAGGCCAGGGCACGAACTCATTGTAATCAGCAGATGGTAAGAAACAAGCACAATTTTCCAAGCTCAGTTCAAGCTCATGAATGTTTGCCAAAATTCCAGTGGATAAAGAAGACAAAGACTAGAGACAAGTAGGGAAGCATTTATATTTAAACAAAGGCTGTGGATTCAGGGAGAAGTGAAGAATCAAGGTTACTAATACAACCTGTCTTCCATAATTACATAGAGCCAAACTGAAAAACTGCAAGAAAAATAAATAAATCCTCCATTATATATATAGTTTAAAATATTTATTTTAGTAGTTGATAGATCCAGCAGGAAAAAATTAAAAAATGAACTATTTGAATAATATATTAATATGGTTGGAAGTCTGTAGAATACAAAAAAAAAAAAAAAAAAAACAATTTTCCCCCAAATCATGGAACATTTGCAATGATCCACAGATATGAGACCATGAAACAAGCCTAAACAAAGTTCAAATAATTGGTATCATTCTCTGTCCATAATGAAATTAATTAAAAAGTTTCAAAAATATGGTGATCTAGACCAAATTATTTGAGATACCAAGAATGAAAAGACAACTATTGAATGTGAATACTTGCAACTCTGTCTGATAGGATAATAATATCTAAAATATATCATGAATTCCTACAATTCAATAGCACAAAGTGGAATAACATGATTTAAAAATGAGTAAGCACTAGTAGTATAGCTCAGTGCTAGAGTACTTGCCCAGGATGTACAAGATGCTGGGTTGCATCCTTGGTGCTGGGTTCAATTCCTAGTACTGAAAAATAACAAAACTAAACAGAACAGAACAGGTAAAGGACCTGAATAGACATTTTTTTTTCCAAAGAAGATATACAAAATGTTCAAGAGATGTATGGAAAAGAAGTTCATCACTAACATCAGGGAAACAAGCCAAAATACCAGTGAGGTCTCCTTACACTGAGCACCAGTCTTACCCTGGGTGGGCTTCAGCAACTTATCTGAGTCTGGGGGGAATCAGACAACATTCATACACAACAAGCTACATGAAACAGGTTTATTACTTGAAGATAGGACAGGAGGCCTAAACTTTTGGTGAGGCATTCCCCCAAGGATAGGAAATCTGCCCAGGAGGGATGGAGTCTCAACTACACACATCTGGAATGTGCACATCAGTATGATGGACCCTGGAGAGCACCCAGCCTGACCTCATTACCACAGGGAAACATGGCACAGCACGTTAGCTAGAGCATGAAGTTCCTGGTTCTAGAGGAAGACTGAAACAGAGTCTGGCTATTCTGAGTAGTCCCTCCTCAAGATGTTACATTTCTAGCATATTCTACTAATAATTGTGAGAAATGCCAGAGAAAGGGCAGAACTGAATCACTACAAGTTCCTTCAGGGATGGAATGTATTTTCATCAATTTTTGAAGTATCAGTTTTTGATACTTCAAAAATTGAAAAACACCAAATCTGGTCTCAGTATGAAAGAGATGACCTCAACATTTCTGATACCTTAAAGGCACTGAATCTGTAATTTCAAATAATCCTTTGGAAAAAAAAAAAAAACCCACCAGAGTCAGATGGGTTTATAATTGAGTTTTACTTAATATTCATAGAATAGTTAATTCTAATCTTACCTGAACATCTTTCATAAATTAAAAGAAAAATGTCAGGAGTCTTGAGAATAAAGAAAAATTCTGTATGCTTTTCTCAAACATTAATTCAATAAATAACATTTTCTAAGATAATTGCCTTCTGAACTGGACAGTTCTGCCTAGATTCTTTGTTATCTAATTTTTCAAGCAAGCAAAACAAGCTGTTTTTTTCTTTATTTTGACCCTAAACCTGGGCATTAGATGCCCCTGCATATTCTCTGAAAATCTTATATTTTATTTATTTGAGCTAATAAATATTTTACATACATAAATTTTAAGGTATAATGATACATTTTGGTTTTAAAATAGTATATTCAACCTTGATATGTATTACAAATATAATATAAATATAAATGTATATGTGTGTGTGTGTTTACACGTATATATGTATATATATATATATATTTTTTGGTGGGTAGCATACCAGAAATTGAATCCAGAGCTTCTTGTTTTCTAAGCAAGCACTGTACCTCTGAAGTATGCCTTAGCCTGAGCTCAGTATTTTAATCTTCACCTATATTCTATGAGAAGGCACATTTAGTTATTTACTTATTGATAGTATTTTAAAAGGGTATTTCTAATAATTTAAACAGAGCAGAAGTAATTTTTATTTTATTTAACTCTACAGTATCATCATAATGCGAATAGACCACAGCACAGTCAATAATGCTACTGTGAAAATTTCACTGATTACATTATTTTGATACTTGTGCTTATATTGTAATTCTATTTAAATAATTGAAGACACTATCTGAATTTTCAAACCTATCTATCACACTCTGCATGTTTGCAATTCATTGGATATAGATTTTATCCATCTTCAGAATGTCAGGGTTGCCACTATTATCATGTTTACTCAATAGATAGAAAAGTGGAGCTTCTATAATTGCTTGGTTAGCTGACAATCAATAGTAGATTATGAGCACTAAAGTAAATTGAAGGTGAAGGTGGTGCTAAATTGTCTATCTGGTTATGGATATTGATCAAGCTGATAACAGCAGAATTCCTACTTCCTTCTCTAATACATATTTTCAATTCCAAATGTTTATTTCCTTTTTAATGAAATGCACAAGGTTTAAGACAATTAATTTCTCTGCAAAAATAACTTTTCTTTTTATGCATATCTATTTGTCCCTAAACATCAAATGACTCTATTTTACTACCTTCCACTTTATTCTTACTTCACTATTCTTTCAGTTTTCACTACTTTCCTCCATTTTTTAAATTCACTCATTCCTTCTCTATTTGGATTTTTAATATTTCTCATCTTTTTCATGTCATTGATCCTCAATTTTGAGTTCTTCCTTATTCTCAGATAAATACAGTTTGTTGGGACTTCATCACAAAGAAAATGAAGAAAATGTTTGAACGTTTAGCTACTGCTAAAGCCTACTACATCAATTAAGTCTCAGTTAAAGAAAGAGTTAGCTGTTCCCTGAAAATACAGGCCACTCCTCTCTTTTCATTGTGCTCTTCAATTATACCAAAGAAAGTTAGAAATTTCCAACATTAATTAAAATTGAATTTAATATCTGTTTAAGTCCAGCTGTTACATTACTGTGACCAAAATACTTGACAAGGACAACTTAGAGGAGAAAAGGCTCAATGTTTCAGATATCTCAGTTCACAGATGGCCAACTCCATTGCTTTGGGCCCAAGATGAGGCTGCGCATCATTGAGGAAGGGCCCAATGGAAGAAAGCTGTCAAGGCAGGGTCAGGAAACAAAAAGAGAAAGAAGGGGGATAAAGGGCCACAGGGAAGATATCCTCTTCCAGGACCAGCCCCCAGTGACCTACCTACTCTAGTCCTGCCCCACCTGCCTACAATTACCACCCAGTAACTTCATTCAAACTCAGATGGACTGATTAGGATACATCTCTCAAAGTCTTATCACTTAACCTTTGAATATCCCTGCATTAATAGGAGCTTTGGAGAAACTTTTATATCCAAAGTATAACAGTATTCTAGTCAAAATAAAACTTACATGAGTCATAATAAAGTAATATACTTAATAGAAAAATTTGACATTTTATATTTCTTCTCCAGATACAATTTCCAGCTCTTTCTATTCTCCTGTGTTCATATTACTGTCATTTGTGATAGTTAATTTGACTAGCCTATTATACCCAAATATTCAATCAAAAGCCAATCTAGGAAATCTCAAGATTGTAGCTTTAGCTCCTGCCAGGGTTTTCAGTGAGTTCCAACCTGAGGGTCTACAATAATATTTTTGACCTGCCAATCCCTGTGTATGTATACAAACGCGTGCACACACACGTAAACACACACACACACACATTCATTTGGTTCTGTTTCTCTGGAGAACTTTACTTTATGTACCCATTTACCACTGCAAATGTGTATACATTCAAGTGTACACATACACCTACACACTTCAAAAAGTAAACAAAAAAGTTGAGATACAAATGTGATATATAGACACATAAACTATATGATATAAAATATATATACAAGTATATATATATATATATATATATATATAATTTTTTCACTATATGTGCATATATATATATATATATATATATATTTACAACAAGCATCACCATTGTATTGAACTGCAGCTATTTCACATATTATTTGTACAACTTATCTGTAGAACTTTAGGCACATTACTTAGGCCCTCTGGGCTTCAGTTTTCTTGTTTTTAAAATCAAAACATAGTATTGTCTATCAATATGAATCAATATGTTGAAGGCATTTAAAGTAGTGTCTGCAGTGTAGAGAATGCTCAGGAAATGTTAATTTTCATGATTAATAGTATCAAAATATTAACACATTAAGTGCAAACATGAAATAAGATAAAGAAGTATACCATGGAATTCAGACATGCTTCTTCAATTTGGGAGACATGTTGAGACTTCTATTTATTTGTTTAGTTGCTCTAGTTTCCAAATAACTAAGAACAGAGATATTTAGTTGATAGTTATTTCCTAGTCTTAAAGACCCGAAGAACAGAACAATTGCAGATGTCACGTGATTTTCTTCAGGCTTTATTAGAAAGTCAGTGAATATAAGCTTGGGGAAATACAGGTACTGCAAATGAAAATGCCCTTTAGCTTTCCTTCCACTTTAGAAGTTTTACATTTAAATCAACCTCTTTGTTTCTGTACCACCTGGTAGAATGCGTGATGTTTCATTTCCATATACATGGAATTATATAGCCTATAATGTTTTAAAAGCTTTCTATTCTACTTACAAATGTTAGGTGAAAACAAGGAAAGAGTGTGCTTTCACTTGGTTTATAAGGTTATTCCTTAAAATTAGTCCTTTGAAAACAAATCTTCTTATGGACATGCATTAGTATAAAAAATGTCATGACCATCACACAAGAGAATGTATTTGAAACGTTGATTTTTTCAGAATAGCATTCTCAATTATTTGCTCTAATAGTGGGATGAAGATCTTTAACTCTAGAGGGTACACACTTCTTTTAAAAATAATATATTAAAATAAGCTCCAAGTCTTTAGATTTCTTTGTCTTAAGTACATAAAAAGATTTTTGCACCATAGTAGAAAAGGCAATATATTAGAGCTTATCTGAACAAACCTTACAGCTTAACAAGATATTATATTTTCCTTGAGAGAGAACACAGGCAGTGTGTAAAACTGGATTTTCTTGAGTTCATTTTTTTTTCTATCTGGAAGATGTTATCTTTTTGTGGATTCCATTATAATTCATACATAAATGCATGAGGTTGCCTAAAACCTTATTGATAGCTCTGTTAGATGTAATACAGGTTCTCACTGCATTAAGAAACCAGAATTACAAAACCATATCACTTGGTCTATTTAAAATCTTGCCATGGTAGGCTATTAATGCTTTGGCTAAAATCGGTATCTCCACTGCCATCTAACTATAAGAGTGAATTATTTTGTCACCTGCTCCTAAAATTGGAAGTCTCTGGGACCAATGCTATTATTCCACCTTTTCAATTGGTTCCATTTAAAATGGGTCTATATACCTTTTAGGATTTTCGCTTTTACTTTCTCAGTAGGTAAAGCACAGGCTTAAAAATGAAGTAATGGTTATGGGCTCAAATTCCATTTCTTATACTTATTAGACACAGTAACATGGAAAATTACTTATTTTCCTTATCTATAAAGGAAGGAACTAACACTTTAAGAACATAGTAATTTAGAATTATTAATAAACTCTTCCACTCTATCATAATACAGTTTATGCTGTTTTTTTTATTGACATTTTCCCTGACATATATAAAATGTTATCATTTGTAAAAATTTAGATATTTTGTGTAAAAAATCTAATGATAAATTAGATATCTTAAATTTATTTTCATGTTTCTGACTGTCTAAAAGAGTAGTTACATTTTTGGAGAATTCATTGTTGTATAAAATGTGGCATCAGTGGTTTCAGGTCCTGATTCTATAATGTTTCTTAGGAAATTCAAGAAAATGAATATTACTATTACTCAGCCTAAGTACATTATTGTTAAATATACAGAACCTAGCTCCACACAGCTTTCTTTCTTTCTTTTTTATGGGGAGGGGTTACCAGGATTGAATTCAAGGGTACTCAACCACTGAGCAACATCCCCAACCTTATTTTGTATTTTATCTGGAAACAGTGTTTCACTGAGTTGCTTAGTGCCTTGCAGGCTTTGAACTCATGATCCTCCTGCCTCAGCCTTCCTGGTTACTGGGGTTATGGAAGTGCACCACCACCATACCAGGCCACACACCTTTCTTGATTGAGAATATAATTTTACAAACAATAGCAATGATTACTAAACAGAATGTTTTACTGGAAAATATCCTCCAGCCAAGAAAATTGGCCCTCTAAAACTATGACATCAGGTAAGTTATTTCTTCTTTCTAAGCCTTAGAATCTACCTAAGAAGGACAGAGATAAAATATTATTGGGTGAGGCAAGTTTTGGGAGGATTAAATGAAAAGTACTTAGCTTGTGACTATCAAAAGCAAGGGCTTAAGAAACTTTACCTGCAATTATTACATGAGTTCTACATTTCCTATAAAAATTGAATGATTAATTTTACAAAATCATAGTGAAAAACCTTTAAAAGACAATTTGGTTGCCTGTAATATTTTTAAATGACATGCTAAAACCAAGAAATGAATGTCCTCCAAAAATATTATATTTATAACCAGCATCTGTGCTTATACAGATCCATGGGTTCCAACAGCTTTTTGGTCTAATTTGGGTTTATCTGTTAAACCATGAATTTTAGTTTATTCTAATATTAATATTATTTAGATTATATAATGATAATATCTCTGATTTTTGTCAGCTCATCATCATAATTTAAATTTCTTTGGGGAAAGAAATAAATAAATCAGGAAAAATGTAAATCCTCTGACACAATGTGAAGATATACACCCTTTAGACAAGTGGATTTTCAGCTGATTGCATGCAAAGGAATTTTCATTGCTTATCTCCTTGTAAGAAAAATTAGAAATCATCCCTTCACAACTCTTGATTCAAGGGAGAAGAATGAGTCAAGTTCTTCTTTTACACATCATCAATGTTAGCAGAGTCAAGAGCCCAGACAACCTTCAAATGGGAAAATTAGCACTGTTTTGGAAATTTAGAAAATACATATAATATGAAATTTATTAACTAAAAACATAATTTAAACTTTTTTTGTGTGTGTGTGGGAGAGCGGTGCTGGGTATTGAACTCAGGGGCGCTCAACCTCTGAGCCACATCCCCAGCCATATTTAGTATTTTATTTAGAAACAGGGTCTCACTGAGTTGCTTAGTGCCTCGCCATTGTTAAGGCTGGTTTGAACTGTGATCCACCTGTCTCAGCCTTCTGAGATGTGGCTATAAGTTGAAATTTTAAATACTTTTAATCAGAAAGAATATGTGATTTTTCACTTGAAATTATTTTTCTTAAACTCATAATCACTTTTTATGTTATACTCTAATCTATAATCATAAATGGTATGGAATATTGCATCAAATTTATAAATATTTATCTCATAAAAGCATTCTTTCCAGTATTTATTTTAGTCATGATAGTAATCAGCAACTTATTACATGTGATATTTACTATAATAAAATTTCTTTAGGGTAAAATTTTTTGACTTTAATTACTAGGGTAGTTGACCTTTGATATTTTTAATATAATTTATTTTTCCAAAGTTGAAAGTTTACATCACATAATTTATTGCTCGACAACTTACTTTTAAAATCTTACAAAGCCCTGGAAGTAGACACAGTTATAGTATTTTACTACATTTAATATAATAAATGCTCAGTTCATCAGTATTATTTTAAACTATCATGTTTAATAGTATGTACTTAAGACAAACAGTATGTGTGGGAAAACCACACATAAGCAAAAGCAAATATACAATTTAAAAAATGAACAAAAAGACAAAATTAAGCAAACAAAAAATTTAAAAATATATATTTTCAAGTTTTAAAAAAAGCTGGTAGAAATATTTTATATCTAAGTTAGAGGACAATACCTTTAATTTTAATTGAATAAACTTAACTGTATTCCCATAATATACAGAATAATAGACTAGCATTAAAGTAATGTTTTCAGTATTTATGACACTGTGATTAAATTAGACTATTATTGTAGTTTAAATATCATGTTGATTAACCAACCAGCTCACATGTTTGATCTATAAAGGCACATTCACCAACAAGTCTGTCCATCATTTCTTCTTCTTTATGATATCGATTGTGATAGAAGACCAAAGAGAAGAATCCAGTTCTAAAATATAAGTTTTTAATTAAAATAAAAAAATGTATTTATTCATTCAATGTATATTTATTGAGAATCTATTATGTATCCAGTGATATTCCAAACAGATATATGAACAAAGCCAAACAAAACAAAACAACAACACAACAACAAAAACCTGCAGCTAGTAAATGCAGACAGTTACTGCTCTTTAGGTGGCAATGAGACATCTGTGCATATTTGAAGTAGTCCTTACTAAAGAATAAATTTGATGTGAATCATAAATGTATTATATTATAATTTCAAACATTTGGAATTGAGAACAAAAGAAAAGCCTCAGAAATAGGGTTAGAGCTTGGCATAGTGGTGCACACCTGTATTCCCAGCAGTTCAGAAGGCTGAGGCAGGAGGATCACAAGTTCAAAGCCAGCCTTAGCAATGGCAAGGCACTCAACAACTTAGTGAGATTCTGTTTCTAAATAAAATACAAAATAGGGCTGGGGCTTAGTGCCCTTGAGTTCAATCTCAGGTACCAGGAGAAGAAAAAAATAAGATTAGAGTTGTTTATTGTGGATAATTCATCATTAGTCTAGAAATGAGCATGCTTAGAAAAGTTTAAATGTCCATACATTCACATGTAAAGAAACATAAGTTCATAAATGACAGAGAGCTAATAATATTAGATAGTATGTATATATTAAGTGAATGTTCTGTACCCAAAACTACCCTAAATATTTCACATGAATTATCTCATTTAATCCAACAACACCTGAGTGTGATAATTTCAAACTTATTTTATACCTGAGGGATCTGAGGAATTGTATACCTGTCTTCTTTCGCATGATATATGGTTGATAAATGGCAGAACTGTGCTTTGAACACATTTGCCCCACTACCAGAGGCACAGTCTCAAGGGCAATGACCTGGAGAGCCCTAGACTTTCCAGATGTCCTCATGCTAGAGGTACTGATTTGCCTATGAATGTCACAAGGAAGTCCACTTTGTTCTAGAGAAAAAAACATGTTGAAATCTCTGGAAACACTCCCTTTGTTACTATGCATAAATAAATGTAAACATGTATTGTAATTGAATTTATCATCTCTTTCAGTACATCCATCTTTCCAAATCGCTTATTTTTCTAGATTGTATATTAGGATGATTTGGAATTTTCATTGTGTTGAATCTTTTGTGGTAATTTTGTTCAAATTAAAGTTAACTAAAAAATAAGCAGACCTCGATGATATAGGTATGACAAAATTATAATAAAACACACTTTGTATGCTTTATGTGTTCCCTGAGGAACTATGTCCTTTAGGGATTCTAATTATCTAGGCCATAACTTTTTCTTTCTATTTCCAAGTAAGAAAATTATGCCAATACTTTGTGCAGTGGCAGAACTGTTATTATCAGAAGGATCAAACAGTTATTACTAAAAACAAAACCACAATAAAATAAACACACAAAAGAGTTGACTTTCTATTATTTTATACACAAAGACAGAACCACTTTATTTAATTTTCTACCAAAGTTGCTCTAGAAAAATTATAGTAATGATTCTGCTTTAGCAGAAAGGTTTTTATGGGTCAAATAAGTCACAAAGACTAATAACACACTAACTTCTTTAGGAATTGACTACAACTCTCTGGTTTGGTTACAAAATTTAACACTTGAAATTTTCACTTAGGTTGTAATACAAGAGATTTTGATTATATGGCAAAAACTGCATGAAGATTGGACCATATAAACAATTCCAGGCTCTTGAAAGGTAGGTTTAATTTTTCTTTCAATTTGAAACGAAATTATAAATTCCCCTGGTAGAAAATTCATGATATACAATTTCAGAACCATAAAAAAAATTCTAATTGGAGATCTGACATCCTTAGTTGTAGGTCTAAGGCGTAGACTTTACCTTCAGTTTCAGAAACAGTGATTCAGAACTAATGCAATGTTCCACATCCATAATTGTCTATTAACAAGACTGGTTATATCATAAAGCATATTTGCTATTGAGACTTAAAAATTTTATATTAAAAAAATCAGTAACTTGGAGAGTGTTTTACTCAGTGAGCTTATAAAAACTTAAGTGTGGAAGATTATATACCACAAGGAAAAACAGAGTGCTCCATATTATATAATGCTGTATAAAAGATTTTAGTAGAGTAATAAAGCTATAATTTTACAAACCAACACTAATGGTTGTGGTAAAAGGGATGTCCACACAACTCAGAAATACTGTAACTTTTCCTTTATATTAAGGTAATGAATATCAATAACATAAGATCTTCACATTTTACTAAAACATGATATTTGTGATTCTGAACTAAATCAGACATTTATATTTTATTTATGTGAAAGATGATTTTTCAAGAACATAAAATTGAAGGAAAATGTGACTATTATACATTAGTGTTTTTATTCTGGTTTTTTTCTGCAAAATATTAGAACTATGAAAATACCTTAATATGAGAGAATTTAATGATTTTGTACATTCTGTGAGATAAATCTATAGGACACCCTTTTATAATAGCTGTTTTAAATTATTCTTAAAATGGACAGTTATTTTATAACAGTGGCTGTGAATTTTTACTCAACTGTCTTTAATCTTGATTGTATTAAGTGGAAAAATAAACTCTAATTAAATAGAAAACAATAATAAATTATTTATTTGAACTTATAATCAACTTGTTTATTCTAGGTTGATATCCTATTAATTTCAATTGTTTTTATACGTATGTGAAACTCTACTTTTACCTCAATAAAATTAATTTAACTATTCTGCAACTTCTTCTTTTATTTGTCTTTTTATTTTAACCTAAGAAGGAGAAAACTTATGTAGGGCTTTGGGGCAGAAAACTTGAATTAATTAACCTCAAGTTTTATTACTAAGTAGTAGTGTAATTTTATATATCTTTTAAATCAAACACATTTGATATTTCCAAGTATTAAATGAAAATACATAAGTGAATGTATTATGAAAAAACTCTAAAGTTATTAATTACCTTAATCTTAACAATTAATTTAAATTCCAAACAAATTTACCACCCTGGATTTTATAGTACTTAGTCCTAATTAACATTGTCACTGCTTATGTGTATTCATCAATTAAACTATGGGTTTAGTAGTAGTCACTTAAGACACTGCCATATTTGAATAGGACAATTTATAGTGTCAATTTCCTATTTGTATAAATTTTTTGTCATACAGTGTCTATGTTGAAGCTGATAGATTGATATCCTATGAAAGTTTGCAATCTAATACAAGGTTTGGAAAATTCTCTATTGTATCACAAAGTATGTTATAAGCATTGTTAGTCTATGGTTGCAGTCATATGTTTTTATTACTTGCTTAGTTGTTCATATTTATTTGTTTATAACCCTTTAATTTAATTATCATTTTTTTTATTACCAGGACAGTACAAAACAAGTTTTCAGCTGGGATTGGGCCCCTGCATTTCAGTGTTTGCCTATCCCTGGTCTGATATCACCTACAACTGCATCATGTTAAATTAACAGGTGAGAAATTGAATTGTATTTGTGGAAAGCTCCCCTGCTTACCCAAGGGCAAAATGGCATTGAAAGACCAGGTCTAATCTACTTCTGTGGATGCACACTAATTTTTTAAAACAATTCCTTATGTGTTTATTTGAAAATTATATTTAATATAAACAATTTCAGGGGCCAGTGAAGATGAAATAAAACTAATTGTTAAAAGCAAGTAATATAATAGTATTCACGAGTCAGTGATCTAGGATTTGTCTAAGAATCAATTACTGCCTCATAAATGTATACATGTTTTCTTGTTTCAGTTTCAAGTACTTTTAACAATATAATCCTAACAGAAGGGTAATATTCCATTCCTGCGTGAACATGGGGAAAAACTAAAATGATTCCATGCAGAATCGTCAAAGAGAAAACAATGAAAGTTGGAGTAAAGCACACTTTTACATCAGGATTATATCTGGGTTAACTGGCCACGGATGCTAATTTCAACTCTATCCCATATGGTCGTTAAATTAATAAAACCTTTCATGTGTATTTTAAAACATAAGAGAAGCCATCTGGCTACCGACTGTCACCTTAATTTTTAGTGTCTTTATTGTGAGTTTTATAGTCCAATGTACCATTTTAATGCCAGAGAATGTTTATCATCCATATTTAATTATTAAGTGCCTAAAAACACTGGCATTTTTAAACCAGATACAATAAGGCTGATTAAGACATGCCTATATATGCCAAATAGAGTTCTGGAAAATTCTTCACAATTAAAGTCAAAAGAATATTTAACCTGTAACTGACAGGAATGTTAGGTGGCAGTGTTATGTAATTTGTATTTTATCTCTGTGGGACACTTCCCTAATTCACTATGTGCACATAGTCTCAGTTATAATATATTATTAAATTCCCTTCATAAAAATTCATGAGCAATAATTGTTGCTTGGTAAGTATAATAGAGAAACTCATGGCCAAGCTGAGTAAATTTCCTGATTTGAATACAAGTTTGGTATTTGAGGGTAAATTACAGATAATGGAGAATTCAGCTGATGCTATTACTGTGCTCAAGAAATTTAAGGATGCTATATACTATGGATACAAATTGAAGTATAAAGTCTGTCACTTGTTTTATGATTTCAGTCTTCATTCTAGATGTGAGGAAAATATTTAGAATGATCACAGACATACATGGTAAGAAGTATGATTCTTTAATATCTACAAAGAAACGGAATGGTTTAGAGTTTAATGGAAGCATTTTTTGTTATATTACATATATAAAAATAAGATTATTCTCATGAATTTTACTGTTTTGAAATAGACACATAAAATTGTTGATTTATCATATGAGGAAAGTATTAAAAATAAAAGCTAATTGCTTAAAGGGACATATGCAAAAATGTAAATCAGCTTTACCATTTAGAGTCTAATGACATATTTTAGGCATGCTATAAATAGCTGTGTAAGATCTACAAAAAGGAAGGAGTACAAGATGAAACACTGATTATCTGTTGAGAGACCAGAAACGAGAGCTTATTTTTGTTAACACATAAAAAATTCTGGTAGTCAAGATTGTCCACAATGGCTCCCTGTAAATTGCATGATAATAAAGGTGGATGCGTGTATTAGTCTGTCATTATTATTATGAAGCACCAATGGTTGAGTAACTTTATAAAGAAAAAAGTTTATTTTAATTCCATTCTGGAAGTTCAAGGTTGAATGCTACACCAGGCAATGATCTTGCTAGCAAAGTCCTAAGACAGCTCAGAGAATTACGTAGCAACTGACAGGGATTACAGTTGTGTTTATCTGTTTTCTGGTCTCTCTCCATTGGTTCCAACAGCTTTTTTGGTCTAATTTGGGTTTATCTGTTAAACCATGAATTTTAGTTTATTCTAATATTAATATTATTTAGATTATACAATGATAATATCTCTGATTTTTGTCAGCTCATCATCATAATTTAAATTTCTTTGGGGAAAGAAATAAACAACTCAGGAAAAATGTAAATCCTCTGACACAATGTGAAGATATACACCCTTTAGGCAAGTGGATTTTCAGCTGATTGCATGCAAAGGAATTTTCATTGCTTATCTCCTTGTAAGAAAAATTAGAAATCATCTAATGCTGCACTCTAATGGCCTTATGTAATCCAGAACACCTCCCAAAGGCCCACCTCTAAATGCCATATTCAGATTTGGTTTCTACTCTTTAATTCCTCAAAACAAGGATTAAATTTCAATACATGAAAACTTGCATGGTACTTTCAAACCATATCCAAATTACAGCAGTGCTAAAGTAGACTGGAGTAAAAGCAATAGTGAAATCATTAGCACAATTGACTAATAAAAGTTGATTTGCAATTTCTATTCTTTCTCCCAAATTAATAGTTCTCTAAGGGCTTGGGTGATAACCTACTTGTTCTTTTACCACTCACACTTAACTATCAATGTTTTGAATGCTTAACAATATTTGGTAAGCAGAACTGATCTAAGTAGCATAAAATTCACCATGAGGAGTTGAATACTATCTAGGGAATGAAGGCTGTTATCAATTTAAAACAGCCAAGATAATCAGACCAGAGGTCCACTGTAATTTGTAATAACAAAAGGTTCAAGAATCTCAGAGTTGGTGTCAGATTTAAGTGTTGCATCAGAATTATTGACAGGAGCAGACTAGGGATGTGGGCAAAGAGGGTATGGAACCCAAACAAGATCCAATAGAAGAGGTGGCATTTGTCGCAGCCCCAATAAGAAAAAGAAGTTGTACATGACTACTAGCAATGGCTGCATAATTGAAGAGAATTAGGCTGGAGTAGATTATAGAGGTATGGGCCTTAAGAATCCATTATTCAAGATTGGGTTAGAAGCATCCTTAGAAATCATGAGTTGTAGAAAGTGGATCAGACTTAGGCCACAACTCCATCAGGATAAAAGCTGATTAAAAGATACCTAAAATACCTCACTTTGGCCTCAATAAACCAAAATCCAAGGTAAAGAGAGAATAACAGAGAACATTTTCTCTCCCAAGAGAAGACTGAACCCTGTAATGTAACAGTCATTCTCAAGGCCAGAAATAAGGAATATTTTCTAACTTAAACTCATATATATTATTTCAAGACTAAAATGTAAAGACCAAAGTGAGACCTGGAAAATCCTAAAATATGATCAAAGATTAAAGTAAAATGTGTAAAACTATTTTTTGGAACATATTATCCCTATATATTATAGACAGTTTGTTCTGCCAGCTGTATTATACTAATTAGACCTTCATAAAAAGTTATGACTAAATCTTTTAAAGCAAAATTTAGAGACAGCCTTAATCGATTTATTCAGTGATGGGAAATACCTGAGACTATTTCTCTTTACTTATGAGCTTGTCAACATTATGTTTATTTGCTTAACATTCTGAATAAGTAAAAAATGTATTTAAGATGAATATCAAAGCCAATATTAACTTGATTTTCAAAGATATAATGTTTTGAGTTGTATATAAGTTATTGTAGGAACACCATCTAAATATATGTTTGAAAAACAGAATGATACAAATATTTATCAATATCAAGCAATATCATAAAGGAACCATTTCAATTAGTTAATAATAATGACAGACAATTTTAGAGGCAAGATTATTAATAGAATATTATAAACTTTCCTTGTTTTAAAACATAAAGTCTCTTGCCTTTAAGAGTCTTAGTCTTGTCCTTCTACTTAAATTAACAATAGCTACTGTACATTTATTTTTGTTACTTTGGATAATTCCTGTTATTACTCTGATTCTTTTACTGCCATATTACAGAGCAAATTAAGCACACCAAAATAATTTTGCTAAAAATAATGTAAGTTTTTTTTAACTTGATTTTTAATCACAGAATTTCATCAATACAATTGTTGGTAGATAAGGGGTATTTTAAAGTTATATATATATATAAATATAAAACTTATGAGTATTAAAAAAGATGAAAGTAATACTTCAATATTGTAGTGGTGGGTGTAAAACTTTCAAATAAAACAGTTTGAAAAGTGACAGAATAGACAGCTGGCAGACTGTTAAATTTTCTTAAGAAGTTAGCTAATATTACATAAAACTTCATGAGAAGATATAAATATTTATTCTTAATGATATATTAAATATGAATTAGCTTTTTTGTTGTAAGAATATTTAACATGAGACTTTCCTACTTCTTATTTTAAGAACTCAATGCATTAATGTGAACTATGGGTGTTGTGTTGTATAGCAAATCTCTAGATCTTATCCATCTTGTGTGAAATAAATTTTATATCTATTGAATAGTAACTCCCATTTCCTCCTCTTCCCATCCTTTGGGAATGATTCTCTTTTGAGTTTTCATAAGTTTGACTACTTCAGATAACTCATATAAGTGGCATCATGCAATTTTTATTCTCTATGACTGGCTTATTTCACTTAGCATGATGTCCTCCAGGTTCACTGATGTTGTACATATGCCAGAATTTCCTTTATTAAAAGACAGATTGTGTTGTAAAATTAGCAGACCTCTACCTCCCACCACTTTTAAAGCTAAGTATCCTATAACTTCTGAAATCTACAGAAGAGGTACCATGCTTAGCTTGCTTGCCTACTTAATGCCTTCGACAAATATGTTTACATCGTGTTTCATTTATTCACTTATCTGTTGAAAGACTCATCTGTTGGTAGTTTCCATATCTTATCTAATGTGCATAATCTTTTAATGAACATGCTAGAACAGATATGTCTTTGAGATCCTGATTTCAGTTGTTCTGGATAAATACTGAGAAGTAAGATGTCTTTAATTTTGTGTATTAAAGATCCTACACATTGTTTGACCTCAGCTGTGTAGAACATTGTGCTTATAGAGAGATGGGATTTTGCATGCTTAAAGCCAAAATTATCTTGAGTTATGTTAGGCCATTAGGAAAATAACTGTTTACTTTTATGTCAACTTAATATTCTTGTGACTGTTAAATAAACTTCTTGGACTGTGTTATTAAACTTATTAGACATCTAACCTCTGTGAATCCTAAAGTTAAAAATGTTTTAACTTCTGAAATCTATGCAAAAGTTTTCTAACTTAAGCCTGCCTATCTAATGTCTCCACCAAAGTATTTGTTAAATGTATTGATTCAATTCTTTTTTATTCTCTGGTTATAAAAGTTTATGTAATTCCTTCCAATTCAGAACACATCATCCAGGATCACTTGAATCCAGCTTCTCTTGCCATCTTCACTCATATTTGGCTTAAAATAAACTATTTTCTAATTTCCTTTAAAACAGAGTTGTTATTTTATGTCAACACACCGAAGAAGACATACAAATTGTCAACAGGTAGATGACAAGATGCTCAAAATTACTAATCATCAGGAAAATGCAAATCAAAAACACAATGAGACAGCACCTTATACCTATTATGATAACTATTTAAAGATGTAAACAATAGTAGTAATAGTAGTAGCAGTAATAATAATAATAATTAATAATTAATAATAATAATAAGCCAGAATATGGAGAAATATTGGTGGAAAAATTGCCTGCTACAGCTACTATGGAAGAAAATATGAAGCTCACCCAAATATCAAATTTATTTATTTATTTATTTATTTAAATCAGGGATTGAACCCAGGGGCACTTTACAACTTATCCACATCCCCATCTATGTTCTTTTAAATTTTGATACAGGCTTTTGCTAAGTTTTTCAGGGCCCTACTAAGTTGCTGAGGCTGGCTTTGAACTTGTGATCCTCCTCTCTCTACCTCCAGAACTACAAGGATTACAGCTGTACACCACCATGCCCAGCCTGCATTGACTTTTAATTGAGAAAACATATATTTGTATAAAGGGATTAAAAAGCTTTCCCAGGAGGTAAAGCAAAGTGGCAGCTGAGTAAAATCCTCCAGTGATCATCTCCCCAGAAATACACCAGTTTGAACAGATATTTGTGGATTAAATTACCTTCACAATAGCTAAGGAAGGGAGATGAGAGACCATAGTTCCTGGAGAGAACAAGGAAAAGATACATTGAAGAAGGTAGAAAAGAGTTACTGACATCACCTCTCCTCCAAATCCAGACAGCATAGACAGAAATACCTCTCACTTGGGATAGGGAGAGGGAAATAAGTAACACTTTCAGATTTTAAGGTACAGAGCAAACACCCCAAACAAATGTAATATCCATTTGCAGGTTGTTGCTTCCTCCACCACCTGTCTCTCAACCTCAGGCAACAGAGAAAGGAGAAAGACTGCACCCAATGAGGAGTAAGACATGAAAGTTAACCAAGGATTTTCTCTAGGAGCTCAGAACAGAGCCTTCCATAGTGAGGTCAGAGTCTATACTTGTGCCAGAGCTCTTAGAAATTCTAGGCCTGTCCCAAGATCAAGTCATAACCTATAAGCCCATAGGAGAGACGAATTTCAGCCTACACTGTGTCCAGGATTAGGATGTGCTTGCAGCACACTGATCCTACCTAGAGTATGACTCAGCTTGGCAGCATTGATGGCAATGTAGGCAACAGGAGCCTCGAGCTCATTCTTCTAAGATGATACTACCTAGAGCTGAGCAGAATCCTTGCAATGCCTAACCCTAGCCTGGTCGTTATGAATGAGACATCTGGGACTACTCCAACCCCCAGGGAAGGGCTTGGAGAGACGGAATATGCTTTTGGAATGTAGTCTGATTCATGCTATATAACAGATCAACCATCCATGGATTTGGGACAAACCTGGGCTTGCATAGTCCTCTAGTGCTAAAGCAGTGACAACACTCCAATAGTAGACTTGCAGGTAACATCTGGTGCTAAAATAACAGAAGTGACTATAGGCTCTGAGAAAACAAGCAGCTTATTAAAATTTTAGACACAAACAAGGCTGAAAATGAAGACTTCAAAAAAAAAATACTTAAGTTTTCAATGTCTCTACAACATTGTACAACACCAAGAGCCTACAAGAAATGATGACCTTACCTAATGGTCAAAATGAGATTTCAGAAATTGACCAGATGGTAAGCAGTTTGGGACAGCTTTCAGATTTAGAATTTAAAATGACCTTTTTAAGGAAAATTAATGAGATCCAAGAAAATACTGATAAATGTTCCAATTCTCAAACAAAGAAACTTTAACAGAGAGATAAAAGCAATTAAAACAATGGAAATCCTTAAAAGTACACTAAACTAACTTAAAACATGATAGGAGTTATCAATAACAGAATAGATCAAACAAAAGAATCTATAAGCTCAAAAAAGGCTGTTTAAAAAGAAAGAAAAGAGAGAAGGAATAAGTAAGCCTACAGGAAATTTGGTGAGTATTAAAACAGCAAATATTTGGGCTATTGGGGTTTAAAAGGGACTTGAGAATGTCAACAGGGTAGACATCTTTTTTAAATAAATCGTAACAGAAAGTTTCCAAACTATAGAGAAATAAAAATATTCCAAGCACAAGAAAATGAAAGGTCACTAGTCAGATATATAACTTAGTAAAGTCTACCCTAAATATATTATAATCAATCTCTCAAAGTTGAAATGTAAAGAGGTGCTTCTCGGGGCAGAAAGGAGAAAGAAACAAATAACAAGAAGGTAGTTTCTATTTGCCTGACAGCAAACTTCTCAGCAGAAATCTTTTATGCCAGGAGAGAATGGCATGAGATTCCTCAAAGTAGTAAGGAGAAATATGGCCAATTGAGAATATTGTACCTGTGGAGAGTAAGTTTTGCCCTACTCTGAGCTATTCTGTGATGTATACAACAGCAGTTCTCATGCTGTGCCTAAATCTTTGCTACTATATATTCTTTTCAAAAGGTTGTTTGCCATAATTACTCCATTTTCAGTTTAAGAACTGAAGTGGAATGACTCTACACCTTATTTGTAACCACCATCTTCTTGGAACAACCATAAAGCATACACTAATAAATAAATTAATTGTGCTTATAAGAATGATCACCTGTTAACTTATCGAATTAATCAGGAATACTTAGATGCATGTGTATATCAAACTCATATTGGAAAAAAATCCATAAGCTTTTTGAAGACACCAGGAAAAACATCATACCACCAAATGATGCAAACCCCTCATTCAAGATATATAAAAGGAGGAGAACCCTAAGACTGGATACCATGACTCCTTGACCCCATCACCTGGTTACTCATCCTAAGTCTTTTTCACGAAAATCGTCACAGAGATGAATGTCTCAATCTCAAGCTTTAGTATAGTGCTGTTTCTCCTATGCATGAAAAATATGCAAGTCCAACTCCAAACAGATATTTCAAGCTGACATTCCATGATGACTGCAACAGCTGTAACCCAAACCTTGCTAGAATAAGATCCTGCTCTTTGACAGCTCTACGCCCTGAACACCGAGCTGGCCATGATCTTACCTGACCACCTGCAGTAACTCTTTGCATTCATGCATTCATATCTTCTTTCTTTGCTCGGTTCAGCATTCTGAACCCCTCAAGCTGCCTTAACCCTTTTGTAGCTTTTCTCATATATAAAGATGAGGCATGTGTCACTTGAGTGTCATAGATATTAGAAATTAAGATTGAAAAGAAGAACTTATGATTGTACAAATTATGACTACCAAGTGACCCATAAGGATTCAGTGCAGTGATCTGCCACTGATGAAAGTGGTATAGATTGTAGATTTATTGCTCTTCAATGAATTCTGACATGGTGAAAAGACACAAATGTGTTTGCTCTGTTAATGGAATAGTATGCTTGCAAGAGTACACAGTAAAACTGTTTTCTACAAATAAAAGAGAGAAAGAAATGCCCTGATTAAAAAAAAAAAAACTGTGAGAATACATCTTCCATAGACTATTAGTAAAAGAAATGTTAAAGAAAATTATATGAATTAAAAGCAGGAAAGAGACACAGACAGACAGACGTTAATGAATAAGATGAACACAGTGGAGGATAAAAAACTAGAAAAAGTAACTGGAAGAGGAATTCAGAATGCTCTAATATTGTGAACATGGTATACAAGCCATCATAATTTTAGTTTGAAGTCTAAAAACAGTAATAATTATAATAAGTACATTCATATGTTTATATATATATATATATATATATATATATATATATATATATATATATAT
>NW_025999968.1:43460460-43497104 GCF_001458135.2 Marmota marmota marmota | reverse complement strand
AAAAAAAAAAAAAAAAAAAAAAAAAAAAAAATCCAATTAAATAAAAAACTCAGGACTATAGAATTTCATTGACGAGTTCTATCAAACATTTACAGAATAACCAATGCTAATTATCATGAAGTCATTCTAAAAACATAAAATTTGAAGGGAAGGGATTTCTTACAACTTTCTACGAAGCCAGCATTACCTTGGTAACAAAATCAGACACACTATAAAGGAAGAATAAGCAGGAGGAAGACGAGGAGGAGGAGGAGGAAAAGGAGGAGAAGGAGGAGAAGGAGGAGGAAGAGGAAAAGAAAGAAAGAAAATAAACTACAGGCAAATATCATTGATGAACACAGACACACAAAAAAATCTTCAATACTATGCTAGTAAACTGGATTCATCATAAGCAACTGGGATTCATTCCTGGGATGCAAATATGGTTCAAATGCAAATTAATAAATATTACATAGCATTTCAAAAGAATGAAGGACAGCAAATCCATGATCAATTCAATAGATGCAGAAAAGGTATTTGAGATAATTCAACATCATATTATGATAAAAATGTCGAGAAAAATCAGTGTGGAAGGAATTTTTTAAAACATAATGAAGGCTGTATATAAGAAACCAATAGGTAACATTATATACAGAATGATGTAAAGTTAAAAGGACTCTCTCTGAGATCAGGAAAAAAGACAACAAAGCCCAATTTTATGTCATTTTCTCAAAATTGTTCTGAAAGACCTAGGCAGAGGAATCAGGCAAGAGAAAAATAAAAGACATCCAAATAGGAAAAGAAAATTGTTACTGTTGGCAGAGACATAATCTTATATATAGAAAACCCTAAAGATTTCATTAAAATATATAGATAGATAGATAAGGCATAAATTCAGAAGAGTTTCAGGATATAAAGTCAACATACAGAAATCAGTAGTGTGACCATATACCAATACTGAATTATCAAAAACAGAAACCAATAAAGCAATCTCACTTAAAATAGCTACACAAAATAAAATAAAATACCCAGGAAGTAATTTAATCAAATAGGTAAAAACTATCTAGAATTAAAACCACAAAACACTGATTAAAGATGTGGAGGACATGAAAAAAAAAATGAGTAATCTACAAAACCAGTACAATTTCTATCAAAATACCAGTGACATTATTCACAGATCTTGAAAAAGTAGTCCTAAAACTTGTGTGAAACCATCTCAAATAACCAAAATTATCCTCAACAAAAGTGAAAAACAAAAAGCAGAAAACATTATAATATTAAACTTCAAAATACACTACAGAGCTGTAGTAAACATACAGCATGGTATTAGCATAGAAACAGACATAGAGCCCTAACATCCACCAGTTACAAGAGTCAGAACAAAATATATTAAATACTTAAATGTGACACAACACAATGAAACTTAATAGAAGAAAACAGAGATGGGAATGCTCCAGGAAATTGAAATTGTCAAGGATTTTAAAAATATAAATCAAAAAAGCAAGAAAGTGGACAAATAAGATTACATCAAACTCAGAAGCTTCTATACATCAGAAGAAAAAGTCACCCTAGTGAATAGACAACCTACAGAATTGGGGAAAATATTTGCAAACGATACATCAGATGAGGTGCTCATATCTAAACACATTAGGAATCTCAAAAACTCAACAATTATGAAATCACTTATTCAATTACAAAATGGTCTATAAATCTAAATAGACATTTCTCAAGAGAAGACCTACAAATATTCAACACACATGAAAAAAGTGGTCAAAATTATTAATCCACAGATACATGCCAATCAAAACAACAATGGCATATCATTTCACTCTAGTAAGAATGGCTATTTTAAAAAAGCGAGAGATGACAGATCCGAAGGATGTGGGTAAATGGGAACACTTGTAAACTGTTTGTGAGGATGTAAGCCAATACAAGCATGATGGAAAATAGTATAGAAATTCTTCAATAAATTAAAAATATAATTAATATATAATACAGCAATTCCAATTCCTGAGTATATATTCAAAGGAAATAAAATTCATATGTTAAAGAGACATCTATAAATCAAAATAAATTACATGATATTATTTACCTTTATGATATTATTTAAGAAGGTCTATAAAATAAATAAATATTTAGAAAGGGTAAAATAACCCTTAAATAATTAAAAGAGAATGAAAAATTCTAAACAATGTGTCAGGGTATTGTTACAGACCTGGAGCCTTCTGGGAAAGTGAGGCAATGCAAAGACTCCCTTTCAAATGCCAATTCTTGCAACTAAGTCAGAAAGATTTAAAACATGCCACCCAGAGTAACTGGAATGAGTTTATTGAATGAATAGGTAAAGAGAAAGGGAACACTTAAGAGGAAAAGTGTGAGTCCTCTCAGAGAGGACAGGGACAATTTGCCTTCCCTGTACTCCAGTTTTATTGGAGGTCCCAGGAAAGTTTCCAGAGAGTTCCATTCAAGTCTGCCTCTTGACTTTTGTTGACAGCAAGATGATATTACACTTTCAGAAATCCATTGTCATGGCAGTTCTAGGTTGGTTTGGCCCATGTTGACTGGTTTAATCAGATTATTCTTTTTTATTTTTTATTTGTTTTAATTAGTTATACATGAAAGTAAAATGAATTTATGCAATTTGATATATCACACATAAATGGGGTATAATTTCTCATTTTTCTGATTGTACATGTTGTAGAATCACATTGGTCATGCAGTCATATATGTACATGAGGCAACAATGTCTGTTTTATTCTACTATCCTTCCTGTCCCCATATCCTCCCCTCCCTTCACTCCCTTCTACTTAATCTAAAGTAATTCTATTCTTCCCTAGAGCTTCCCACTTATTGTGAATTAGAATCCACATATCAGAGAAAACATTCAGCCCTTGGCTTTTTTAGGATTGACTTATTTCTCTTAGCATGTTATTCTCCAACTCTATCCATTTACCAGCACATGCCATAATCTCTTTTTTCTTTAAAACTGAGTAACAACAGCATGGTATCAGCACCAAAACAGACACATAGACCAATGGTACAGAATAGAAGACAAACCCACACAAATATAGTTATCTCATACTAGACAAAGGTGCCATAAACATTCATTGGAGAAAAGATAGCCTCTTTAACAAATGATGCTGTGAAAAATGGAAAACCATGTGTAACAAAATGAAATTAAACCTCCATCTCTCACCCTGCATGAAACTCAAAGTGGACCAAAGACATAGGCACTAGAACACAGACCCTGTGTCTACTAGAAGAAAAAGTAGGCCCAAATCTTCACAACATCGTTTCTTTCAAGTGTGAAAAGCTTCCCTACTTCACCAGGGAAATGCAAATCAAAACCACTATGAGATACCACCTCACATCAGTGAGAACAGCTATTACCAAAAATACTAAAGATAACAGTGCCAGAGAGGATGTGAAGGAAAGGGAGGAAAGGGAGCCCTTGGAAACTGGTGGTATGAATGTAAATTAGTACAGCCATTATGGAAAACAGTCGAGAGGTTCCCCAATGAATTAAAAATATAACTAATATATGATTCAACAATTCCACTACTGGATGTAGATCCAAAGGAAATGAAATCACAACGTCAAAGAGATATTTGCAGCCCCATGCTCATTCCAGCACTATACACAATAGCTAAGAAATAGGAATAACTAAAGTGTCTATCAGCTTATGAATAGATAAAGGCAATATGTGACATACACACAATGGAATACCATTTGGCATTCAAAGAATGAACTCCTGCCATTTGCAACAAAATTGATGGAACTGGAGGTCATTAAATGGAAAGAAGTTTGGCACAGAAAGACAAGTACCACCTCATCTCACTTATGCTTGAAATTTAAAAAAAAAATGACAGTATAGAACTTGACAGTACAATGGTGGTTATTAGAGTCTGGGTAGAGTAAAAAGGGTGAGGAATGGGAATGGTTGATTAATGGGTATGAGACTATAGTTAGAATTGTGAAATTCTGGTGTGCTATTATTGCACAGTAAGGTAGCTATAGATAACAATAAGATACTAAACATTTCAAAAAGCTAGAAGAAACGATTTTGAATCATTTCACAATAATGAAATGATAAGTATTTGAGACAACAAATATGCTTAACCTGATTTAAAATTACATAATATAAACGTTTCATAACACTATGTGGTATTTAATTAACACATACATTTTTCATGTTTTTATGTGTCAGATAAATAGTAAATTAGGAAAAGAAACTATGTAAATCAGAAGATAAGAAAATTTTAAAAGAAAAATGAAGTTAAGCCAGAATTCTGTGAGCAGACAAGATATATTTTTAAATGTTCATAACTTAAAACCTCTTATACACAACAAAAAATGAGAGTAATAAAAACAGCATTCCCAGTAGAATTATTCCCAGTAGAATCACACTAAAATAAATGTTAAAGGAAATTCCTCAGATAGAAGAAACATACTATCAGACTGAAACTTGGATCCACATAAATATCTATGTATGTGGTTAAAAGATACATATAAATTAGATTATATTCTCATTTAGAATCACTCTAAAAGATATATGACTATCTAAAATATATGTCAATTTATTGTGGGTGTATATTTGGACATGGGAAATTATGTGCTGCCAACTAAATATGGCCTGCACTTGTGTTTCTCAATAAAATTTATTAGAACTTAAAAAATAAAAATTGCTCTTGGCCATCAAACATGGCATGCTATATTTAGTGGTGTACTAGAACAGGCTCTTTGAAAAAGAAAAGAGCTCCCATTCGTGGTATTTGCTAATTTCCATCATGCAATCACTGCCATAATGAACAATTGTTGTCAAGTAATATCAAGGACCTTAAATTTGAAAATTAGCTATGGTGATCCAGAACAAACTAGTATCTGCAAAACTATTGCTGGGATAAGCACTGTGGATATTGGGTATTTGTTTATGGGGCAGAAACCCATAAAGATTTTGCAAATGATTATAATTCTTAGCAATAATGTTGACAGTTACTCACTTTTCTACACAGCTCATAGTGAAAAGCCAAGTATCAGTTGTATAAATGATGGCATAAAACTGAACTTCAAGATTATAAAACTCTCTCATCACACATGAAACCTGGAAAAACAGAGCCAGGTAAATAGCTTCTGCTGATTGAACACAGCACGTGCACCAAATGAAAGCAGCACCTTGTTTGAAAATTGTGACACTCGAAATACAGGAGAGATATATGAGAAAATATGTACAAGAATAGGTGATTTTATCCTTATTCTTAAGCTTTTTAGCGAGAAACTCTACCAGCATTTGACCTCTATCTCTAAAAATGTTCTTTGCTAGCAATGAGTTCACATGTCAGGAGTGAACCTGATGTTATTTATTTTATCTACTACATGAGAATTCTCTTTGTGATTAGAGCCATCGAATCTCATTCTTTGATTAGATCCATGTAGCATGTATCGATATCTGAACATTGATATGATAAGGATTGCTATAAGTTTATACTACATATAACTCAAGATCTACGTAATGCTACAAAGTGATTTTGAGGCTCTTTAATAATCTCTTATGTAATTACTTGTGTAGTTTTAATGTAGAATTTTTAGAAACAAAATGGTAATCATTGTAAATAATTGGGAAACTATACAAGTAAACAAATATCTTAACATAGATTTCTATGCAATTGTTATTTATAAAAATGCAAAGGAACAAACATGATGTCAAATATACAATTGCTTTGGATTATTATGAAGTTCTCAGATAAACTATACATTTATTTATATTTAGCAGATGCACTATGTAATTTGGCATGACATAATATGCATTATCAGGGAATTGTATTATATTTATCACAGGTTAAATTAGAATATGTCCCATAGTTTTAAGTAAAGCATCAACTGGAATGAATTCCTGAAAGTATCTATGGAAAATGTAACAATGTTCATAGGATTAAATCTCTTAGCCAAATTGATATACTCTTTTTATTATATATTTGTATCTGCTTTTGTGGTTTTCTTAGTTGTCACTTTCTGGATGGAAATTTCTCATCCTGGGCAGAGTTATATATACAAGGCAGATTTTTTTTTCTGTGTTATACAGATGCTTTGCTTGGTTGTCCAAAAAGGTTTGAAATTGTTTTCTATACTTATGAAATTAACCCTATTGAAAGAATATTAGTCTCCAATGCGGAAACTCATCAGAAAATCATTTTCTGAGACTTCCACCAGGTGGTATTTAGCCATTTGATATGAGTTCTATTATGACTTAACATTGTTCTTCTAAAATGTATATGATGCAGTTCTAATACCCAGTGAGACTATATTTGGATGAAGGAGCCTAAAAGTGCTAACGTGAAATGAAGTTGGAGGGATGGGGACTTAATTCTGTCTTAATTCTGGTGTCCTTAAAAAAGGCAAAGTCATCAATGTTCTTTCTTGCTCCATAAGTGAAAAAAAAGAAGGTCATGTGAGGGCATAGTGGAAGGGGGTGATCTGCAAGCCATGAAAAGACGTCTTAAAACTAACTCTGCAAACACATGATCTTGAACTTCTAGCTTCTAGATCTGTGAGACATTTAAATGTGTGTTGTTTTAAGACCCCAATCTTGGATTTTGTTATCACAGCTTAAGCAAACTAAAACATTCAGTGATAATGAGACATCTTGCTTGAGATTTTTTTAATAAACTTGAGATATCAATAAATTACACTATATATCATATAGTGATGAAATTGAGCTGTTTATGCTCAGCAGCAACAGTGATGGGTCTGAGGTACAGTTCTGCCACATGGTTTAAGTGTGACATCTGTTTAAATTCCCAAGCTGATTCTCTGGCCCTTCTTGATATAACAAATATTAATTAATATACTTATATTCTGTCTACCTGGTTTTCTTCTCGTCTTTTATTATTTTTTAATTTATCACCGAAAAGTGATTTAAAACAACATTTTACATATAGGTAAGTCATGAAATCAGTTCATTAAGTCATGGAAATTTATTTTTTAATGACAAAGAGCAAAAATACCATAGTTAAACATATTGAGTCACACTAGAGTCTCATGAAAACTTTTATTCATATATATATATGAATGAGATACATACCCATATATGTGTCTCTGAGACTATGTGATTGAACATAAATTAATAAATGTATCCAATTTATAGGTCCTGAATTTCAGGTAAAACACTTTTTCTTGAACTTGAGGAAAAGGTGTTACCCAGGGCTAAATATATTTGGGAGAGAGATTTCTGGAAGTGTCAAACACTTTTTAAAGTATTTTGAGATAAAGCAACATATAATTAGATAATACTAATTAGAATAAAGATAGAGTTTTATATATATATATATATGCCTCCATCTTATTTTTTAATCTATCTGGCTATTCCTATCATACAGAACAAAACAGAGCATTCTTGATAAATCCTTCTCTTTGTAAGTAACAAAGAGAAATAATCTTCCTACCCAAACCTAAAGAATTAAGTTCTGTTTCTAATCCCAATAGTTTTTTTCTCCCTCTCAGTATTATGTAAAAAGATAATTGTGCTGAACATAAAGAAGAATTTTATCGCTTCACATGATCTTGGCTTTTTCCTTACTTCAAAGATAGAAAGGTTTTAGAATTCTGTCTCAGAATGATAAGCTATTCTACAACACTACAAAATAAACACACCAAGAGTCTTCTTGAGAAGGTCACATCTAACTTGTTCTGGCTATTTTATTTTATAAACTTCAATAGTTTATTTCCTTTGTTGGATTCTGTAGTCCTTTCTGTTTACGAAAAATCCTTTGGCAACCATGGAAATATACAAAAATATCCCTGGAGAGATGATGTGCCAAGGATCTTACCATCCACACAAAGGTGCTGTCCGATGGGACATAAACAGTGTAACAGCATACAGACAGCAAAAAGGAAGTACTGTGGAAAACAGATAATCATCCAGTTATTCATTCATAGTAAATAGAATATGCAATCAAAATATAATCAATTTAAATATATTATTTGAAGTATTAAACCGAGAAGTAAAGATGAAATGTAAAGGTATTTGCAACCTGAAAGATAAGTGTTAATTTTTTTCCTTTCTTGGGTGATTTTATTTACAGAAGAGAAGAAATAAGTAAATTAAAAAAGTAAGATTTGCAGATTAAATATATTATTTGTTCACAATATTGACTTTCTTTACATCCTTGTCATACTTCATTGGGTGCATATATTCTCTACTTCCCTGACTTTGGGTTTGATCAAGGGATTTGATTTCATCAGTGGAACATAGTAGACACATTATAAACCACATTTAAATTTCAGTTTTAAATGCACTGTATGATCCTAGTATGCTCCATTCTCTCCTTTCCCATCTATCTTTTCCCTTCTACTGGGAGAACATTGCTTAATATAACAGCTGTTTTTTCATACTAAGTTACAATTCAGCTGAAGAGTAGGCATTCCCTCACTTAACACAAGACTATAGTGAAACATACTGTTTTGAAGATTTTCTGTTGTGGTGGAGTTCAAATTGTATAATAGAAAATTTGAACTAATGAGGGCTTACTCAAATATTTATAGTAGGTAAAAGGAAAAAAGAACATAACCCAGAGAAGAACATCAGATCAAACATAAAATAGATCTGTGACAATTGGGAAAAGCTGCTGTATCATTGTTTCTATGCAAATAAAAATAAAATTTCATAGAAACATAGAGTGTTTTATGACCCAGATAAGGAAAAAAAAATCTCAGTAAAGAAAAAAAAATTAGAAAAAAAAAGATTGCTCTTCAAAAGGTTTTTCACCCTCAAACTGGCAGTGACTTGCCCTAACAAGTACCTTTATTTGAACCACTTTCACTCTCAATAAGAGAAGTACTGAAGGCAATTTGTCTGTTACCCGAAAGGACAAAATAACTACCCAATTTTAGAGTCTCCTTCTCCCATACTGTTAAATTGGGAAATAATAGCCTTAGAATTCTTTGGTCCAAGATCAAATGAGAAAATCTTCTTGGAATAAGGTTGTAGAATGGAATCTGTAGATGGAAGCTGATCTCTAGTTGAGTTTGTAGTCCTAAGACTGTAACTCAGATTTTGGTGGAAAGCATCTGAGCTGAATTAAACTCTTATTTCCAAATTTACATACTTAATAACCTACCTGATACCTGTAGATACACACGCAATCTGCTTCTCAAAATTCATTTTCCTCATCCCTTCCCACCAATCCTGCTCCTCCAGTCTCAGTAGCTCCACTTCTGAAAAAGTTACTACATTATTCTGTGTTCTAAAGTAATGAACCTTGGCATCCCTGGTCCTTCTCTTTCTTATGCATCTGTTTTTCAGTAAATCGTATTGATTCCACTTTGAAAATGTCTGCAAAACTTGCAAGAAGTAGTGAACTTCGCTGTGATACCCTTATCCCATCACTTAAGCAAAAGTGCATAGAGAATAACAGGTGAGGGGAGTAGGGATTAAAGGGCAAGTGAGTGAATCTTCATAGGATGAGGACTATAAATTATTGCCTTGGGAAAAAACAGCTTTCTTATCAAGAGATCCTGTGTTAAAACATCCTGGGATTGAGAAGATTACACTGGCAACCCATGTGAATTTGTAGTGATTAGGTTAAATTACAATGTAAATCACGAAACCCAAGAGTTTGTGGCTGTCATATTTGGAACTTTTTAAAGTACACCAATGATAAGTTCACAATTCTAATAATGTTAGGTGCTCAGGTAAAACAAGTTTATGTTGATTTATTAGTTGATCTACATACTGGTGCAAGTTTTATTTAAATGATATAACAAAGACTTCTCTGAAATGAAGGGACCCCAGAGCTTGGTGTCTGAGAAAGTGAGAATGTCCTGCCCATTTTATAGGTTTTAGATTTTCTTTGTTCTCATGCCCCTCTTCTCCCCTTATCTTGCCTACTGACTAGTGACCAAAAAATGATCCTAAATGGAGTGATTCAAGGGCAAGAATGAAGCCACCCAAGGAAGGGAGCAGTTCAGGAGGCTACACATTAACAACTGCTTGCTGGAAGGAACAATTCCCTACAGGTAGGTAACCTTGGCAACAGGTTGAAGGGGAGGGAGAAGTGTCCTGAAGTTATTGGCATTTTATTTACTTTCTTTTCAAACCAGACCCCATCTTCCCTATCCAACCCAATCATTTATTACCGACACTGACTCCTTTTGCCCCCCACCTCGCCTTAATATTGCCCAGTGATAATTATATACCTCACTTTGCTGAAGAAAGTAGAAAAGCTGTTGTCTCAAATTTATGAAGATTTCCTTATATATGTTAATAATGTACTCTTAAAAATTGAACACCTTTATGTGTTTATTGCAAAATGTACAGTTATATTTTTACTTAGCTCTATGGGTATTTTAGCATATATTGTGCATAAATAATTCTGATAAAAACTTAAAGAGATAATCACATTTACTGCTAGTGATTCAATAGAAAGATGGCTAATTCACTCATGTCCTCAAATAACAACTTTATCCTTGTCACAGAAGAAACTTTGAAAGTCTAAGTTATTATAGCTGCAGAAAGTTGTTTTTGCATCTGTATGTTTATAGTAAAAGACAGAAATATAAAATTGAATGTGCAATATAACCACCAAATTATAATAGAATTATACATGAACACATTATGTTTCATGCATATTTAATTTTAAGCACTAGGTATATGTTTTATTCTTAATTCCACTGACATACTTGCATATTAAATTCTTCTTAGAATTGGTTCACAAAGACCTCACAGAATGTGATACCACAGTTGTTCTATTACAGCCAATCTTATGGTGTCATTCTAAATTCCTATTTATTTGCATTCTCATTAACAATCTTGGTGGTCTTTTTCCACAACAGCTATGCTGGTTTGATTGCCAGTACAGAGGGTAGCATGTTTGGAAGGGTAATGTTCAAACACAGTCTACAATTGAATGTTTGAGAAATGCACATACATTTTAATGTTTACATTAAGATGAGTAATATTCTGTACTTAACTCCTAACAGTGTTCAGGATACAGCTCAGTCATGGGACCCAAATCCCAATCAGAAAGTGACATTGCTTTAGCCACTTCTGAGTCTGAAATGTTCCTTCCTCCCTCCTTACCTTACTTCCTCCTTTCTCCTTACCTCCCTTCTTCCCTCCCTTCCTACCTCCCTCTCCACCTCCCTCCTTTCCTTCCTTCTTTCATTCCTTCCTTCCTTCCTTCCTTCCTTAGTTTAACACAATAAAGTTCCTTCTTCTCTTAAACCCTGAGGACAGCATTAAAGCAGAATTGCAGTCATGTGAAACCTCCATATATGTATTAACCATCATCAAAATTGATTCTTTCATGCATGTAACATGGGATTCTATATTATTTGGAAACTGCATTATTGATCTCATTTCTAACAATCTAAATATGAACTTTAAGATTTCAGTTTCATTTATTGATTAGGAAGTTATTGCAAATTCAATTTGTTTGGATTTTCAAATACAGTGTGTTGAATGGGTTAAGGCAGTTAAAAGTAATTTCAATAAATTCTCTAGAATTATCGACGCTAATTCTAACGATGTGTGTGTTTTGGTGGAAAAGACAAATAAATAAGTTTAGAACTAAAACATACCTTACAAAATCACATTAGTTTTAAAATAAAATTTTGAAATATTTGGAATAACTATCATGACAATATTAAGCCAAGAATGTTTTACTTAATGGAGAATAATCAAGGGTGCCCAAATTTTGAAAAATTGAAAAGTTCATTGTGTACTTATCATTCTTTCCAAAACAACCAAGATATTTTTGCTTTATTTGTTTTAAAAATATTACTCAATGCTTTTAATGCTAATCCATTAGTTCTAGTGTAGTGTTTGGAAACCTAAATTTTTAACCTCAGGTTATAAGCACTCCAGTGATAACAGAAACACTATTAGGATTATAATCTAGATCACATGATTCACTAAATTAATAGTAAATGGGAAGTCTATTTTTCTTTTAAAGGGTTATAAAAAAATAAATAAGGCATTGATATTTACACTAGTAAAGGTACCTACTTTAAAAACAATAAATAAATAATTCTGCTATGAGACAATAGAGCTAGAGATAGATGTCTCCAAGATTGAAATTTAACAGCTAAATTATTTCATTAAGGACGAATGTACCTTTAAAGATTTATGTTGTCACCCTTAACATGTGTGCTTTTTTGTGGTCTAGAAATTCACAGGGTCACAGCAAACCTCTGTGAGTTCCAGTCAATGCAGCCAGACATGCAAAGAGTCACCAAACTTGAAGGGAAGATGTGATAGGAGTCTTCCCCAGAGTTTCCTGGGCAGTATCCTTTTGCCTGTATTTAGATAGACTGGTTTTACAAGTTGATGCTTAAATCTATCCATGAAAATGAGAAGGATGTTCAAATAATTGGTTGAAATTGATGAGATATGAAAACTAGAGGTAGAGATGGGTGACTGTTCACCGATGTAGTGGAGAATGAGTACAAAAATTCAATTTTTTCAGAAAAGAACAAGTAAATATCTATTGTGTGGGAACCTCAATATTTTGCTAGTGGTTTTCAATGTTTCTTTAGCTATATTTAAAAAGTCACATACAGTTTTTCATCAGGATCATATAAATGATAATAACCTAGATCTTTTATTGCTTTGTGTTGTTTGCTTGGACATTTGAATGGATAAGGCAAACACCCATGGTGTGAGTTGAACTTCTTTAATTTATCCATCTAATTTCATTAGTTTTATATCACAACTTTCCAAAGGTACTTTGAGAGCTTCAAATATTCCCTAAGAGTAAATCTCGAATTTTTATCCTAATATTATAAGCCATGTAAATTAAGCATGCATTTTTGCAGAGACAGCGGGGAGTGACCATCATTGACTATTGTACAGAGAGAAGGAGATAAGGGATGAAGGCAAAAATGATAAATTACACAAGATAAGTAATCAGGCTTTCTAGTTTTAATATAATGTTTCTCAGTCCCACTAGATCTTCCATTTGTTACTATTTTCTATGTGCTGTCGTTCTGAAAGGATATAAATCACTACTTAATCATGTTGCTCCTTATCACCCTCTAATAGATCAGCAGGCATTTCACACTGCACTAGTCCAGCATGGTAAGAATACAGAATTAAGGGAATTAAGGTTGCTATGTTTTCTCATATGGTACCTATGATTGATACTATGGTTGTTAACATGGAATACATGCTTGCTCCTATTAACATAAGACAATTAGAACAGAAACCTGATAATATTAAAGTGATATATAAATCTGTCAACTAAAAACCATGCCTTGTTTTAAAATCTGCACATATTTTAACACACATTGTTAAGTCACACAAATTATGCAGTCCAGTGTGACATGTTAAATTGTCTTTTCTTTAAAATGTCCATGATGATATTAAGTTTACATATTTAGATGAAATGGAATTGAGCTAAGAACATATTGAATTGGTTTTTATCATCTAGAAATTGCATTGAGCTAAAAAAATGGTTCAATAGATTTTTAAAAACTGTTTTATTTATAGGAATTTTAAGGAAGAAAATCTAGGATGGAGACTGCGGCTTCAACATACTTTGTGAGCACATCTCATCTGACATGGTTTATTTCCATTCTTTTGGTGTTATCCTTTTTTTCACACTTGTAAGATGGCTGTCAGGGATTCAGCCATTAATTTGATGTTTCATAAGGTAGAAGACAAAACACAAATGAGATTCATGTCAAATTGATGAATTCTCTTTAAAGAGCTACCATAGTAACATGTGCCTTTAACTTTGTAGTAAATACTGTGTTAGTTAACAACAGCAGTTGCAAAGGGAGGTGAAGAAATTTGTTTTTGCAAGGGGCAGGGAAAAGTTGGGCTTATTGAACCTTCCAACTTTGTCCAAATAAGACAAGTTTTATACTTAGGAAATGGGAGTTGATATAAATATTGGAGTGCACCTAGCTGTTTCTGTGCAAAAAAAAAAAAAAAAAGGCGTGGGGGAAAGGATGACAAAAATAGATGAAATGAGGCTCAAAGTCAGAAATATTTTTACAATTCTGATAAAATCATAGCCAGTAAAAGGGCAAAGGAGAGTAAAAAACCTCCCCCTAGATAATCCTATTACACTCTCATTCACACCACAGTTTATGGATTTTTTTTCTGGTAACATTAATATACATATATAAAATCTTATTTTCTTCTCATCCCTTGTCCTGTGGACACATACAACTAAATACCACAAAGTGAAATAATTTACATTGATAGGTTCCAATGGATCTGGCTTTTTTTTCTGATTTTTAAATTTCTGTTAAAGGTCTGATTATTTTCTCTCAAATAGGACTGAAACACTTCCGTTAAATTTTATTGTGCATTCTCCTTTATTTATTCTATCCTGTTAACTTCCAGTCTGTAGATCACATCTCCAAAATTTCACTTCAATAAACTTTCCATACATTCTTGTTGCCACTATCCCATTCTTATCGTTGAATTATTCAACGGGCAATTTTCCACACCTTTTCCTCTCTCCTTTGTATAATCCTTCCTACAAACAATGGTGAGACCTTTCCAAAACCTTGTTACAGTCACATGAGTCTCATGAAAATTGTTCAGGAATCATAATACCTAAAACACCATAAGACAGCTCTCTAGCATCTTCATAATATTTTCCTAATTTAATTTTTCAGTCTTAATTGTTACTCTTCTGTTTTACAATACATTCCAGCTAACAGCACTGTTTATTTAATGTTAAAACCTTTTTTCCTTATGTCTGGACTTCTGCTCACACTATAACTCTCTCTGTAGGAATTTAGCTATATACTATTGAAATTCAATTGCAAATTCAAGTTAACAATACTTTTTTCTTATTCAGTCAATTGCATTTTTTTTTCATCTTAGTGTAAATCCCTAGATGGCATTGACCATCTAAACTCTCTCACTCCTTTCTCACTTGCAGATCTCAGTATAACTGTAGTATATACTAAGAATGCAACAAGTATGTACTAAGAATTCTGAGAGAGTGAGGGGGTAGCAAAGGTGCTGTCTGTTCCTGTACCTCCTACAACAGGATGTCCTCCTGCACTGCTTTAGCCCAGTGGTCCCCCAGCATCACCTGGGACATAAAGACAGGGCACAGTGCTTCCAGGATCCCTTCACTGTGGTGCATCCGGGGGCATACTATACAGCATTCTGTTCACCCTGGGCAGCTATTGTAAGCAGTGGGGGAACTGATCACCCTACACCCTAGGCTTCTGTCGTCCCTTGAGGTCTATCTTTGAGTAATCAAGTTCTGTAGTTCTTAACAGGTAATGTGAATTTTGTGTTCACCATTTTCATGAAAGTGGCAGAATTTCAGATGGCTAAGCCAGGTATCTTCACACTTAGTGGTATCAGACTTAATTTGTTTACCTCTTCTAAGGCATTAGATTGATATCTCTCTTATTCTTATGATTGTATATAGTTTTACGATTTCTTTTGGTTGAATAATACAGGGATTACTACTATTTAATGGGTCTACTGATGTGATAATCACAATATAAAAATGTGAGCCACTTCTATGCCCAGAAAAATAACATGAGAAATTATAGACAGTGAATAGGTTTGTGTCATACAAAGCACCCAGGTCCAATATCAGTGAGGGGCATTTTTTTACAGACCATATAAAATTTACTTTTTCTTTAATGTCTATGTGAATCACTTAGGAATATAATTTAAAATATTGGATCTAATTCAGTAGTTTTGTGGGCCTGAAGCTCTGCATTTCCTACACGCTTCTTAGTGATGCCTTCACTATTGACCTTCCGACTGCACTTTGACTAGGAGGGGAATGAACAAAGGAACAGTGCAGGAAAAGGACACTGGACAGATTTATTTTCTGTCTCCAAATCTATAAATGTAACATTAATAACATTATCTACATATTGTTGTAAAAATTGAAATAGATTATGGCAAAAAAAAATTGTTTTAGAAACACCATCGTGTAATCCCTTACATTGTGTAATCAATATATCTGGGGAACTGAAATAAAATTGGAACTCAGGATCTTAGTAGACTCCTTCAGAGAATTGCTGAGCTTATACCCACAGGAGAGGATATGTCTTTCCTCTTTATAGATTTCAAGTTTTCTTTCCTCTTACCCTCCCTTATCTTCTTATCTTGCCTACCTGACCAAAAGTCAGGAAAAGAGCCTCTAGGGGGCACTCATTAGCAACTGCTTGCATTGGAAGGCGCAATTCCCTGGAGGTGTAACCTTGAGAAGGGGGAAGTGCTCTGGAGGTGTTAGCATTTCATTTCCTTTTCTTTGAATTAGCTCTGATCTTCCCAGCCACATCATTTATTGTCTACACTATCTGTCCTTTGCCATTGACTCAAAATTATGTGTGTCTGAAAGTAAATATTGAAGCTGATAAGTCATACATATCATTAATTAGTACCACTTAAAAACAATATCTCACTTTTATATTTAGGACTTATGATTTTTCCACATGGTCCTTTTGATCTAATTTTTGGCATTTAAAATATCTGTTTAGGACTATGGACCTTAGAGAGTGTTTTAAAATTGATTCTCAAGTACTCTATAAAATCCTATCTCATTTAGGATTTGAAACAACTCGGAAAACTCTTGTTTTGTTCCTAAAACTACTATAAGTTATGTTAAATTTCTATGTTATTTAGGCTTTGAAACAACTTTGAAAATTCACACTCAATAAAGAGTAAGAAATGTATAGTTAAAAAGAAAGTGTATGCATACATGGAAGTATTGTCAGTGTTTCAAACTAGGCAAGCCATTTAGCAATTAGCAGTTATAGTCACAAAATGCCAACTAAATCCAAAAGCATGCTGTTCTCATCAAACAGTCCAATTGTTTATACTGATGCAAGGATTAGTCATAGACCAGGTGCTCTGAGCTTTAAATATGAATTCATTTTCTCAAATTAAGTCTGAAAACCTAATGAAAAAGCTGACTATAATTGCAAAGGGTACATTACATCATGACAATAGCCAGTTATAAATGATTCAAACAGCAATTGAATATGCCTCTAACTTTTTTGACATGGGTAGTGGGGAAAAAGTTGTTTAGTTCTATTTATGCTTAGAATTTTACGGCTGCATTTCTCAGGAATATAGAGTCCATTTCCAGAACTAAAATGCCAATATTTTTTTTTCTATATATAACACTCCACTGCACTGACTAACCCCAGCAGGGATAAGTATTCATCCTATTAAAAAAAAAAAAGTTATTTCTAAAAAGTTCTCCAGGCAAGAGATGGTATTAGAAAGGGTAGACTGGAAGAGAGCACAAGATATACATGTATGGAAATGTCACAGAGACACCCATTATCTGTACAATTAATGTGAGTTAGTAATTATAATTTTAAAAGTTAAAAAAACTCTCCAATATTGTAAGAAAATTGCAGTAATTTTTGGTAAAAATTATTTGTTTTGCTTTTTTACTAAATTAAATGTTTCTTTATAGCACAGCATGGTGACTTTTATAACCTTTCAATGTTAAAATTAGCTATTCACTGTTTACTAGCATGTTTCTTTTGCAAGAAAAATGAATGTAATTGATTGAATTGTGGTAAACAATGAATTTATCCATAAAATTAAAAAGCTTATATGGTCTATTTTACATTTCAAAGTAATTTAGTGCTTTGAAAACTGTTTCTTTAAAATATTTTACTTTTTGTTTTAAATAGATGAACACATATAAAACATTATTCTTTATGAAATAATACATTTGCTAGTAATTTAATGAAAGAGACAAAAATTACAAATTTAGGTTGTTATGTGTTGTTGGACAGAAGTCCAAGTGATAGGGATTTTTATAAAATACTTGGGATTCTGTTTCTATTCTGACCTGAAATGTATTAGAGAGAAAAAATAATTAGTTTATTTTTCATTTGGAAATTAAAAGTATATATTTTAAAGTGAGCATATTGTTTGTGATTTAGCACTCTATGAATCTGAGCATGTGATCAGCATCTATGCTCCTAAAATATGTAACTCTACATCTTGAGGATCAGTCCCAAATTGTATTACTACATAGGCCAAAGAATAGTTTGGCAGCTAGGATAAATTAGTCCTGTTATCTAATTTTATCTTCAGCATTCTATAAATTTTGCTACACAAAGAATTTCTATGGGGCTGGGGATGTGGCTCAAGCAGTAGCGCACTCGCCTGGCATGCATGCGGCCTGGGTTCTATCCTCAGCACCACATACAAACAAAGATGTTGTGTCTGCAGAAAAACTAAAAAATAAATATTAAAAAAATCTCTCTCTCTCTCTCTCTCTCTCTCTCTCTCTCTCTCTCTCTTTAAAAAAAAGAAATTCTATGATATATTATGATTATACTATGAGCTTCTATAGGCAATAATTATATATTCTGTTTATATTTTTTTTGTTTCTTAAAACAATAGTGTTAGGACAGACTAGACAAGGCACTGAAGACAGCAGGAAGCAGTTTTTTTGGTTGCAGCCAGGTTCAGAGGGCATAGCTTTTGCTGTAGTCAATCAATCCTCTGAACCCCGAGTTTAGGTAGTTTCAGAATTTTATACCCAGCATGTAAAGGGAGAGGCTAAGAAGTTCACAGTCTGTAGAAGTTCACATAAAAGCAGTTGTTTCTTTCACTGTTCTGGGCAAATTAACCCTTCAAGGACAACACCTGAGATGGGGAGAGCTTCTTCTCCCCTTTCTTTCCTCCTCCTGCCAGCTGTTACCATGGAGCCCAATTGGTAACTTCTCTTATCTTAGAAATGTAGACATCTCCGTGAAGCCCCAGCTCAAGGCCAGAGGCCTTGTTTACACATTTCTACAAACTACTATACTGGATAAATGTGTGTGAGAAACTAGTAAGGGGGTGTCCAGCAACTGGTGTGCTGATTTCTTCCCAGCCAGTGGCCAAGTAAAACAGGACAACACAAGAATAGTAAGTTTATCTACACTGAACTCTTTTGCTGACAGTCCTAAAATCAGCCATGGTGAAGATTTCTGAAGAAGCTCAGTTAAGACTTTTTGTGGAGGAGGGAGTGCCACTAAAATAGGACTGCCTACATCTTTCATAGACATGTACTTTTTCTAACTGTACTATAATCTGAGATTAATTGTGTTTGCTATTTTAGTGAAGCAAAAAAGTTACAGAACATGCTTTTAAGACTTATTACTTTTGTCTTAACAAAGTTTATTACTTAAAAAATTAGATCAGTGTTTCGTAATGCTCTTTTTTGGGTGGTGAGTACTGGAGATTAAACTCAGGAACACTCAACCACTGAGCCACATTCCCAGCTTTATTTTGTATTTTATTTAGAGACAAGGTCTCACTGACTTACTTAGTGCCTCACTGTTGCTGAGGCTGGCTTCAAAGCTGTGATCCTCCTGTATCAGACTCCCAAACCACTAGGATAACAGACATGCACTACCACTTCAAGTGTTTTTGTCAGCTTTTTCACCACTCTGACTATAAGACCCAATCAGCACAATTGTAGAGGAGGAAAAATTTCTTTGGGGGCTCACAGTTTCAGAAATTTCAGTCCCTAGAGAGCTGGCTGCCTTCCTCAGGACTCCAGTGAGGTAGGACATCATGGTGGAAGAGCATGGTGGAGGGAAGCAGCTCACATGACTATCAGAAAGCAGAAAGACTCCATTCACCAGATACAAAATTTGTACCCATTAGCCATGCCCCTTGTGCCCTACCTTCTCCAGCCACACCCTACCTGCCTTCAGTTACCACTCAATGAATTCCTGTGGGGGTTAATTCACTGATTGGGTTAAGGCTTTCACAGCCCAATAATTTCTCTTCTGAACTTTGCATTGTCTCACACATGAATTTTGGGGGGCAACTAACATCCAAACCAATATGGAGTCTCGGTGACAGTCATGAACATGTTATGAACATATGTGTGAAAAAAATAGAATTAGGAATCATAAAATGTTCATTATTCTACTTGCTATTATGTTCATTGATTTTTTAAAAATCAGTTTAATAAAAGATAGGCAATTTCTTTGATCTCAGAAAACTGAGCATTTGTGCACTTAAGGTTAATTTGCTGTAAGGACAAATATTAAAACAATAGTGTTAGAACAGACTAGACAAGGCACCAAAGATAGCAGGAAGCAGTTTTTTTGGCTGCAGCCAGGTTCAGAGGGCACAGCCAAAATTGTGAAGAAAAATGTGAATGGTTATGGTGCAAAATGACACAGGAGGACTGTAATCACATCAGTTTGTCTGACTAAACTCCCACATGGCCAATTTGAAAACTCTTTGACACTGGAGTTTATGCTAATAAAAGAGTGTTTATTAAAAATTATAATTTCTGACACAGTGGAAATAGTGGCAGAGAGAGATGGAGAAAAACCAATTCACCTATACATGAGGTATTTTGAGAAAGAAATAATGATAATAACTGCAAGTAACCAGATGAAATTCACATAAACAAATAGCAATATTTACTAAATACCTATCATGTTCCATGAGCCTTTGTATGGTGAGAACTGGGGGAAAGGAAACATGGTATCATTGTATGGAGAGATAGGGCAAGCAATGTATAGACAAATTTAAAAACAATTGAGTATTTTTACTCACAGAGAAGATAGAAAACCAATAGGTTACATGGCTTAATACAGATTTTCTTCAGGGTGAAAAGAATACAAACAGAGTAACCTTAACACCAAATATGCTCTAAACGATTGGAGTTGGTTGTCTTTATAAATATCTATCACATTTCTAATAGCAGATACCTCTTCTGTGCTCCTGGATCTCAGAGTCTCAATCAAATAAATTAGCATGTTAAAGGGCTGAGGCCTATTATGAAACTAAGGCAGGCAGGATGGAGAACTCCTCTTCACCCTGATTCTTGCTATCCTGCCAGAAAGATTTCATAAATGTAGCTCAGAGTAACAGGCATGAGTTTATTAGAAGAGATAGTAAGGGACAGAGTGAGTCCTCTCAGAGAGGAGGCGGACAGCTTGGCACTCCCCTCCTTAATTATAGTTTTATTGAGGATCTTAGGGATCCACAGAGTCCTGGCCAGGTTTACCTTTGACTTCTTCATAAGAACTGCATGGACCACCTCAAAGAGATGGTTGGGTGCTCACATGAGATTGAGTCACCCTGGATTTGTTCCAATTTTCTTTTCCATTGATCAATTTGTTACCTTCAGAATAGTCCTCAGCAAACTTTCTTTGTGAGTTTGTTGATGTTTTGATTACCAGGGTGATGGGGTTGTGATAGTTTCAGTGATAAGGAAGGGCCAGGCCACCTGGTAGGATGTGACCTGATCTTGAAATAATAGTCATTTGTAAAGGGACATAAATATGGGTAGGGGAAGTTTGGATATACCAGGCCCCCATCTTTCAGGGCTTATCTGTCAGACAAGGCTCTCTGTGTTTTTTAGTCACCCTTTATTATTGTGTCCCTGTCTGCCTGTTCATGGTTAACTAGCTACCTAATAAACATTAGCTTAAAGAAATGATTTTTAAAATATATTTTCATTTGGGGAATCTTCTGTTTAAAATCCTGGTTCTAAGTCCTCCTAGTTGATAACATTTGGTGTGTTTCTAAGAGATTTGGACATGGGAGAAGAGACATCTTCAGAGAAGAAGGGTTGAGGATTTACCAGAGGAGAGGGGAACTCAATTCAGGACCAGTGGGTCCGTTGTCATATGTGTCAGAAAAGAATTTCAGCATGAACCAAAGACAAAGACACAGACAGAGATTTATTTAGGAAGGTAGATACACATTCAAGTGATAATTTGGCTGTCTCAAGAGTCAACATTCCTGACCTGAGCTGGGGATCCAATATTTATAGAAAAGCTCTATCAGGGGCTAGACTAGAAGTGGATCCAGAGTGGAGCACCCCTGATTCAATCTCAAGTACCAAAAACAAGAAACAAAACAAAATGAAAAGTACATAAGTATTAAAATAGACTGAGGTATGACATCACCAAGATGGTAGAATAGGAGACACCACCATTCTTGCCCCACAAACCAAATATAGAAAACTGTTCACAAAGCAAAACAGCCCACGGAAGGCTCAACACATCTCATCAAAGAATCTATAACAAAACAATGAATAGAAAAAGAAAAAAAAACTAAACAGAATATCCACATAGAAAATATTGTTGGTAATATCAGCTTAACCAAAACACCAGGAGATGACTAGAAACAAAGTGAGAAATTTAACATAATAGGGCAATAACTGAAAATGTAAAAGGCAATCAAATTAGAAAGTAAGAAGTTAAATTGTTTCTGTATTCAACATGATCTTATTCAGAATATCATAAAGATTTCAACAACAACAACAACAAAAAAAAAACTTTAGTAACTAAAGAAGACATAAATCATCAGTATCAGCCTATAATGGAACTACAATTTTCCTCAGCAGTTGGCCATATAAAAGACACCAGCATATTTTGCCAAAGTGGCAACCCACAATCATTCCTGCTGAGAAAACTTGGAGCGATGGAATATGGTCATATACTCCTCATGTACTTCACATTAAGTAGCCTGTTTTGCTCTTCTTTAGGAAAGAAATTTCCATGTCTCCCATTCCCACCACTCATGCCCTGTCTCAAAGCCATGGATACCACTTCAATGTTCACACTACAACCTGGACCCTATAGGTTTAACAAACATTTCTATTTTTCCAATTGCAAAACCATCATTGCAGAGAATTAGTTTGTACCTCAGAACTATATAGAGATAAACCTATCAGGTGCTCTTGGAACTAACTTAGTTGTAATAAAGAGATCCTTGCGATGCCAGAACCACTATAACTGTGTGCACTCATGCACTCTCATTCCTGGGTCTCTGGTAGCTTCACAAACATCTGCAGCCAATATTCATTCACTCACATGGTAGTGAAGTGGTCTTCACCCTGAAAATCATGCCATTAACATCCCAGATCCCAGATCAATAGTTCTACTAATAGGTAGCTAGTCAGCCATGAACAGGTGGGCAGGGGAGAGGCAGGTAAGGTGACTGAAAACCACAGGGAACTTTATCTAACAGACAAGTGCCTAGAAGATGGTGTGATAACAATTCCTCCCAGAGCCTTAATGAAGAAAAGCTACAGTTTCTAGACCATGTTGTCAGTAACCAACTCTCTAAGATACTTCCTTATCACTGAAGTATGTCACAATCCCAATCTTCCTGATAGCCAAAACATCAAGACCCTCAGAGAAAATCAACAGTGGTTCTTCAAGGATAATAAACTTATTAAAGAGACAGGAATAATGAGGGAAAAGAGAAGAACTTGATAACAAAACCATTAAGGGGGCAGGAAATTGGGAGAAAAATGGGGGGGAACAGTTTCCTTAAAAATGCCAACTTTGTGAGCACCACACCATCCACTCTTACAGGCATTCCAGGCAGATCCTATACTGTTCATAACCCTCACTTCTCAATCTCTGTTAAACTCTTGCTAACTACTCTGAGTTTTCCTGAAATTCTTTCCATCAGAGTCACAAGAAGAGGCATGCAAGGACTGCAGCAGCTGCTGTAAATCCATAGGTCACCACTCACATCAGGATTCAGGTCTCCACCAAGGACTCTCACTAGGATTCATCATTAAGACACCATGCCCCTTCCCTTGTAAGTGGACCTACAAGCCAGACCTCCTGCAAAGATCCATCCCCTCAGAAATTAGAGGACATCACAGCATTTCCTACTGAGGATCTCTGCAATTATTATCAACACCAATCTCAGCTGATGGAGGATATATAGCTGTGTTGTCACTGGTATTAGAATCACTATACCCCAACCAACAATCTTCTCATAATTCCATATAAATTAGGAAGGTTTTTGCACACTGAAAGTAGTCATAAAGTCTGGAAGAGGTAAATTATCCACAGAATATGCAGCTATCAAAAATACAACAAATAACATGAAAAATAAAGAAAACATACAAGCATCAAAAGAGCAAAATGATCTCCTGCTAGCTTATCCAAAATAAATAGGTATATATGAGTTGTCTGATGAAGAGTGCAAAGTAGTCTTCAAAGGAAGGTCAGTAAACTTTTAGAAAATTGAAACAAGTCAAAAATATCTGGCAAATAATAATCAATCAACTAAAGTGAGAAATTTAACATAGAGCAATAACTGAAAAAGGTAAAAGGCAATTAAATTAGAAAATAAGAAGTTAGATTGTCTCTGTATATAACATGATCTTATTCAGAATATGTAAACACTTAAATAATAACAACAAAAACTTTAGTAACTAATAAATTTAGTAACAATGTAGTACAGAATCTCAACATAAAATGCTGAATGTCTCTGTTCATTAACAACAAAGGGTACACAAGAGCAATCAATAAAATAATCCTATTTGTAATATTAAGATACTTAAAAATTTAAAGAAAATGAAGATGTATATAGTGAAAGCATATAGCACTAATGAAAAAAATGAAGGCAAAATTAAATGGAAGGATTTTTTGTTAATGGATTAAAAAATTAATATTATTAAAATGCTTATATTACCAAAGTGCTTTCTTAATGCAATACAATTCCTATCAAAATTCTCTTGACCTTTTTACAAATAGAAAAAAAACTTTCTAAAATTGGTATGGAAACACAAAAGACCCCAAATAACCAAAGCAAACTTCAGCAGAAAGACCAAAGCTGAAGGTGTCATACAAACAGGAATAAATAAAAAACAATCTCTATGACACTGAGCTTAGCAGTGATATTTTTATATGACCATCAATGAACAGATGACAAAAGTCAAAGTTAAGCAAATTGGGTGGCATCAAACTAAAGTGCTTCTGTGCCATAAAGGAAACAATGAATAGATAAAGGACAGTGTGTAAAATGGGAGTGTATATTTACAAACCATACATCTAGTAAGGTAATAATAACCAAACAAATCAATAGTAAAGAAAACAGTTAGCATAATTAGCAAATGGAAAAACAACCTGAATAGACATTTCTCAAAAGAATCAAACAAATACCCAACAGATATCCGAAAAAAAATACTCAGCATTACTAATGATATGGAAATGAAAATTAACACTACAATCAAATATTACGTCACCTCTGAGAATGTGTATCATCAAAAATTTAAAAATGAAGGACACGTGTGGAAAAGGAGAAGTACAAAAGGGAAACTTTGCAAATTATCGATGGAGAATATAAACTAATATAGTAATCATGGGAAATAGTATGGAAGTTTCTCAAAAATTTAAAATAGAACTATCATATGACCAGCAATCCCACTACTGGGTATTCATAGAAGAGAAATAAAATCATTATGGCTGGAACATCTGCACTCTGAAGTTTACTGCAACATTATTCAAAATACCCAAGATATGGAATCAGTTTCTTTGTCCATCATAGGATGAATGGGTGAAGAAAGTATGGAGTACATACACAATGGAATAGGATTATGCTTATAAAAAAAAAAGGATCCTGGCCTTTGCATACACATGGATGATTCTGGAGGATATTATGCTAAATAAAATAAGCCAAACACAGAAGGATAAATATTAGGTGATCTCACTTGTACATAGGATGCATTCATGTAACAAGTAGAACTTAAATAAGCAGAGAGTATAGGGTGGTTCTTGGAGACTTGGGAATGGGGAGTTGGGAAGATATTGGTTAAGGACATGAAGTGTCAGCTGGACAGAGAAAATAAGTTCAAGAGATCCACTGTACAGCATGGCCATTATAATTAATAATATATTTAATACTTGAAAATTACTGAGACTAGATTTTACATATTCATAGCACAAAATATAAGCACTTAGTAAAAAAAAAAAAAACACCACACACACGTAGTAACAAAAAAACACACAGAAAAAAAAAGCTTGAATTAGTTATTCCACCATGCATACATACATGAAAATTTTATGCTTATACCATAAAAATGTACAATATACTGGTCAACTATTTTTTTAAGAGAAATACAAAGTGAATTATCCACCCCCGACTCCCACTTTAGAGTCCTGTTTTTTTTCTGGAATCAAGTGGAATTTGCTGTAGGTCCTGAAGGGAGCTTGCATGAAAGAGCAGGTTTAAAGTAATAGGCACATTCCTTTAATGATTTCTATATGACAGGCCCAATTCTAAATGCTTTCTGGGGAGTTCTCACAGTCTTCTAACATCTTCATGGAAACCCTTTGTAGAGGTTATATTACTTTTTACTCTTTTAAAGATGAGATTTAGTCCAAAGAAGGGTTATATTACTTGACGAATTCATACAGCCTTCAGATAGCAGAGCCAAATTTAAACCTAGGAATTGGACTATGGAGTCATGTATTTAGAATTTTCTATATTTCCTCAAGTAAGAATAAATATTTTCAATTACATATCTAATTTTATTAAATTCTTAATATTTCTATAATATAGACATTATTATTTCTATAATATAGACATATTATTATACTATACATATTAAAATGTTCCCATATATTCAATTTATTTAAAAGTTAGTCATTTGCTCTCTACTTAGAGGAACAGGTATAGTCTCAAGATTAAGCATCAAATATTGCAACAAATGCTTATTGAGTTAGAAATTGAAAGCAAAATCATCTCTTTCCTTGAAATATTCAAAATTTATAATTCTCAAATATTTATAACATAAGCCTATCTGAGTAATGAATTTCATGAGGATGAAATTAAACACTGTGACATTAATTTCAATTTCCTCATTATGATCTCAACAAGATCATACTATTAAATTTAGTATTAGAAAATAAATTCAGAACTTAAAAAAAACCTTTGATTTCCTAATAATGAAGATATCTATAGCCCTGACATACCACTTAAAATATAAAAGTAAAGATTATGTCCAGGTCACTGTCAGATTTCTGGTAAGCAAAATGCTTTCAGACCTCTGTTTTATATTATTTTTCTTCATTATAGTAAACCTTGAAAGTAGAGATTTAGGAGGGATCCACTAAGTTGATCAGGACTTCCCTCTCCAAACATGTCCTGTATCATTTTGATACTCCATAAAAAACAATTATTTGTGTCTATCACTGTAGTTCAAGACCTTCTTCATAATTTTAATTAGAATTTATTGTTATTATTCATATTGACAATTTATTGTTGTTATTCATATTGACAATTTAATATAATGCAATTATATTAAAACTTTTGTTCACAAATTGATCATTTTATAAGCATAATTAACATCAGTCATGTGAAAGCAGTAAATAAATAATCTTTCTAAGTCTTATATATATTGAAAATTTTTATCAAGTTATTAAAAATACAAGAGTTGCTGAAAGATTAAATGTATGGTTATAATTGTGCTTCCCATTTGTGCAGTATCTTATTACTACTATGAATCTTAACATCCAAGTTGATGACTATTTCTTTTTTAACCTGTCTAATGATATAATTTTTCTTTAAGAAACATTGCTCTGATATTTTCTTCTCTTTATATTTTACACATACCTATTCAGAAAAGAATTTAGAAACCCCTGAAAATTTCTACAAATGCCTAATTGACGTGATTTAAAGTCATTTTTCAAAATTATGAAATAGGGAAACAATCACAGACTTTGAGAGGCACATTATTTTCCTAGTTGTGTGATAATGGGCAGATTTTGGAGGCTTTTGAATCTTAGAATCACTATTTATAAAATAACTATTAAGGTACATATAGCAAAAATTCAAATAACTTTTTAATCTAATATTTGTCTCATGTAAATTATTTAGTACATTATCAAACACCAAAGAGGCATCTGATCTACAACTTTATGAATTTATTCATTCATTGAAAAATACTTATTGAGCACTTACTATGTGCCAGGCATTTCTCTGTATACAAAACCAACAATGCCTAATCTTCTCAGTTGGATTTCACACTTTATACATATAGACATGATGCAACTAAAAACAGAATGACATTTTAGAAAATTATTTAGAGTACACTGCAAGCTGAATTAGAATTAGTCATGCAATAAATTGAAATCATCCAAAATCCATGCTATTATATCCATATATGTCTTTGACATGAATAAAGATGTCTCTGCAGCCCTCACAAAATGAAACATTCTTTAGTATTTAATTCATAGTGTATTTTAAGATCAAACACAATATTTTCTGAGCACTGAGGTAAATCTTCCAAAGAGTACATTTTAAGTCTATAAGCAATGCCACTTAATTATTAAAATACTAACCATAAAAGTAATTTTCATATATGATTTTCTTAGGCTACTTCTTCAAATCATATGTGTATGAGTAAAAATAATATTAAAATGACCTTAAGTACAAGGAAAGCTGATAGTTCTGAGGCTAGAAACTGATGACAGGTGGATGATAGTCCTCCTCAAACAAGTGTTTGTTTGTCCTATTTAATGAGTTTGTCATTAACCTCCAAAAATTATCCCTACAAACACTTTAAACTGATAGTCATATTTCTAATTTAATACCAGAAACTGAAATTTGACAACGTTTAGATTCATTCCTACCTAACAAGCAGGTACTACTCCTCAATAACTGCAACCTCTTCAATGCAGGCAGAAGTTCTCCGGTATCAAGGTGCTGCATCCTACCTTTCTTTGCTCTTGTTTCTTGTCTGAACATAGCAGGAGCTAGAGTTGAAGTTTCCTCACTTAAAGGAAAATGTTAGTATTTCAAGACATAGATTTGATTTCATATATTCATAAAATTTGTTTTTTTTTTGTCAATGTTTGACTAGCATGAGGCAGCTTAAATATTAGGGTTATTTTTTTAGTCAAATACATTATCCATGTGACCCAAGTAATTCAGACGGACTTATAATCAGATAATCTGATTTTGGATTTGAATCATTCTCTGAAATCGGAAGTCATCTGCATTGATTCAAGGCCAATTCATATTTTAAGGAAGTATGACCATGCCAGGACATTAGTGTAGACATTAAAGATGGAAAAGTCTATATCTTTATGTAGTTTAACTTTTGGTGGCATGTCTAAAAGTAAATAAATTGAATAAATACATTTTCTCCTGAATTAAGTGAATGAATACCATTTTAAAAATTAAAATTAGGAACTTATAAAATGGTGGGATGTGGGAGATATATGTGTAGTTGACATGATATGAAAAGTCTTCTTACTTTGAGTCACCTCCTCTAAGTGAGCGGTGATGAAGACAGAAGGAATCAGCCTTTGTGGTGGACCTCATGTAAGAGTCTCCAGGGTAGGGGCTACCAAGGCAACTTGGTATTATCCAGTAAAGTCTCAAACCTGCTACAGAGAGTCTTCCTGTTGGGTTGAGAGTATTCTCCAGGATGTGATAGAGTATAACAAAATCAGTCATGGAAATGGTGTGACTACTTAATCCTGTTTACCTTGCAATGTAGACTATGAGGAGTTCCTCCAAGGAGTAAAGAAAAAAAATTAGCATATCATATCACAATATAATTTGGGAAAAGATGTCATACTTAAAACTGGGTACCTCACACTGTGGAGTACTTTGTAATTGATATGAACAGAGCAAGACAGCAGGTATAAAATAACCATTAAGCATTGTAACCCCACATTATTTCATAGTGCAGTGTTGCTAAACAGAAAATCTAGATATTAGAACAATATTATATGAAATAGGGCTGTACTTAATTATTTTTCAAAGAGTATTGAATGGCTTTTATATGTAATGCCCTCAAATCACGAACAGAATAGACAAAGAAGTGATAGTGATAATATACAAAGTTCTATCTTTGGTAACTTGGTAGTGCTAATCATAGGAAATCCAGGAGAAGGCATTGCTTTGGGGATGGAAGAGGGTCAAGGGGAGCACGTATTAACAAGCTACAAGTAAGCTTCATTAGGTGCTTTTTATTGCCTACAGAATTGGTGGAGCACAGAGTGACATCTTGATAGAATCATAGGAGCTTACATGGATAGTTACTGTTGTCTATAATAATGGGTGAGGGTGAACAACAGGGTATTGAAAAATATTTTGATAGCTATTTGACTTAATAAATCAGTCAAAGAAGCAGGACTGATCTTTGAAGAGGGGTGTTTTGTGTGAAGGATGCTGAGTATTGCAACATAATATCCTGTTAAACTCAACAGGCCTTATGTTGAAATTCCTTACATAATTTTTCTAATCATACTGGAGATTCTCACTTACATTATCATTAATGTCCATTTCACAAATTAGAGGAAACAACATATAATATTACCATAATTTGTTATGTTCAACTTTTGTAGCCTATAACACAAATTAATAAATAAAATATTATATTATTGGTAATTTAGTATTGTTTCTATGTAATAGGAAAATACAGTAGTGGGAAACGTGTATTTAGCCCCCTTATTTTAAAGTCAGCATCATAAAGTTAGTAATAATTAATAGAAATAATGTATCACATATATAGCTTCAGGCATGCAATATGAAATTAGTTATAGAAACTGTTCGAAACAATGCAGAGTTTAGCTGCAGAATTATTGAAATCCATTAATATTAAATTCTAGATGATCCAAGTCAAAATTAATTTCTAAAAGATATTATAACATAAGAAACACAAATAGCTACAGCAAAAGACAGTTTTGTAAAACCTTTAGCATTTTTATAATTTGTAGGTTTAAAGTATGTTGTAATTTAATTTTGTTTCTATGTTATCAATGTTATCAAAGATGTTATTTTTTCTTAGATTTTATTTCAATATAATTTCTTAAAATCAAATGAACTATATATCTAGTAGCATAATTTAGGATAAAATAATCTATTTTCAGATCATTGCTAAAAAAAACTGCCATAAAATTAAAAGTTGATTATTTACATATATCAACCATTAACTGATTATTTCTTCTTTCTAATTATACATGTAAAAACCTCAAAAAGTATTGTCATTATATATTATAGAGATAAATGACTGGCCTTACCTTATTAACAAGAATATTATAGCTTATTATGTAATCTATGATATTTTTTAGGACTTCAACATTTTTGATAAGTACTATAAGATATTATTTTTCTCTCTGACTGCAAAAACAGTTTTAATTTTGCATGATATATTAAGTTAGAGTTACTCTGCTTTATTTAGCTTTTCTGAATTTTCTGTTTATTCTTTTCTGAATAACACAATTAGAATTTGGATTAATTTATCTATAAAAACATACTGTATATAACCAACAGTTGCATATATAAAACAAGGTTGCTGATTTGTAACAGTTCTAAACTGGTCACCTTTTCAAAAAGTAAAATCTGTCCCTCTTTTTCTTCTAAAAGTCCTTACCATATACAAGCCTCATAAATAATAAAAGAGAATGAGACACATTTTTCCTGATACCAATATTAATCTAATCTTGCAAAGGTAATATAAGTTTGGAAGAATGCCAAGTTCCTGTTTGTAAACTTATTTAAATAAATGTCTCAATTTTTTTTTTCTTTTCAAAGCATTATTTAATACAAATGGTATACGTTCCTCACCTCATACCAATAATACATTTTAATTTTTAGTAAACTCCTCATTGTACAATAGTTTTAATACACATAAAAGTCACAAAAACAGTATAGATTTCCCATATACCATGCGCCCTAAATACACATCATTGTTGACATTTTATCTTAACTTGATACATTAGAACAATCGTGAATGGTTTATTATAACAAAAGTTTGGCCAATTTGCAAAGCAGTATGGAGATTCCTTGGAAAGCTGGGAATGGAACCACCATTTGACCCAGTTATTCCCCTTCTTTGACTATTCCCTAAAGACCTTAAAAGAGCGTACTATAGGGACACTGCTACAACAGTGTTCATAGCAGCACAATTCACAATAGCTAGACTGTGGAACCAACCTAGATGCCCTTCAATAGATGAATGGATAAAAAAAAATGTGGCATTTATACACAATGGAGTATTACTCTGCATTAAAAAATGACAAAATCATAGAATTTACAGGGAAATGGGTGGCACTAGAGCAGATTATGCTAAGTGAAGCTAGCCAATCCCTAAAAAACAAATGCCAAATGTCTTCNAAGGACATGTAACAGGTAAATATAATGTGGTAACTTGGCTAGGATCCTGGAATAGAAGGGGAAAAAAAAAGAAACAATGTCAGTTAAAAACTAAGGGGATAGTAGAAGATAGGAAAGGCAGTAGAATACAACATACACTAGTATGGCAGTAGGTAAAAAAGTGGATGTGTAACTGATGTGAATCTGCAATATGTATATAGGGTAAAAATGGGAGTTCATAATCCGCTTGAATCAAATGTATGAAATATGATATGTCAAGAACTTTGTAATGTTTTGAACAACTAATAAAAAAAAGTTCACAGTTTATACTATCCTCTTAGTTTTTAACTGACATTGTTTCTTTTTTTTTCCCCTTCTATTCCAGGATCCTAGCCAAGTTACCACATTATATTTACCTGTTACATGTCCTTAGACTCTTCTTGCCTGTTTCTCAGATTGTCTTTGCTTTTGTTCAGCTTGGCAACTTTGAAGACTACATATCTCATATTTTGTTGGGCTGTCAATAAATTTAGTTTTGCATGAAAATTTTCTCATGGTTGGGCTTGGATTACTGATTTGGGCACAAAGACTATAGAGGTAAGGTGAAATAAATAAATACATACACACACATAAACATTTTTATAAAGATCAGAAAGAAGAAATGATAGTACAGTATTTTGTGGTTTGTATAAACTAGTTAAAGTTTATAAACTAGTTGCATTTCTCTGAAATCTAGAATTTGATAAGTTAAAGCATTCATTATAATAAAACAGAAAGTTATAACAAATATATTAGGATGAAAAGTGGACAAAAAATAACAACTAATATAAAATATGGTAGTGAAAGAGGGAAAGGTAAATGAAATATGAAGTAAATAAAATGGCCTGACAAAAGACATAGCAAGATTATATCAGTAACATATTATGTTTATGGGTCTAAATATTTTAGTTAATAGTAGATTTTTAAAAATTGCATTAAAAAGCAAACTAATTATATATTGCCTGTAAAAATAAAAATTGTAAATATAAAACCACAATAGACTAAAAAGTAAAGTTATTAAAAAAGCTAACCACACAAATACTAGCTAAAGGAAGATGGAATGATGATATTAATATCAAACAAAATGAAATCCCTATGTATAGAAAAACTGAAATTAGGTAGCATTTTGAACAGCATGAAAATAAGAGCAGAGCATATCAGAATTTGTATAATGATATTTCTTTGGAGAAAGTACAGCATTAATGAAAAAAAAATCTCAAATCAGTGCTCTTAATTTTTACCACATAATATGAAAATAATAAAAGATAAAAATCCCAGAATAAAGCAATGAAAAAGAGAAAATAGTGATTAGAATAGTAATCAATTAATGGAGAAAACTAGTTATGAGAAAAATCAACAAAACTGACAAATCTAAAATCTCTAGCCAAACTTTTCAGTAAAAAAGACAGGATTCACAAATCATCAATACAAGGAATCAGAAAGAAAAAAAAAAAAAAAGAACCTCCAGTTGCTTAGAGATACTTAAGGAATATTATGAGCAACTTTATTCAAGCACATTCAATAATTTAAGTTCAAAATTTCAATCTTTTGAATTATCTACACTGTTAAATTTCATTAAATTAGAAAGAGGCTGGGCAGAGTGGCATGTGCCTATAATCTCAGTGGCTCAGGAGGCTGAGGCAGGAGGATCTGTAGTTCAAAACAAGCCTCAGCAACTTAATGAGGCCATAAGCAACTTAGGGAGACACTGTCTCAAAATGAAAAATGAAGGGGTTGGAGATGTGGCCAAGTAGTTAACAACCACTGCATTCAATCTCTGATTAAAAAAAAGAAAAGAAAGAGGCTGAATGTTGGATAACAACTAAAAACACTGGAATTGTACTTTTTTTTTCCCAAAAAGAAAATTGTACTGTTAATTTGTCCCCTTGAAAAGTATACCATACATGCATTCAAAGAAATAAAAATAAATAAGAACAGCAATTCACACAAATTCAGGAAATCAAAGAAAATGGAGCAATCCTTCTATGAGGGCATTTCCTTAACACTAAAATCACATAGATAATTGTACAATTGTAATTCAAATTTTTTAAAGAATTTCTTAAACACATTTGAATATTTATTTGGAATCTGTGAATAGCCAAACTCAGAAGGTCAAGGGGCCTATGTCTTTTCTTATAAATGGAAGTTAAAGAGGAAAAAGAAAAAAAAAGGTGGTAGAGGGAATCTCATAAAAATCAAATGAAGATTATGTATAACTAATAAGAACAAATTAAAAAATAAATGTGTATATATATTATATATAAAGAAATATTAATTTGTATATATGTGTATTTATATAAAATATATAAGTCAAAGAGAGATTGGTAGGATAGAGGAAAAGGACCTCAGGGTAGTAGGAGGGGAGAGAGAGGGAAATATGGGTGAATGGTGGTATTAATTAAATTGTATTGTTATATTGTGTGCATGTACAGATATGTAACAGCAAATTCCACCATTATGTACAACTATAATGCACCAATAAAAATGTGGGAAAAAACAAACAAACAAACAAAAAGAACAGAAGAGCAGAGTTGGATGTTAAAGGATGGTAAATACTTCCTAAGAGTTATCTCCCTGCAGAGATACATTTGCATTTCAATTGGGAAGGAAACCTGAGGTCTATGATTGAATATGTGCTTGGATCTTCAAAGGATAGTAGAGATCTTCTCTTCCTAGGGCATATTTGTTTATGACAGGGAAATATGCATCCTCTTTGTGTCTCTCTTTCCATGAAAATATAAACCTGGGCTATATTCATAAAAGAAAAGAAATTATAATAGAGATCAACATATATGAGTTCTAATCAATGCATAAAGTATGATTAATACATATGATACATCAGAGGCAAATATAAAGTTATGAACACTACCAAAAAAGGGGGGAAATGGGGCAAATTTCATCATGTCTTTTATGGAGAGTACTTATTATGCTTCTGCATTTTGGAATGAGGGGACATCAGTGAAATGAAAAGTGTATATGGTATTGAACATGCTTAAAGTGAAGTGATGGCTGCAGAACAAGACAATCAAAAAATAAATACTCACCAAAAACAAACAAGAAAACAAACAACAACAACAAAAAAAAACCCAAACACACTATGTGCAATACAAAAATTATAGATGAAACATGAAGAGCAAAATAAAATTACTAGGAAACAGAAATTCAAGAATGTTCCTTCTTGACAGACAGATTTGTCTTTCCTCCTCCCCAAGAGAAAGCAACCGTGTGCTAATGACAATCGATGATTACAAAGGGAAATGTTGGTTAACATAAAAAAATGGAAAGAAATAGAATTGGAAGCAATACCATAATATAATGGGCAAATACAATAGATAAACATGCAAAATGAAACTAGATGAGTGATGTGCCCTTTATAAGATTCCCAAATTAGAACAGGGACTGGAAATGACAGTGATGAAACGGCCAACTGATAAAATGATCTATGAAGTGTACTTATGACCTGCTTTGTGTACTTTATTTCCCAGAATATTATAAAAGCAATGAGGGCTATTATTGCATTAGACTAATTTTGAAAAACAATGATGAATTCTCTGGTAGAAGTAAAATGAAAATGAAAGTATAAAACCTGAAATTAGTGACCTTTGAGAGAAAAAAAAAATAGTATATTTGAGCATGTATCTTAGACCAGATAAAACACAGCTATAACATCAATGTGCATATTTTTTAATCATAAATTTATTTTAAAGATGTCAAACTAGATAAAAAAGGGAAATTTTTACAGAGAATAACAATATTTATTTGGGAATAGCAGTGCATCCCAATGAAAATAGCAAAACACTGCAGTGAGTGTATGTATGCCATAATGAACTACAGGCATATTCAAAGAGGTTGAGGCAAGGGGAAGGTTTTAAAGATAAAGAAATGAGAAAGTGCACCTCAGATATTTCAAAATGATAATCTTTGGCCATAATGATTAATATCAAGAGTGGTATCGGAGTAGATAGATGCTATGAAGATGTCCTCCTGTGCAAGTTGTCATCCTGCAGAGCCTCCTATGATAATTACTGCCAGGCAATCATAAACAAGAACCCTTCTTTCATACCCTGCCAGCTCTATTTATTTTTTATTTTTTTTATTTTTTTGGTTAGTGTTGACACAAGTCACTCCATTTTGACTCTGACACATTTTCACATTTCTTTCAAAAAGATCATTTGTAATTATTTTCTGTAAACATCATTTTGAAGAGGTCAATTAAGAATGAAATGTGAAACGATTTCATGATAGTAACATGTATCTTACATGCTGGTCCACAATTGACATGACTAAAGGTTTAGATAAATGGACAGATATTTCATAAGGAATAAAAAATACATAGGTCATAAGTCTATAAAATTAATGTAAGGAAACTGTGATACTAATTTTATATATCACTCTGGTCACAACATACCTGTATAATTGCTTAAACATTATTCTGTTTTTTTTTTTTATTATTCCTGTGGGGACAGTTTGGGATGATATTAACATTTAAATCAGTAGATTAAGCAAAGCAGATTGCCATCCCTACTGTGGGTGGCCCTCATAAAAATCTGAAGATCTGAATAGGATAAAAGTGCTGGCCCTCCTGGGATAAGAAGAAATCTGTTCTTCCCCACTGTCTTCAAGCTGAGACATCATTGTCTACTGAGACATCATTGTCTGTTACCTTTGGACTGGAACTGAAAAATCAGATTATCTTCTTGAGACTGCTGGCCTTTGAATTGAAAAAAAATATATATATATATATAATATATATAATATAATATTATATATATATATATATATATATATATAGTTT
>NW_025999968.1:43441720-43460445 GCF_001458135.2 Marmota marmota marmota | reverse complement strand
AAAAAAAAAAAAAAAAAGAATATATCTTATCGACTATCCCATTTGTATAATTTCTTCATTTGAGTAACTACCAAGTATTCCATTGAATAGATGGTTATAGTTATTTAACCAGTCTCTTTATGATTCAGGCTTTTCCCTAGCTTCTCTATTAATACTACAGTAATGCTGTAATAAAAATATCTGTACATACAAAATTTTGCATGTTAGTGTATCTGTAGGTTAAATTTTTGAATCAAAGATTGTGTTAATTTGTAATTTGATTGAAGCAGACAAATTGTTCTTCATGGAAGGTGACCCAAGATACACTCCCACCAGCATTGTGTAAGCAGGCCTGTTTCTGCTCAACCACTTTTTCCTCCCTGTTTTTCTGTGTTACCAAACAACTTTGAATACTACTGAACTACACTCTTTTGTCCCTGGGAAAGTGCTGATTAGATGAGTGATCTTTACCATTTATGTAAATTTCACACACTGAGTATTACGCCGAAGACCACTTTCCAAACTATATGTGTTTGCTGAATTAAATGACTGTGCTGTTAAGCATCTTGGAATGTGCTTTATGTTGCTTTAGAGCACAATTATCCCATCATAGAAAAACCTCTAATTTGAAAATTATCAACAAATTAAAAGTCTTCCATGGAGATTCATTCTCATAACATAATGAAGCACACTCCACGTTATTTATACTTTTATTTTTCTTCAAAGAAAAAGGCAGTTTCTAGTTACCATTTCCCTTTTTCAGAGAAAACTATTAGTAGTTGGTAGAGTTGGGTTAAAATACAAAACATCACCCTCTTGGTCTTTAGTTCTATTCATTAATATTTGGTTGTGTTCAGCAGACACACCCAGGGCTTCTAGATCCCAGAGTGAAAGTATCCGTGTTTCATTTAAGAAAATACAGGTAGTTTGTGATATAGAAAGACATATGAGTACTATCATTCTTTACAAATTTATATCTTATTACATAGATTTAGGAAAATCATAAAAGGTATTCATCAACTACTGTTTCCTCTAATTATTTTCTTTGGACTACAGTGTGGTATATATATATATATATATATATATATATATATATATATATATATATAATATATTATATTATATAGGCTGATAAGTCCCAATATCTGCAGTGGAAGCCTGTAGGTTGGAGACCCAGGAGAGTAAATTATATATATTCCACTGCAGATATTGCTTCCACTGCAGATATTGGGACTTATCAGCCTCTATAATGGTTTGAGCCAATTCCTTCTAATAAATCTCTTCCTTTCTCTCTATCCCCACTCCTTTTCCTCTACTCAAATTCTATACACACACTCACATATATGCACACTAACAGCCTATGGGTTCTGTTTCTATAGAGAACCCTGTGAAATGTAGAGACCTAAACGTTAGAACACAACTACTACTTATGAAAGTGCAGGGGAGAAGGACAGAATATCTTGGCTGTATCTGGAAGGAGAAAATGAAGAGAGGCCATAGGTCTAATGCTTAGAAGAGATGGTCAAAACTCCCATGGAAACATAATAAGATAAAGTCCTCAATTGTTGTTTAGTTTCTGTTTTCTTAGAAATTTAGGAAGGAGATTAAACCAGTTGGTAAGAAGAAAGAAATTGATTAACACAATAAATCAAATGTATTGAGAAAAATTGTAGGAGTGTAACTAGCTTACTAAATGCATTTAAGACTTTTGGCTCAGACAAATTATATCTCAGGGCACTGAATGAACTTCAAGATGAGTTCATTAAACTTATGTCAAATATCTGTGAGAAATGATGGGAATCCAAGTAAAAATGGAAAAAAAGTAGACTGAATGTTTAAGAGAGGAAGAAGGTTAAGTCCAGACTCCAGACTAGACAGAGGTTGATATTGATCATGTCCCAGACTGCAGGGCTCAGCAGCACCTACTTGAATCTCGGGCTCCCAGGAAAAAGAAGTAATGAAAATTCTGAATGCTCAAAAGTAGGAAATATTTGGAAAAGGAATTGTTTGAGCTTAGTATATTGCAGTGTATGGGTCAACAGGCATATAAATATACTATATTCTATGCTAGGAGAAAAATACAGGTACATTAGCACAAATCACCTCTAGAGGCAGAAGAATAATTATGAGGATAATTAAATCTATACATTTCAAGAAATTGGGGGGCATGGAAGACAGTTAATAAGGAGAAATGATGTTTAAAAGCAATAATTGCAGGTGTATATTTGAAAAGATGACATTTGGACAAGGACTTAAATGTATTCTCTACACTTATGAGGACCAACCAACCAACCAGAAGTTACAGCCACCAAAAAGCTTGCCACAGATTATCCTCTCTTCCCTGAAAAATGAGATTTCTCTCCTTGTGATATCATTTGTTTTGAACATGTCAGTGATGAGGCTAGATTATCATTTTCTGAAGGTGTTTCATGCAAGATGCAAGAGATGTGGAAGAGGAAAAACTGCTGGCTTTAAGGTTCTAAGGCTTTCGTCCAAATCTGATGTTATGAGACTGATTAATTATGCATCAATAGACAAAATATTGGGCTCAAGTGTGCAATTAAGGAAGAAAATACAATTTGTATATTTCTATAACATTACTTGATTTAAGATTATCATCATTAAAAAATTTTCTTCTAATGATAGAGCCACTTGTGAAGAACTGTAGCTTATGTCATTTAAAACTGGAAAAGTATGTCCTCAAAATATAGAACATACCCTTCATGTAAAGGTGATGACTCAGATGACCTAATAAGGCTTACCTACCTGCAATTTCTTCAGTGTGATAGAGAAATACCTTGGTATGATTATAATATGCAGTGCATTACTTTAAATATCTATTATATTTATTACATTGTCAAAGGCAATTTATACTCTCCCATTTAATCTTTAATTTCTAAAAATAACATCATATTCATTATATAAACTATGTCATATCCAATTCACAGGATTAAATAGAATTCACCAGAGTCATGCTTTACCTATCGATAGAAGAAAACAGCATTGCACATTTTTACTTATAAAACATTGTTTCTCAGTAATTAGACCAAAAAATTTATATCAATTTAATTACAAGTTAATCATTTATAAAGAAGATATTAGTCCATAATTTGAGCTCCACCATTCCTTTATACCACTCTAAGCATATTTATAATATAAACATCATAAAGATACTAGCTAAAAGAAAAAATAAATTCGTATCAAACATCTAGGAACAGATAAATCAAAAATACAAAGTAATAAATGGGCTCAAATATTCAGAAACTAGCAGGAAAAAATAAGACAACTAAATCTCCTTGTGGGGTAAGTAGTAAAAGGATTTCCTGACACACAAGACCTTGATGATGATTTTTTTGAAATCAAGATATGAATTTGGTTTCCACACTGAGAGGAGACTAAAAAAAAAAGCAATGATGCATATTCTGTTTGATATTATGACTTAAAGTTGACACTCAGCAAATTGGAATAATGAAGATATAGCCGTGTTGCCGCTCATTTTGGTTAGTCTATATGTCACTTTCTCCAAGGGATAGAAACTCTGAGCCAATGATATAAAATCTTTCTGGTTTTGTTTGGGAGAAATGTGATTATATTAGTGTGAGGAGATAGCTAGAAGAGATTTCTACAAATCCGGTATAGAGCTCTCATTAGGTACCATATCTGCTGGTATTTTGATTTTACACTTTCTAGTCCTCAGAATGTGAGATATAACTTTATTTTGTTTATAAACTACCCATCTTATTAAATTTGGTTATAGCAGCCTGAATGGACTAAGATATTCCTTTATTATTCTCACTTAATCCAGTCTATATTCATCACCTAATCAATTTAGCTTCGGATCATTCTAAATACCAACATGAATTTCCAAATTCTGGTTAAAAAGTTCAGATTCAGTGATAATTTTTATTTTGATTTATATTTCTTTATCTTTTCCTCTTTTCATTTGCACACTTAAATGTGAGCTTCTTTGTCATAACTGAATACCAGGAATGATAAAATGCATATAAAAACACACTGAAAACTTATGGAGTAAAAGGAAAACCCATTAATAATTACAAGAAAAGTTGTAACTGTACTATAAAAATGGGAAAAAAAATTCCAAGAAAAGAAATAATTAGATTGGCAGATTGGCAATTGGTAGCCAGTTTTTTTTTAATTACCAAAAAATAGAAAATTCAGTAAAAAAATTTTTTATATTTATGTTGAAATATTACTGTCAACAAAGAGTTTCCTTCAGGGTGCCCTATTCCTCATAATGGAAAGGGGAAAAAAAAAAGACATTTCAAATATAAAACTGTAAAGAGAGCTTGCATACAGCACACCTTTCACAAAGTGAACCTATATGAATAGAGTGAAGCCTGAAATAAATAAAATATGAAGAGAACAACATGTATTTAGCAATTCAACCATTGTGAGTGAAAATAATAGTGGTGAGCAATGTTCATCATTAAAATATTAAGAATTACTTTCTGGAAATAGTCAATAAGTACGATCTGAGAAGGTGATGGCTTTGTAAATCATTAAAATTTGTTAAGGTCTTTGTCTTTAACAACCAGAGGCTAGAGGCACTAATTATAAAACACTGATTTATCTATATAAGTTAAAAATTAGAGTGTGAGTTTGAGCGCAAGGAGTCAAGAATAACATAAATTCCCAAGGACATGCACTCAGTGACCTATTTCTTTCAGACATAACTACTTGACAAAAGAAGTGAGAATCTGACTAACATAAACCCTCCAACTCCAATCTTCTGATATACCTGAAATCATATGATTCATAATTTTATGAACAATCTGGTTTACCTAGATCTTGAAAAAGTCCAGTCTTACCACTTTCAAAACATAAATCTGTTGGCAAGTCTCTTATTATTTGTATATTCAGAATAAAACAATGTTAACAGTGGGCCACCACTAAAGCACTGAATGTTCAGAAGTGAGATAATTAGAGTATGTTTGCTGTATCATAATGAGAAGACTAATTCATTTGAAGGTTTAATAATTTGAATGGATTTATGGATTGTAGCTGTAGGCAGCTTGCTACTGATTATCCTCTCTTCCTTGAAGAATGGGAGTTTGGTTTTCTCCTATGCTATTTTTTAAAAATGTGAATGATGAGGTTAGGTTATCACTTATTCAAGATGCAAGAGATATGGAAGAGGGAAAACTGCTGTCTTTAAGCTTAAAGGATTTCTTCCTAATCTAATGCTATGTGACTGATTAATTGTATGCAAGTAAACAAAATATTGGACTCATTTGTGCAATGTTGAAAGAAGAAAGTATAGTCTGCTTTCTGACCACCATAAACAGAGCAGCACTCCTCCACCAAGTCATGATGTTCTGCTTCACCTTGTCAAGGCCACTGTAGCCTCCCAGGCAACCTGACTACTCCTCAAGATGGTGATTAGCCTTGACATCATCCACATGGTGCTGATTCTGCTGGATTGTAGGATGCTAGAGTTATGGCATCATAGAGGTTTTCACTGAAATTTGCAGGAAGACCTGGGAGACCAGGCAGAATGTAGCAGGATTAAAATTCATGCAGGTAGCCCCTGAGAAGCAGAATAAAGATGTGAGGAGGAAGCTGAAGCTTCAGTAAAGATACTTGGGATCAAGAGATGCCTGTAGTGTGGAATGTCTGCCAAGGAAATTAGCATAAATCAAGCAGAAACAAGTCAGGAGAGAGGCCATGTGAGCTACAACCAGCAAGGGCCTAAGATAGGAGATACATAAGCCTTTTGGAGAGAACATCATGAGGTAATGTTCCTCAGATGCTGGATATGGAGCCAAGGACTTGTTTACCTAACTGGATTTCAATCTTGCTTTGTTTTCATACGTTACTTCTTTGCCCCTATTTCTCCCTTTTGGAATAGAAATGCATATATATATATATANTATATATATATATATATATATATATATATATATATATATATATATATATGGTTTGTATTTTATCAGATGTAGAATTTGGGCTCACGGCCAAGAGTTTGCCTTGAATCTCAGATGAGACTTTGGATTTAAGACTTTTAGGTAATGCTGAAACTAATTATATTTTTGCCTTGTGAGATGGGCATGAACTTTTGAGGCCAGGGGAAGAATGTTAGTTACATTTGGGATGTGAGTTGTCCTTCAAATGCTCATGTGTAACATAATCCAGGAATGTACAAAGATGAAATCATTAGATTATGTGAGATGCAACCTAATCAGTGGATTAATTCATTAGATGGGTTAATGATGAATAGAATAATGGGTGGTAATTGTAGCCAGGTGGGGCATGGCTAGAGGAAGTAGGTCATTTGGGGTAGTGCCCTTGGGTATTATATCATCCTTGGCTCTTTTTCATGAATTTCTTTTCTTCCCAGATGTCATGAACTAAGGAATTTTATCCTTCCATGCCCTTATATCATGATGTTCTGTTTTGCCTTGGGACCAGAGCTATGGAGGCAGTCAATCATGACCTGGACCTTTGAAATCATAATTCAAAATAAATAACTTATCTTCCTCTAACTTAGTCTGGTCATGTCTATTGGTCTCAGTAATGAAAAGCTGACTAAGAAGCCCATGTTATCTCTAGCAATTAGAGAAATTCAAATCAAAACTACTCTAAGATTTCATCTCACTCCAGTCAAAATGGAAGCTACAAAGAATACAAACAACAATAAATGTCGGCAAGGATTTGGGGAAAAAGGCATACCCATACATTGCTGGTGGGACTGCAAATTTGTGCAGCCAATCTATAAATCATTATGGAGATTCCTTGGAAAACATGGAATGGAACCACCATTTGACCCAGCTATCCCATTCCTCAGTTGACACCTAAATGACTTAAAAACAGCATACTACAGGGGCATAGCCATATTAATGTTTATAGCAGCACAGCTAAATTATGTAACCAACTTAGATGTCCTTCAGTAGATGAATAGATAGGGAAACTTTGGTATATATACACAATGGAACATTACTCAGCATTAAAAGAGAATAAAATCATGGCATTTGCAGGTAAATGGATGAAGTTGGAGAATATAATGCTAAGTGAAGCAAGCCAATCCCAAAAAACCAAAGGCCAAATGTTTTCTTTGATATGAGGATGTTGACTCATAATGGTTGATGTGTGGGGAGCATAGAAGAAATGGAGGAAGTTTAAATAGGGGAAAGGGGGAAGGAATGATGGTGAAAAGAGTTAGACATCATTACCTAAGTACATGTATGAAGACATAAATGGTGTGAAAATACTTTGAGTATAGTGACTTGATAATCTGTGCTCTATATGTGCAATATGAAATGAATTTCATTCTACCATCATGTATAACAAATTAGAATAAATAAATAATTTTTAAAAAGAAGCCCATGTTACCTATTAATGAGGATGTTAAATGAGCATATTAATGAACATATTAAAGCCCATGTTACATGTTAATGAACTCTCTTATGTTCTGGTGGTCTAGTTAGGCTAAGTCTATGAGGTACAAAACAAAAGAACAACAAAAACAACAAAGAATAACAAAGAACAACAAAAGAAGAAGAGGAAAAAGAAGAAAGTAGATCATAGTATCTCTAATGGTTTGAAAGTATGTGCCCCATCCCCAAATTGATATATTAGAATCCAAGATCCAATGTGGATCTAAGTGAAAAGTATTTAAGAGATTAAGTCATGAGAAGAGAGCTCATATGAAAAGAATTAATTACTTTATGTAGAGGCTGAAAGGAATTATCTCAACCTTTTGCCCTTCCATCTCTCTGTCTACCTGAGGACATAGAGTTCATTCCCTCTAGTGGAGGCAGAGTCCACAGCACCATCTTAGAAGCTGAGATTGGTCTCTTAAAAGATACTGATTTTGCCAGCACTTTGATTTGGACTTCTCTGCCTATGGGACTGTGAGAAGCACATTTCTATTTTTCAAAAATGACTCAGTCACAAGTATTTTATTATAGCAGCAGACCGATACCATATTCATTTCTGTGCTTTCTTCTGTGTGGTTACTGTAACTTTGCTGTGTACTTAATTGGACGTCATTGCCTCCTTTTTATAATTTCCTTCCATCAGTTGTGATCATTGCTTTCTCTCTTTTCTTTTTTCTGTTTGTTGTTTAACAACTGCTTCATTGCTATTACCCCATATAGTTCAAATAATTTTGTATCTTCTTTAGTATTTTGTATTTTAAATCACAAATAATATAAAGCGAGTTCACTTAAAAATAATAGTATTTTATTAATTTGTTTTACTATTAATAGGGATCAGTCTACAAAATTCTGTGAAATCTGAAACCATCTTTTTCTTGAAACAAAGTTCTGCTCTTGAAACGAAGTTTCTTATATATATTAAATTGACTTTTGGTCCCAAATTCTCTAGACATCTGATATATGGTATCACTCTAACACTGACTCAACTTTATCTACTTTTCAGCACTATAATTCCATTAAATAACTTTTTGTGTGGATAAGAATTTTTCTTGAGAAGGGACATAAGCACAAAAAAAGTGTAAAGTAGAAATAGAGTAGCTGTTCTTATTTAATGAAATTTGTTTATTTTTATCTCTTCTAAAGCTTCACTAATTTTCTCTTCTTTTTCTTTCAATCACTCCAAAAGTTATGCTAATGTTACTCAATAAGATAATTAATTTATCAACACCTCCTTGTATTCTTATCTTTGCTTTAAATATATTAAAACTTTAGTATTGAGTGCATAAAATTTGGAGTGTTCGTAAAATGTAACATATTGAATTTTTAGTTTAATGTTTTGGTTCTCTTTATTACTCTTTGTTTTTGGTAGTTTATTTGATGCTTGTTTTTTCCATTAAGGTACGCTTACTATTTGACTATTTTCTTTTTTTTAATACTTATTCTTAAGTTTTAGGTGAACACAAATATCTTCATTTTATATTTATGTGGTGCTGAGGATCGAACCCAGTGCCTCGTGCATGCTAGGCAAGCGCTCTACCACTGAGCCACAACACCAGACCCTTGACTATTTTCTTTATGTGAGTATATTTTTCACATTTTTAAAAATTATTGTGTTATTTTTTGCTGCATGTATTGCTTACCAATATAGCACATAGTACCTAGCCTCACCATCACCCTAACCTACCCATGCACCTGTCACATACAATCATTCATGTGGTAGATTCAGCATCACAAAACTTTGACCTGCCAATAATATAACATTTAAAAGCAAACTGAATTTTTCTTATTTGGGTAGAGGGAAGAAACTTCCCCTCCTCCAAACCCAACTTGTAAGACATCCCTCAATGATTCACTTCCTAGGGTAGATATACATATTTTCTATATTTATACATATATTCAGATATAGCTATATCTGTATCTACTATATATATATGAGATAGATTCCAAAGACTCCAAAATAAAATTCTGATATGCATGTATTTTAGTTTCCCATTTTTCTTTTAGGTTAAATTTTACTTGGTTTCTACTGTAACAAGTGAACACATACTTTTCATTGATTGCTTCCAGGTTTATTTTCATGAAAACACCAAATAAATTATATATGTTGAAATCCTTTTTCTACAGTCTGTTCCTGGGAGAACCCAACAGAAATTCCACATTTTCAAATATCTGACTCCCTGGGATTACTAGAGAGAGCATTAAAAAACGGACAACACTACTTCTAGAATCAGATTTTAAATAATTTTCTCAAAGACCAGATATAATTGTCAATTTTTAAGGAATACTTTATTCTCATGCATGTGCTTTATTTATCCAAAAGCTAAAGTATAGAAATATTTAGTTTGCAAATTTGAAGATGGAATAAATTTTAAAAATCTAAGTATTACTATAACAACAGCAACTATCATTTATCAAGTACATACTACAGTGAAATTATGGGGCTCAGAACATTCCACAAATTCCCTCCTGTGCTCTCCATCATAGCCCTGGTTAGATACACTGTTATATATATTTCACATATGAGGAATCTGGAGTATTCATAAATTCAGAAAGTTGGCTGCACAATAGAAAATATCCAAGTTATTCTGATCTACATGACCAAATACAAGTAAAATTTAAGCCCTTTGAAAGAGGATGAAGTTGAAACTATTTTCCTGAGACAAAAAGTACAAAAAAAAAAAGTACAAAGTTCTTAATTTCTAATTTTGAAGTGCTCCACAGCTTATTGCTCTATATCATATGCTATAGTAAAAATACCATGATTAAAAAGTATCTGCCATCTACATTTCTAAAGAGATAATTTTCATTGCTTTATAAACACCCCTCTTAATCTAGACTGTAGGTGGGATTATGTGTGTGTGTGCGTTTCACATATATGAAAAAAAAAATACTCTATTTCTTAATGGAATGTTCATGATTAAAACCTATAATTTTTTGTAATGTCACCAGTATTAGTTAATCTCCTTATTTTATTTGAATAAATTCTATAATACACCATGGAAGCCTTATAATACATAAGCAAATACTTTTTAAAAAATTTAAAAGGAATAATATTTCAGGGCAAGGAGCATTAGATGTACTCATCAAATCCACATAATATTTCTTAAGTCTTTTGTCTAGACATTTTTAACATCTCAAGGTCCCTTTCTTCCCCCATGAGCATTTCACTGTCTCCAGATACTTCATAGAGTTGTTAGAAGGGTCAAATGATAATAGGGTAAAATACTTTAGAAACTGTCGGCTATTTTATAGAGAAAAAAATAATTAAGGTATTATTGTTAATAAAGTAACCACTTACAGGAATTTTATATTACCCACTAACGTTTTTTCAATGGAATGTTGTTCCTTAGACACTTAAACTGTGTCCACCATAGATAACCTTTACCATCTTGACTGTTTTTGATGCCACATTATAAAAATGCCCAATCATCACCTTGTTAAAATTATACGAAACTAGTCATTATACTGACCCTAATTTATTTCTCAGATATTTGATGTTGAAGGCTATTCACCTTTTAGATTTTCTCTCCCATAGGACTCATGTTGCATTTTTTTTTATAATTTTAGTGTTACTTTGAAAGATTCTTTCAGTACCCTAATCTTAGAAATTCTGAAAATGCTTCTACTTCATTAAGATTTTCCTTCACCCATTTTCTTGTGGTTGTTCCCTGATTCTTATTATTTCCAGTAACCATATTCCTTCCTTAATACTAACTTGAATATTTTTAAATACTCATTTATTTATTTATGTTTTTATTTTTTGTTATCAGGAACTGAACCCAGCTCTGCTTAACCACTGAGCCATATCCCTTATCCTGTGTATTTTTTTTTTTTTTTTTGAAACAGGGTCTCTAGGATTTTTACAGTCTCACTAAATTTCTGAGGCTGGATTTGCTAACTTAAATCTGCACACTGTCTAACCTCATCTTTTCAATCATTACCTCACAGCTTTACAAACATTACTTTCTGAACCTCCTCCAATCCAGTGACCTATTACTCTTCTTCAGTTCAATCATGTCTTTATTCTCCTTATCACCCACTAGAGTTTCCATGATCATCATAATAATCACTGTTTTGAATGAACTTACAATTCCTTTCTTAGGTTCCACTTACGTTCCACTCCGAATACAGCTACTTTGGGAAAACCCATCCTTAATTAACCTTAATTCACTACCTTTCCTATTCCTGTACCAGAACAACTGAGATTAGCTGAAGAAAAATATACCCCCATACAGTTTGATGGCACTTGTAATGATGACAAATAATAGTGATTTACTTCCTCCTCTGAGATCCTATTACATGTTGCTTGTCTTTTTACTCCAGTTTTAATCTCAACAACTGTATCTGAGTAATTTTTGCTAAAGCATCCCTTTTTTAAGTTATAAAACATAACGAATCAGAAGTAGGATATAATAAATACAAAAAGACCTATCTTTCAAAGTACACTTCTACTTACATTCTATTTTCCCACCTTCTATAAAGATTGTTTTATATGCATTACATTCTGGGATGAAGACTAAATTCTATACCTGTACAATGGAATTATCTCCTTTCAAACTATTTGTTGCAGCCTTTTTTTTTTTTTTTTGCATATTCTTACCATGTGAGTTTATTATCAGTTCAAAATATTCAAAAGTTTCACTGTTTTCTCTGCTATCATATATTAGTTTTACTTTCTCCATGGTTTAGAATAAAATTCTCTCAATAATTGTCAATAATTGAACGCAATTTTTCTCCTCCCACTCTCTCTTGGGTTTAGTCCTGTCAGGTAACAAAACAATTACAGTTAAAGCCCTTAGTGAGATTTGATTGTTGAATCTACTGGACAATTATTTGCTTTCATCTTACATAGCTTAGCAGAGGCAAGTGTAACAGATGATGTATCACTCCTATAGACCCACACTCTCCTAATTTTGGAATCTCTTCGTTCTTTCATTTTTTTTCTCTTTAATCTTCTACATTTGTTATTCACAGAGCTCAGTCTTGAGCTCTCTTCTTTTCTCTAAACAGTAATCATTTTCTTGGAGAACATATCTAAAGTCATAGCTTTAAAAATTATTTAAGTTTGAAAACTATTATATACATCTTCATAGGTCTCTCTTTTCAGAACTATACCTACTCAAAACATTAAGTTTTGTGCCTCTAGGTCATCACAAACTTCACATGTTTGAATCTGACTGTTTTTTTTTATTTTTTATTTATTTATTTATTTATTTTTAATTTTTTATTGTTGGTTATTCAAAACATTACAAATTTCTTGACATATCATATTCTACACTTTGATTCAAGTGGGTTATGAACTCCCACCTTCACCCCATACACAGATTGCAGAATCACATCAGTTACACATCCATTGATTTACATATGAATCTGACTGTTTTTTCACTATCACCTGAACTTTTATTTATTTGTCCCCATTTTAGTTTTTAAAAAAATTCATTCTTTCTGTAGCTCACAACAAAAGTTTTGAGCCTTCCTGGACCAATGTATGTATTTTTTTTTTTTTTTGTAGTTGTAGATGGACAGTATACCTTTATTTTATATTTTATTTGTTTATTTTTATGTGGTGCTGAGGATCAAACACAGTACCTCCCATGTGCAAGACAAATGCTCTGCCACTGAGCTACAGTCCCAGCCCCCAATGTATATCTTTCTTGCCCAATATTATTAGAAAGAACTGACAGTGTTTTAGCTGAAGTGCATGCACACACACACACACACACACACACACACACACACCAGGGATTTTCACCACTCTCTAAGAAAGTAAAACCGTAATCTATACTTTGTAGATGAATTATAATAGAACTTTGATGTGGTACCTGAAAATATAGCAAGAGGCAGGTAATTTATAGATTCAAGCCCAAATAGTCTAGTTCCAGATTGCATACTCTTAACTATTATAGTTTGAAAATAAAGTCTAAATTCAATCAGTTCTTACGGGCTTCACAATTACTGATTTGTTAGAAGTTATATTTTCTCCTAACTGCAATTGTATTGCTGATGCACTGTCCTTGCCTCAGGCCTTACAAAAATACCTGCCCATTCTACTCCTTCCTTACTTTCAGGTCTGCTCAAAGTCTCTTTGTTAAAGAAGCTGTCCCTGATCACCCTGCGGAATATAGCATCAATCTCTTTTCCTTCTTACATGATCTGTAGTCTTCATAGCTTAATGGGTGATTAGGTCAGTGTACATTTTCCTCCTCCCCCATTGCTTTAATCTTAGAAGAGGAACTGTATTGATTGTGTTAGTTAGCTTCATGTCATTGTGATTAAAATTCCTGACAAGTACAATTTGAGAGAAGGAAATATTTATTTTGGTTCATGGTTTCTGATATTTCATGCATGATGAGCTGATTACATTACTCTGGGTTCAAAGTGAGGCAGAAGATCAGTCATACTGGAAGGTTTATGATAAAGGAGTTCTGCTGGCCTTCCTTTGGGATTTTGATGTCATCTTCCATTATCCCCTAATTCATGAAGAACAAATATCACAAGTGTGACATCAAGTTCTACTATCAACTTCAGCATTAGCCAGGCTACCTATGATCATGGTTGCCCCGACCTCTAAATGTTCCATAGCTAAGTACTGTGAAATGAACTCTAGGCCTCCCTGTGCAAGCAGGGTGCTTTTAAGTTCTCTTAAATGAATTTTCACTTTTATACCCTGGGCATTCAGCAGATTTTGTTTAGCAAATTCCTGAGATGTCCTCAAGCCATCTTTCCTATTGTCTCTGTACAAAGTACTTAAACTCTTTATTGGCTATAATCTCTCCAATAGCCATACCTTCATCAACCTTAGTTTTACATGCAATCTTTTGCCAAGCTGCAAGTTTCAAAGTACTTCAGCCCTGCTTTCTGCCCCCAATTGTCAAAGTAAAGTTGGATAATGTCTGTCAGCAAGACCATACATATCCAAAATGTTGTGCTATCTTGAAATTTTATCTGCCATATTAATTAGTGCATCACCTTTAAATATAACTTCACACAGTGTTTCAGGACATGAGAAAAATGTAGCCAAGTTTCTGCAGAACATAAAATTAGTGGCATCTAGTTGAATTCCCAATATAATCCTTATTACCCACTGGAATCTTGTAAGCACAGTCTTTGTTATCTGAATTCTGGCCCTCTGAGTTTCTATCAGAATAACTCATTAAGCTTTAATTGAAACATTCTAGAGCATCTACAGCCAACATCTCAAACTTTTCCAAACCGTTCACCCAAATCAACTCCAAAGGCTTCTGAATCACATAGTTAAGTTAGTCACAGTGATGAACCCATTCCTGGTCCCAAATGCTGTGTTAGTTTTGTATCTCTGTGACAAAAATACCTGATAAGAATAACTTATAGGAGGTAAAGTTTATTTTGACTCATGGCTTCAGACATTTAAGGTGAGGCAGAACATCATGAGTTGGTGGAGGACTGCTACTTTGCTCATGGTGGCTAGAAATCAAAAAGAGAAGGTACAGTTCTGCAGAAGATGAATCCTTCCAGGGCACATCCCCAGTGAACACCTCCTCCAGCCACATCTCACCTACCTACAGTTACTACTGAGTTCATCTGAATAAAGCAGGATGGGCTGGTTAGGTTATAGTTCTTGTAATTCAATTGTTTTACCTCTAAATATTCTTGCATTAATATAAAGGATTTGAGGGATACCTCATATCCAAACCAGAACATTAGTAAAAACTGTTAATGGTTATTGAACAAATGAGTAGCTCATGCACATACTAAAAGCATTATTAGTTGTCTAGATGGTTTGTAGTTAACCTTAAGGTAAATGAAGGCAGAATTGTGTTGTGCATTTTCTTCTTTTCAAATCAAATTGATAAAATTATTCTGCTTATTTGAGTAATAAATATCATCATCCTATATTAGTTAATTTGACATGATGATATCTGGAAAATTTTGCCATATTCTACACACTGGTAGAGGGAGAACCTAATAACTAAGTATTCCACATTCCACACAAATCTGGACATAGAAAACTTCCAAATTGGCAAAAGCTGACTGACTAGCTAAATTGCTGAGACATTTTTTAAGACTTCAGATACCAACCCAAAGTTTTCATCTATACTCATAGTTTGCTGTGGTGGATTTGTCTTCTATATTGAGGTATATGTGTGTGTGTGTGTGTGTGTGTGTGTGTGTGTGTAAAACTGATGAAAACTAAGTACTAAGAAGTATCAAGAGTGTGTGTGTGTGTGTGTGTGTGATATATATATATATATATATATATATATATATATACTTTTTATAATCCATTATGGTGAAATAAGGAAAATATTATAATAGATTATATTTAAACATAAACACTGATGTTCTCAATACATCTTATTAACAGAGGGGGATTGTTCTATTTCATGTAAAACTTCTCTTGAATTCAAACAAAATAAGTGCCAATAATACTTCTTTCTTTTTCTCTTAACAAGTTATCATGAATTTAAATACATCCTTCTAGGATAAGTGAATTTCTGGATAACATTTCATTTAATCAAAACTAAGTCTTATAAAATGGACAAGCAGCTGAAAAATTTACTTTTAAACAACAACAGATTGACTATATTTACAAGAAAATGAGAAATGACAGGAAGTAAACTTTTCTTAGTCAATGACTACCCAATCAAAATATGCCAGAATAAAAAGATTTGAAGGGAAGATCTCAAAATTTGAAGTAAAATGAAAACACATTAATTTTCACCTAAAAGTGTGTTTTGCCTTGGGATTCTGGTTAATAATAGTATTATATAATCATGGTTCACAAAACTGATGAAAACTAAGTACTGAGAAGTATTAATAATTGTTTGAAAGTAATAATTAGCAACAATTATGCTACTAAGAGTATGTTGTCACTATGTCTGAAACAAGATAAATATATGAAGTCATTGTTTTATATTTATTTCTATTTCATGGATATTTTATATTGCTTATAGATTTTCAGTATAGAAGCTAGAAAGAAATGATATACATATTGGGAGTGCATGCTCAAAATTTTAATAAGGCATGTGAATGATTAAATTGGGTTGGCAAGTTGGAGGATGCAGCTCAGTTGGTGGAGTATTTGCCTTGAATGTGTGAATTCTGGGGCTCCACCCCCAACATGCAAATTGAATAGAATGAAGTAAAACAAAATTAAAACAAGCACACTATTAAAAAGTGTCCAGTATAAGAATGGTTCATAATCTATATATGATATTCACACAAATGACAAATACCTAATGAAATTTGTTTATGTAAACTATTGGCTGATTTTTTTAAACAATTTTTTTAGTTGTAGACAATACACTTATTTATTTATTTTTATGTGGTGCTGAGGATCGAACCCAGGGCCTTGCCTGTGCTAGGCGAGCACTGTACTGCTGAGCCACAACCCCAGCCCACTATTGGCTAATTTGATAAATATTTTTAAAACTATCAAACAGACTGGCACCACCCAGGAAGAGAATGACTGCATTGATGCAAAAGAAGCTGATATAAAAAAATGAGAATTTTGAGAATGTTTTAGCTAGGTTTTTGTACAATATGTGGTGTAATTAGACTAATTTGTCTTATTACATGAACATGCGAATATGCCTCTAAAAGAAAAATAAAACCACAAATGGAAATCACGCATTATTTTGAATATCTGTTTAAAAATCATGCTCAAGCATGAATGAAATTATACTAATTTTCAACTCAGAAAGCTTATTTTCTCTAAAATAAATTGGTCTATGTAACAAAAACACCAGGTCATCAAAACTATACCTCATTAAACATTAAATATTTTGTGTGCAAATGCTTACATCAATGTGGATTACAATGGTTCCTGATTAGTAGAAAATGTAAAAAAAAAAAATTTTTACAGACACAGTATGCATTGTGTGTAGTTAAAAATATTGTATGTGTATTTAAGATATATGCAAATGCTAAACAATCATCTTTGTGGTTTTAAATATGAAATTCTTTTTATGTTATAAAAGCCAGCTAAGTTTTATAGTTTTATGAAGTTCTGTAATGAAAATTAAAGATAAGTTTTTGAAAACAAATTTGTTCCTATATCTTTATTGTTTAAAATTGATGGTACTTTGAAAGAAATGCAAGAAATAGACATAAAAACTGCAAATTGTGCTGCCAAGTATTATAAATTGTATTCACCATGACAAAACCTTAAACTTCCTAATTACACATAAAGTTATTTTTCAATGAAAGAAAATTATTTCTGAATTTGAAATAAAAATTTAAATATCATTTTAAAAATAGTAAACATTTCAGAAATATTAGAATAATTCTTATGACATTATAACATATATTGTATTCAAAGTATGATTTTAAGTTTTAACAAAATAGCAACTTACATTTATTTGGAGTGAGACTTGATTTTTGTACATGAAGATGTGTGATGGAAAGAAAACTTTAAAGGAAAAGAGGTTGCATATGTATTTGGGCAATTTTATCAAATCCACGGCTTTTCCACTTTTGATAGAAACTAAGAAGTAAAAGAAAAAAAATGAAAAGAAAGAAAGAAACTGTCAAACTAAAAAACGTTTGAAATAGAAGTATACAACATATCTACTTCCCACTTCCAGGCTCAATTGGTATTTCAATTAAATATGAGGTAGTCAAGTAGGTTAGTCAAATAAATGTAAGATAATGAAAAGATGAAGAGCTCTTAATATAATCATCCTCAATTTAGAGTGCAGATAATAAAGTGAGCTAACTCATGGCAAACTCAAATGCAAAGCAGTCCAGGCATTAATATTTATCACATTCAAGGGAAGTTCAACAATTGAACTAACAAAAAGTAAAATGAAAAATTTTAATACCTTAGAGGCACAAATTGCTTTTCTGTAAAAATGTTTGCACTATCTAATAATCAGGAGTGATTAAGCTTCACATGGTTGTAAGCATTTGACCCTTAAATGAAATTTCTAAGCACAAAGACCTTGGTGAGTTGGGTATTGGAAGTTGGCACTTCCACATGTCATGAGTCAACTCAGCCAATCAATTTCACCTCTAAATTATTTGTATCCATAACATTGCCTTTATAGTTAACCATACACTCTAGTTCTATTTAGGTCAAACAATAGTAGCCCAATTTATTAAAATATCCCCATTATGATTATAACCTTTAAATTTTTTTTTTTTTTTTGGTAGTGCTGAGAATGAAACTCAGGGCCTTGCAATGTTCTACCATTGAACTACATGCCCTGCCCCAATACAAACTCTCTCACATTTTTAATTGTAGTTTCATTCCAGCTACCATATCACTGACTTGAAAGAAAGAAAGAAAGAAAGAAAGAAAGAAAGAAAGAAAGAAAGAAAGAAAGAAAGAAAGAAAGAAAGAAAGAAAGAAAGAAAGAAAGAAAG
>NW_025999968.1:43167323-43439623 GCF_001458135.2 Marmota marmota marmota | reverse complement strand
ATATATATATATATATATATATATATATATATATATATATATTTCTAAATAACTGTAGTAGGTATAAAATCAAGAATGGAAAGCACATTTGGAAAGAAAATTAATCCTTAATGTACTATTAAAATATGGGATAATACAAAAACTGCACAAAATTCATGCAGAGTAGACCTACAAAAGTTGTCACTGACCTTGAACATAAATAATATACTCAATAATCAAACTTTCTACTGGGTATAATAGGATTCATTCAATATGTATAAACATTACATACCTTTCATAAGAAAGTCAAAGCTTAATTGTTAGATGTAGTAACATCACTAACTTTTATTAGTGAGCAGTATAGGTTTAATGAAGAGCTAAATTGTGTGGTTCTGAGATTCTTTCTCCTTTCTGGGATGTTCAGTCTAGGAGCAATTGTTCAGCAAGGTGGTTTAGTACACTGCAGCTATCATGGCCCTCTGGTCATGGGCACTTCCTTTGAGCAGCATTCCCTCCCTGCTTGCTACCCATGCCAGGCACTGGGCTCCCTACTGGGACTCAGGTATTCTGGGACCCCTTGCCTACATGTCATTGCCCAGGCTGGAGGGCACAGTATTACATTGCCAGACCAGCAGCCTGAAAGGTGAGCTCGTCCTGGGAGGGCTCCATGTTGTCTTAGAAATTGATCATGAATACCACAGGGATTTCTTGGCCATGAAGCTCTCCTGGATTATTGGCAGCTGAGATTATTCTGAAGTGTATTTGCTCATCTAGATGGCTGGCCCCTGGAGGCATCTGAGACTTGCATCTGCTACAGACTAAACTTTCTAATGCATCAGCAAAGCTCACTGCCCAGGGAGGACAGTGCACAGGGATGCTTCTGTTCAAAAAATCTTAAGTTGAACCATCAAATGTCAGGGTCATTTTGAATTTAGAAATGATTTCTAAACAATTTAAATCAAAATGGTATGTTATATTTTGTAGACTTTTCAACATGTAAATGGTTTGTCATATTGATTTCTCATCTTATTTGAATAAAATATAATTCAACTTTTAAGTATCTTTATTAGTATGGCAAGTCAAATAATACTGTTTTAGACAATTACTATTATTATTATTATTAAACAATTGCTATTATTATTATTATTATTATTATTATTATTATTCCAGGGATTGAACCCATGGGCACTTAACCACTGAAGCATATCCCCAGCACTCCCCTCTATTTATTATTATTATTATTATTATTATTATTATTATTATTAATTTTGAGGCAAGGCCTCTCTAAATTGCTAAGGCTTGCCTTAAACTTGTAATCCTGCTGCCTCAGCCTCCTGAGCCACTCAGATTATAATGCCATCAAGATTATAGTGCCACCATGTGCAGTTTATGACAGGTGAATTTGCTGGGTAGGTAATAAATAGTTATTTCACTTATACAGATAAGTCAGTTTATCTTACTCACTTCCTTACTGCCTCCAAGTTTGAGGATTTTATTTTACTACTTCTGTATGTTTTCCTTTGAAACAAAACAGCTGAACAAGATGAAGAAGAAAAGGATGTTAAAAGGTATTGGATAATATCAGTGAGAGCAAAGCCAAGTTTAAATAGCATGGTGTACAACTGCATAAGACACAGATTTGAATGATATAAAGCAATAATAAAGAGCCAGGAAAATAACGGGTGACTCCTGTTTGAAAACTGAAATGATGTGTGCACACAGGTACATGCTAATATGCACGTCTGCATTCATTCACACATATTTCAGGTTCTTCTGTTTATTATAAGCAAGATATATTCTTTATATTAATATATACTTCATTGTGCTTAAATTAAGTGCTCAGAGAGATCATTCACTATCCAGTTTTCATGACCTGGTCTATTTTTTAATGAAAATAATTTACTTTATGTTTTTCATAGAATACCAAAAGTAAAAAAAAAAAAAATAATCATTATTAAGGGCAATTGCAAAGTGTAAGTGTCATTTCTATCTCACTAATTTACCTCAGATCAATATGACAGTAGCCAGGAAACATAGGAGGTGATCTATTAACTAATAAACTTTAAGTGAAATTCTGTGATTTATTATAGTATTAGAATTTAATGTGCACATAAATATTTCAATTTGCTCATTTCAAATATATTCAGAACATACTAAGAAATATTTGGATTACATCAAAAGTCATGAGGAATGAAGTTTCAAAATTGGATTATTATGCTAAATGGAGCTAACCAGTGGCAAAGGGTTATTTGCTTGTAAAGTTTCATAGTCCATATTTTATTCATTTTATACTCATATAGACTTTTCCTAAGTATGTTCTTTCTTTTTCTTCCAACTGGCCCAAATTCTCAATTTTAGAGTAAAGACCTCCCCTGTTCTCATAAACTCCCATTGCATTTTATTTTTATCTCTTTCATCTTATACCACATCCTAAATTATAATCATGTAGTTGCATATCTAGCTTCCATATTATAGTTCCATAAAAGTACTTGAGAATCAATTTCTCAAGTTTTTGTTTCTGTTTCTGTAGAACATTATACAGTACCTTACATAGAAGAGGCCAAACTGATAGGTATTACATTGCCAAGTAGTTTATGACGTATAACTCCAGGCAGACATTTTATAAGTAGTTAAGAATCAGTTAACATATTTGCCTATATCTGTTACAGACAAGGGTAAGGCTCCATTGGGAAAACTCAATATTTGTCACTTGTAGTTGAAGATTCATAGCACTGATGTCTGATGCATGCCTAACAAAAATAAGTGTAGGCATCTGACAGAGCAGGTGGCAGTAGCTATGAAGTAGAGTGAGAAGATGAAGGAAACTCCTGGTTTAGATGCAGAGAGCTGTAGTTGAAGGAATCCAACTTTGGGATACATGACCACAGACGATGAAAAGACAAGGAAACTTCATGTTAATACCTGTCCATTGAATTTTTTTTTTTCACTTTTTCTCCTATACTCTCAGAACAATCCTGGTAGGGCCAGAAACATCATGGCAGAAGAAAAATACAGAACATATGAGGGCCTAAATTCTACTTCTAAAACTGAAGGTGTTTTACCTGCAGCAGGTCCCAATAGAAGGTAAAACAATGGTTATTTTTAAAAAGATCTTTCTTAAGGTATAATTGACACACAGTAAACCACATAAATTTAAAGTGTAAAATTTAAATAATTTTGACACACGCATACATCTTTGAAAATATCACCACAATCAAGATAATAACATGTCATCACCCTTCAAAGCCCTCCTGCTCCTGTGTAAACCTTCCTCTCACCCATACCTAAACCACTGTCTGCTTTCCATCACTTTGTATTAATTTGCATTTACACTGGAATCATTTAGTATGTTATTGGAGGGATTCTGGCTTCTTTTACTCAGCATAAGTATTTTAAGTTCCATCCGTGGTGTTGGCTTGATCAATAGTTCATCCATTTTTAAAATATTTTTTAGATATACATGGGAACCATATCTTTATTTTGTTTATTTATATAAATGTGGTGCTGAGGATTGAACCCAGTGCCTCACATGTGCAAGACAAGTGCTCTACTACTGAGCCACAACCCCAACCCAGTTCATCCATTTTTTAATGGACAATAATGTATTTGTTAAGAACACTAGAATGGACTTACTTATTCTTAATGAATATTTGTGTTGGTTTGAACAATTACAAATATCACCAGCACAAAAATTTATATATAGTATATGAATATACATATTCTTTTTATTTCCCTTTGGGTAAATGCATAGAAGTAAAATGATTATACCATATTGTGGAAATATAATGACCTGTGACCACAACAATGACAACACACTACCCAACTATTTTCCTAGAGTGGTTGATTCCTTTTATATTCAGACCAGCTGTGCCTTAGACTTCCAGTTCCACCAAAAATATACAATGCTTTTTAATATTAGCCATTTTAATAAGCATATAATGACATCTTATTGTGATTTTAATTTGCATTTAATTGATGATGTTGAGTTTCTTTGGAAGTGTGTATTGACAATTTGCCTAATACTAAACATTTTAAATTGCAAATTTTTTTTGGATCTCAAGACTTCAAGTGACTAGATGTCTGTCTGTTACTTATTTATACAACATAACAGCTATAACTAAAAGAACTTTTTCAATTCACTATTTTAACAAGCATCTTCTGACTCAACATCTTAATAAATCAATAACATGTATTTAATTAGTTAAAAGTTCTATACAGTGATTAATGTGGCAGATTCCTAATTAAAGAAAATTACTTTTTAGGAAACAGTAATTTTTTAAATTATCGTCATAGCACCAGACAAGGTATTTGTGAGAAATCAGGAAATTGAAAAAAAAAAATTGACCAGGTGGAGAATGATGTGAGGTCTGCTGGATATTTTCATAAAATGTTTTCAACACAGTTTTAAAACAATTGCATCAGATTGGAGGCATTACACTTAAAGGCACTACAGTTAAACATCATTTAACTTATAAATGATAATTAAGTGTAAAACAAATGACTATAGTTTTAACTTCAAATTACTAGTTCATATTAAGTATCAATATTATATCTAACAATCTGAGATACAGAATAGATGTCAAATCTGTAATACATGTTTTGAGAAATATTTTATTTGTGTCATATATTTCCTTCCACACTAATGGAATTGAACCCAGGGCTTCCACATGCTAAGCAAGTGATCTAATACTGAGTTACATCATCTCCAACCCATATTTATTCAACTGCTGTTTGTGGGGAGCATGCTGAGGATTGAACCAGGGTCTTGTTCATGCTAAGCCCACTCTCTAACACTATGCTACACTCCCAGTCTCTATCTGTGCCATTATTAATGTAGCACTGGAAGAGACTAATGTTACATAATCTTGTGTTCACTATGTTTTTTTTTTTCTAGTTGTCAATTACTCATACATTTCTCCATTTATTTTCTAACTTAGCTCATAAAATCTCCTATTGGTATTCATTGATTTAATAAACATCCTTCAGTAGTTTTTTTAAAAGGGTGGGGTAACCCTGTGAATCACCACAAGATATTTCCAGTTTGATAAATGCAAGTCATTTGACATTACATTAGACCTTTTGCATTATTGATTTAATGAGGAAGAGGAATATAAGAATGGTGATTTAATATTAACCCTCAAATCTAAAGTTCCAACAGCAGTCTATGTTGTCAGTGTGCCAGCATAATTATAAAGTGAGAAGAAAATTCAACTTAACAGTTTATGTTATTGTGAAAAATAAAATGATAACACACTCAAAGGTTTTTTGTTTTTGTTTTTTTTTGTACTGGACATGGAACTCAGAGGCACTCAACTATGAAGCCACATCCCCAATCCTATTTTGTATTTTATTTACAGCCAGTGTCTCACTGAGTTGCTTAGTGCCTCACTTTTGCTGAGGCTGGCTTTGAACACTCTTAATTAGTTGTTGATATAACTTTTAATAAGTTATTACTTCAGAAAATAGAAATGTTGAAAATGAAAAAAAATTATTGCTAATAGTTGTATGTTCAGAAATTTGATCAATACTTATAATCAGCAGTGTTAAAAAATGAGGCTAACAAGACTTGCTTCTGTTGGGTAGAAGTCAAGAAATATTGTTCTCTAATTAGCTATAATGTGTTGGAAAAAGATGCTCAGTCTGTCAATTTCTGTGATCAAATCAATCTTTAAAAATGCCTTATAACAATCTTCATTGCAAATCTTCATTTGAATAAATTTTAAAAAGTGATATCAAACCATTGAATTCAAAGGGAAGAAATACAAAAGCAGGAAAACTGTATGTATAAATGTTTTCTAGTATTTTAGTAAATATCGACTGAGGGATCTTATGATGTACTTGGAGATCCAAGTGAAACCAACCATATGTGTGAAAGAAGCATTGAATGCTTCATTATATCTGTGAGGAGAGGTATTTAGGGAAGTAGGATAGGTAGCGAAGGCAGAGACTTATGTGTTCATGCATGTATTTATGCACATATGTATATTGTATCTATCAATGCCAATATTTCCCACTTCAGTTCTGTACTCAAAGCTCTATTCTATTCCTTAACCCCTTTCCTCTTGGATCTTCCCTTTCCCAACAGTGAAATATTTTGCTACTATTGCCCATAACATGTATTATTCATTGTCAGTGTTAGATTACATAAAAAGCAGTTTTGAAACTATTAATCTATACCAATACAAAAATCTTGGGTTGTTTTTAGTGGTGGTAGGAAGGCTTGTTTTGTTGCTAGGATAATGATAAGTGCTATTATTTGTCATATGTTTATAAAATATTTAATCTTATGCCAAGTGCATTACATAAAATTATAATCCTTATTTCTCACAAACTCCCCTTTTCCAATAAATAAAGTTGATTTTAATGATAAAAAATCACCTCTAAATCTCTGAGGTAGCTATTGGTGAGATCAGGTGTTATCACTTATTGGTGAATCAGGGAACCATACCTAGATGGGTAGAGATTTGACTTCATATAGTAATTGCAGATCTTTGGCCTTATGCAGAACAGGCTACATAGCTTCCGTTCATTCTGTTGTCTTTTTTGTCTGATGCTGTATCTTGAAGTACAAAAGGCCCAGGCAGCAGGGAAGCAAGGAATAATGTCAGGTGGGTTACAGCTTAAAAACCCAAGAGCCTGGTTTTTACTTTAGCCCCTGAGTATAGGGTCAAAGCTAGATCAGTGGAATTGGGCATTCTGCAGAAGCCTTGTCTTTCATCATATACCTGACATATACCAGACATAGAAAATGAAGTTGGAGCAATCGCAGGCCTTGCCTGGCCACTGCTTCACATTGAAGACACAAGTTAACAAATCAGTCAAATGTCTGAGAGCAACAAAATGGCTGATGCTTTACTTTCACCCTTCAAATCTCTCACACTGGTTTTTCCTATAATCCACCCAGTTGGAAACATACACCAAACATACTGTATGGGAAAATGAAAATATTGAAAATGCATAGCTAAACTGATATATTACAAAAGATTCAATACCAGAGTTTCTATTTTTAAATCCCAGGTTCTAAATTCCCCCATGGGGTTACCTTCCCTTGGCAGAATGTCGAGCTCCCCATGGTTTCTGAGGGTAGTAAAGAAGAGGCTGCCCAGAACTAAGAAAGGGAGGACAACGCATTCTCAAATAAATGACACCTAACCAAAATTAGCAAGACCTAACACTGTGCTTTGCCAAATGTAAGAATTTAACTTTATGGACAAATTTGAGTAGTTCATAAATCTATGCATGTGAACATTCATGCAGAAAAGAGATATTCATTAAGTATACATCAAATAGACACTCAGATTGAGGAGGGTGGAAAGAGGAGAAAAGCAAGTCATAATAAGTGTGAAAGCAGGACACAGGGTAACAGGAATGACTGGGCCTGAGGAACTGAAAGGATACTTGGACACCAGATCTTCTAATATCATAACCTAAACCCAGGTGACTCACTCTCTGGATTTCCACGTGCAATCTGTGATCTAATACACAGATTTTCTATTTCAATTGTTTTAACTTTGGTTCTAAACCTTTACATTAAAAAAAGTATTTACAAAGTGTCCTACAGATTTAGTATTTTCTATAATATGTGTTAGAAAATGAGGGCTTTCATTTTTTATCATAATTAACATGCACAGATTTATGATCTACTCAGATTTGTCCATAAATTAAAACTCTTGAACTTGGTAAACAGAATGTACCCCACTCTCTGTCTTTAGAGCTCTTGTTTAATAGATAATTAAATTTTCTGAGGAAATTTAAGTGAATTATTCAAACCATATTTCTCTAAAACAATCTTTTTATAAATGGGAAAATTATTACAGTTTATCTAGGGAGACTGTTAAGTACAAATTAAACTGGTAATTATTAAAGTTTTATTTTTAGAATTAGATTATTATAATAACTTAATGGTTGTAGTCATAGACAATTAATTATTATAACAAAAAGAGCATGAAATATTACTTTTTCCAGGATTTCAGTCTTGATAAAGCATAAAGTGACCTATGTTGTATTATTTTTAAAATCAATTATGTTATGTTATTTTAAAAATCAATGGTGGTAAGTGACAGGTGAACTGTAGAAATCTATACATTTTTTATCAGTAGAAATAATATTGCAACTAGACTCTATGGTCAGGAGATAACATGTCTCATTTAGAGTTTGTGTGAGTGAAAGGTGTGGTTTAGCTTTGAAAAAAGCATAAGATAAAGAAATAAAAGCCAGTCATTGTTTTATCTTAAATGCAATAAAGTATTCTATTCATTAGCCTTTGAAGTTTCCTGTTTTTTCATTGATTATTCAGTGTAATTATAACCATGTTTTTCAACAAGGTCACCTAGGACAAAACTGAATATAGTGAGCTTGAGCTTTAGTTTAGGAGCTTCACTCCAAAATGGAAATTAATGTAGTTACTTAGAAAAATAATTCTCAAACCAATTAACATATTCCCATTTTTTCTTTATGATGCAAATTGCTATTAAAGAGCTGTGCAACATTTTATTGCACATGACTTAATGAAATGGAAAAATTCATATGGTGGGAAGTTAAAAATGTGGAAGGATTACCATTAAAAATATTTCCAGCATTCTGAATTTCATCTTAAACTTTTGTCAATCAGGAAAACTCATAAACCAGTTCTGCCAAGGCACCCCACTGTATTTAACCTAAGCATTCCATAAGCTGGAAAAATGGCAAGAGCATCCGTAATCACACACGTGTGCACACACAACATGATATCACCAGTTGCAAACATTTTGTTCCACTTAATTCACTGAGAACTTAGACACTGAATATGAGAGCAGTCTTATTCCAACTATTGTCATTATTCTGATTTATATGAAACTCCCTGTGGGCTATCTGTTCAGTATTGAAGGCTTAATTTTATATCAACACTAAACCCCCTTACATAGTTTAAATTTAATTATCACCTGAAATATTCCAGGTTCTAAACATCTCATTTACTTCTTCCACAGCCTGAGCTACATATTCAATGGACCATAAGACCAGCATCATCACTCATTATCCAGATAGCTACCTTTCTGCTACTTCCTAAACAATGGCTATTGCTATAGTTTGGATGTGGCATGCCCCACTTCAGGTCCATACATTGGAGACTTGGTCATTAGAGTGGCAGTATTGAGACAGTGTGTTACCTTAAAAGGTGGGGTCTCATGAGTGATCCTCAGTCAGTGGACCTGGATTGCCCTCCTAAGGAAATATTGCCCTCATGGGATGAGTTCTCTCAAGAATGAGTTGATAAAGAGTGTGAATCACTTTATATGACTTCCATTTCAACATGTGATGGCTCTCACCTGCACAACCACAGTGAAGTACAGTTAGGCCCTCATCAGAGGCTAAACCAGGGTGGTCTGCTCAATCTTGGACTTTTAATTTTCAGATCTGTGAGAGTCACAAATCTCTTCTCTTCATAAGCAGTTCACCTTAGGTGATTTGATGCAATAATGAAAAACAGACCAATACACTCATCTTTTGTTCCTGTGTTTCTTCATCTTGTATAAAATGTGAGATTTGTGGAAGAAAAAAATAATATCATACAATAAACATATCCCACTACTGTGTCTCTAAATGTAAATGAGCACCATCATCTCTTTCTAGAGTTTTCTCTCATTGCCAGCTCCATTCTTCTTAAGTTATTTCATTTGTTTCTATAGTTTCAAATGTAGTGTTATTTTTTGTGTTCCTAGTGGAAGGAAATATTGTCCTCATTTATTTACTGACTCTCCCACATGAGGATTATGGCCCTCCCAGCCAATTTTAGCCAAGGAAAGAGAATCAGAAATAACATACTCCATATCAGAGTGGTCCAAGTAGAATTTTTCAGGGCATCATGTGCTTTTCTACTTTCTTTTTCTCTTTTTCTCATTTGCCATGAGAATGTCTTTTCTCCGATAGAAATGTTTCTTCACACTACATTTGAAACTAAGGAAGACAGGTGGCAAAAATCACAGTGGATATCCAGCTGATGTATAATTTGGTAAGAAATGAGATTTTGCATTTGCATACTACCATAAGTGGAATTATAAACACCTTGACTAACAATTTCCAAAGAAATTGCTCACAGAGTGAAGCTACCTAATTTTCCTTAAAAAAAAAAAAAAAAAAAAAAGTTCTACATCATTTTTTAGTTTTATTACAATGAATATCCTTCAATGTCACGTTTTCTCTTTGTGATATACTAAATAAAGGTGAAACTACTGTCTCTTNTATAGCAATGTCAGCTGCTTCACTTTTTTTTTTTTTTTTTTTTTTTTTTCCTGTCTCTGTTGCTAATACTGCTCTAAAGAACATGTTATTATTTGACTTCTCATTGCTTGGATCTTCCCAGAGACTAGAAAAGTTTTTGACTAGAAGTACAGATTGAATAAATAGTTTACGAAACAATGAAGAAGTAAATGAAGCATGTATTTGTAATCACAAATGTACTGTCAATACCGTTCTTTAATATGCTCACTATTTTTTATGAATTCTCTCAGAAATGTTTGAATCTTTGCCAGACACAATTTTAGTTGTTCAATAAATATTATTTTCTTCACTCTTTTACATATTTTTTTAATTCAAACTCTACAAAGTAGTAAAACCTATATTTCTATCAATTTATAGTATCTCAAACTTCTGTGTTGTGAATAAGACTAAAGAAACTTAAGCAATCAAAGTATTAAGGTGGTATTTTTCTCCCAATTTTTCATTACTTAATATTTTTTTCAGTATATTTTGAGAATTTTTGTTCTCATCAGATCATTGGGTATATGTCAATGTCATTCTTGAGGACCTCTTTTAGTTCTGCAATTAAAACTCTGCCTCATTCCAATTGTGAGACACTCTAGGGGTACAGCAAATTCAGAGGGGTTGTCTTGTTCTTACAACCACTCTATCTTACTTTACTCCTCATAAGGCAACACGGTGCAGAAACTGCATGAAATTATCAAAGACCCTCCTACTTTATAGAGACCCATAACAAGTTCTTATCTAGTCATCTGGGTCATGTTTTTTAAAATTATTTTTTATTTTTTTTATTTTTCAGTGGACACAACATCTTTATTTTATTTTTATGTGGTGCTGAGGATTGAACCCAGCGCCCCGCGCATGCCAGGCAAGTGCGCTATCGCTTGAGCCACGTCTCCAGCCCTGGGTTATGTTTCTGCAAGAAGAATTGTTATGATCATGCCATCGTCCTGGCACAAGTCTCCCACCAGATTCAATTTTCTTTAAATTCTGATGTTCTAGTATTGTCTTCCAAATTCAGCCTCATAGGTAAGTCCTGCTTAGCAGCAAGCTTCCTTGAATAGCACATTAATTTCTGCTATAACAGTTGTTTTCCTCCTCAAGTCCAGGGGCGATACACACTTTTATCATCCCCTAAGGCTTTGCAAATATGCACAATTTGATTCAAATCAACAAACATGCTTATTATTAACCTTTATGTACATATCAAAGATGACAATCAAGGTCAAGTCAAAGAACTTTTATCAATAAACTAATTCTAAATCAATTTAAACACTCCAAATATTATCTTAACATATTATACATTCTAACTAACTGTTCTTCAACACCAAGTTTTATGGGGACTTATCATTATAGTTTGGTGTGTTGGAAAACAGAGATACTATCAGTGTTTCTCAGAAGACAGAAAAAAAGGAAGAAAGAAAGAAAGAAAGGAAGGAAGGAAGGAAGGAAGGAAGGAAGGAAGGAAGGAAGGAAGGAAGGAAGGAAGGAAGAGAAAACTAAGTAATCACAAACAGAATCTATTGGATGCTTGCTAAAACTATGAACTCTGATTCACATTCAGATATAGTTAGCAAAAATCACATATAAGAACAATAAAATCCACTTGAAAAAAATGAATTTTAAAAAGAGCAGTATAAAATACACATAACGGCAAAGGCTTAAATAGGTTTACATGATACAACCAACCTACTAAAATTATACTTGAACTTCCTACTTTTATGTTGGACAAATAATCCAATTATCTCTCTCTTCTCTAAGGTGAACCAATCACCTGGGCTAACAAAGAAGCTCTCCAGTGTCAAGAATACAAAGATCAGAGAGAACAAACCTGTGATCATCCTCCAGAAGTGAACCAGACATTTCAACATAATATTATATTGCAATTGTTCTAAGAAATTTGGAAATTTTAGACAATATTGATTACATATGAATAATTCAGCTCAGCTAATATGAGAGCTATGATTAGCTTACTTGGTTAGCTGCAAGACCCTGACCTTGGCTTACTTCCCAGGACTTCACATTGTAGACAGAGATTTAACTCATAAACTTGTTCAGAACAAACAAGTGTCTGAAGTAACCCCTATGTAGTTAAACAAGTATTCACTTTCTTAAATTAATTAAGTTAATTGATCTATGGAGATTACTAAATGTTCAATATTTTAAAATACATTTTTACATAATTTCTAGACAAGCATGGACTTTAAACCTCTAATACACTAAGGAAAAAATTGTTCAGTGAATCTCAGTTTGAATATTTTATGATTGCTTAGTAAAAAAAAAAAGAAAAGAAAGAAAAGTTTAAGCCAAGACATGTTTCAAGAATGCTGCTAATTGAAATACACTTATAGTACAAATACTAACATTTGTATCAATTGAGAATGGATATGTGCATTCAAAACTCTCTGAACAATTGGCATTAAGCACCATTTTTTTATGGAACTGTCTTAACATGTGAAACTCAGACAAAAGGTCTTGAAAAAACTAGACATTAGGGACATGAGTTATTTGTGTAAGAAATTATTAATGCTCTGTTACTAGAGGATGCAGCTAGGTGAACAATATTCACAAGGTGCAGTTCATTCAGTTTCCATTCTCAAGAGGCAGCACATTATATTAAAAACCATGGAAAGGAACCATTGACTCTCAACCATTTTATTAACTACACTAAAGAAAGAGAATTGTCATATCAGGTAACAAGAAGGAAAAATATGACATTCTACAGTGAATTTGGGTAAAATATAGTGGTGTGTATTATAATATGAGTATGATAATTTTTAAGAGTTAACAGTGTAGAATTCTAATTTTATAACCTGTGACTTAACATAAAAAGAATTCTATTTTTCATTTTCCTCAGGCTAATCCACCTAACTTCTTCTAATTTACCAGCCAAATTGGTTTCCGAAATTTTAGTGTCAGTCTGTGTAATAGAATCTATGGAATAATGTAATTACCTAATCCATTCATTACATGAGATAAAGATAGCACAGTTAAAATGTCAAATAGAATCAAAGATGTCTGAATGAGAAATATTTTCAATTGTAATTTTTTTTCTTTCCCAAAGGGACATGAAGATATAATTTATATTAAGCTTCTAAAAACAAAACTCTCAAGAATCATTTCAGAGTAAACAAAGTACCTGAGATTTGTGACTGTGAACAAATTTTGTAATTTTTCATGACCTCAGTTTCCTCATCCCTAAAATGAAAATTAGGAGCCAAACCATCTCGTCATTCTTATAATAACCAATGGACTTATAGACCCAGAAAACAATTACTTAAGTAAGAAAAGAGTTCAGTGAGATTTAGAAATTTAATGGGACTGTAGCAATTATGTTATATTGACATTGAAACCTAAAAACTTAATTGAAAGGAGATTTATAGGAAAAAGGTAAAATACTGCAATTCAGTAAACTGATATTTAATCCACACATGCTTCTGGTAATTCTTTAGTCTGTCTCAGAAACCATGTATTCCTAGGAAAGAATGTGACTCAGAAGTAAAGTAAGGGAGAAGTAAAAAATAACTAGAGAACCTGTCCAGAGGCAACACACACACACACACACACACACACACACACAGAACACAGATGGGATAATCATGTGGTCTTTGTGTTCTCAGCAGATGCAAGGCACAAAATTTCTTGGGAATGATTTGTAAAGAGAATCTGGATAACAACCTAAATTTTCAATAACATGTCATGCACACTTTCTCAAGCAATACATCTGATTTGTCTAATGTATTAGATATTTGAGTTGTATCAGTGGGGAAAAAAAGATTTCAGCTCTTATAAGGACATACATTTTATTAAATAGGAGAAACATGAGATAAATGATATGTTAAAGAAAACAAATTATTTGGCAATTAGAAAAGGATAAAAGATGGGTAGATAAGGGGAGTTGAGAATATCTATTTTGCAAACTGCTTTCCCTTCATGGTAATCTACATGTATCACAAGCATGAGATAGTCAGAGAAGTGAATTTAATGAAGTTTTTCAAACGAATAAAGGAAATGCAGATTTAAGGGTATAAGCAATGGAACAATTATTGTGATTGACTACAGTATTAAACTTAGTAAATGAGAATATCTATAAAAGTGGTGAAGAACAGTTGAAAAAATAATGTGTGAAATTAATTAAATAATTTTTGGTAGACAAAGCAATGGCTTAAATGAGGGAATACATTCATTTTATACTTGCATCTTTACATAGACCTGAATGGGTTGCATGAAATAATAAGTATGGACAGGTTGGAGATATTGATGATACACAAAGTAATCAAGATTTTTTCTTTCTCCAAGAAAAAATTAAGATTATTGGCTTTTCTATAAAGCAATAATTAAACCATCTCATTGTTGACAAACTGAATGAAGAAAATGATGTAGCCATTTTATATTTTATTTGAAACTTAATACCCATCACTCAGATGACACTGGAAGCTTGCATTTGTTTCCCCTCCTTATATTGTCTCACTTGTTTTTCATGGGAAAACTGCCAAGTAGGTAGCTTGGTCTGTATTTTGCAGATATGGAAACAAAGAGCAGAGAAATGGAGTGGGTTACTGGTAGACAGCAGTTCCAGGTCCCAGGTGATGAGATTCACTCTCAACAGTATATTCCAGTAAAAAGCACACATTCTCCCTGGGAGACATGTTCACTCTCATCTCTGTATCATTCTGTGAGTAAAGCAACAGACACAGGAAAATATCATTAGCAATGTCAAATGAGAGTTTTCCCATATTGATTATTCAAACTATTATTTAAAATATTATATAACATTATGGTAATTATCTGTAATATTTTTTGAGATTAAAAATAAATAGGTGAAGTGTGGCGGTGCATGCCTGTAATCCCATTGGCTTGGGAGGCTGAGTCAGGAGAATGGCAAATTTGAGCCCAGCCTCAACAATTTAGCCAGGCCCTAAGCAACTTAACTAGACCCTGTCTCAAAATAAATAAATAAAAATGGTTGGGAATGTGACTCAGTGGTTAACTGCCCCTGGGTTCAATCTCCCCTCCAAAAAAACAAATGAATAAATACATAAACAATACTTAGAAAATTCACAATTTGAGAGACTAAAATTCAGAATAATCTTTGCTTTGTTATTTTGTAGGTAGGAGCTGATACTCCCAAAGACCTTGAAACTGACCTTTGATTAATTGCACTTTTGTCTATCTCCATAGCAATAAGTGCAATTTTTCTTATAAAAAAGATGTCAATGATTGTTTACCTAATAGATGCAATGGTGTCCAACTTCATACAATCCCAACACTTTCTCTGAATGTAACACAATATATCATTTTTTAGTTTTATTACAATGAATATCCTTCAATGTCACTTTTTCTCTTTGTGATATACTAAATAAAGGTGAAACTATTTTATTTTCTACTCTATACTGAATTTTCATTTCAAAGTATAAAATTAATATTAGACTTTTGGAATGAAATGTAATTTAACCTTGGTGTCATATTTTGAAACGTACTAAATCTTCAGCTAGAAATAATACAACTAATATTTTTATTCAACCCAATAATTTTTAAAGGAACAAAAACCACAGTCTTTTTTAGTGCATCTCAAAAAAAATACTAAAATCATCAGTGACAAGGTTAACATTCCAGGGCATTCAATCCGTCTTTTGAATATGCATTGTCAGACAAGCCCTAGATACCACCAAAATATGTTTCCCTAACAGTAAATCATCATCATGATTGCCATTATTGATCTGTAGAGTCAGTAACCGAATCTATCCATGGGATTCAACACCATCTATCTTTATATTATATAGCCCCATCCTCCTGCCTAAGCCCATTAAACTGTCATCTATGGGTTTACATCATTTTTATTTGAGGGACCTAGTGAAACTTTGCACTTTACTTGTTTTCTAAAACACTTCTAAGACCAAACTATCTCATCAAGAAAATTCCACTGTTTCCTGTTGGCATCTGCTGTCTCCTGTCACAAAGAATGGATCCAAAGTAACTTTAGATTGGAGAACAACCATTACCCCTTAAAATAGTTTGTCATGTGATATGTGGATGTTTATTTTTATGGCTACACATATATGAATGTAAAATATGATAATATATATCAGACCATCAAAAATATTATATAATAATGTCTGCCTTACCACACATGCAGAACAAATTAGGAATTTCTGAATACTATTTAAATGTTCTTACTTATCTGCCCCCAAATTAAAATTTAATAAAGAAATGATAAAACTTTTGAAGTAGTTAAGGTCATTTTCCTGAAGTTAAGCTGAAGACAGAATATCATATCATGATGTTTCCTTATGTTATTTCCAAAGACTTCCAGGAATTTATTAATGGATTTCGATGTGTACATGGATTCCTTGACAGTAAATGGCAAAGATTACATCTGTCTAATTATTGTGAATTAGCTAAGAAAAGATCAGCAATTTTCAACAGTTGTTCTGGATAATCCAAATCTATCAATTAATAAAGTATATTAAGGGTAACTAAAAAAAACAACTTTTTTAACTTAAAGAATAATTTCAAGAATCAATTTGATGAAAACAAAAAATGTGGTATATTTTATTACATTTATACTAAATACCTTGAGAGTAAGCCTTGAATATTGGCTCAACATAAAAATAAAAAAGAAAACAACATATATCTACAGTACAAATATTGTAAGTCAGAAGCATTTAAGAAAAACACACACATATTTCATGTAAGAAGTAGGAATGAATATGTATATATAAATACACACACACATATATTGGTATAATACATATCCTTTGCCTTAAAAGGAACTTTTATGCTCTTAACTACATTTTATGTATTTGTGGTTTTAAAGTACATTTTTTATTTCCAAAATCTAATAATTGCTATTACAATAACGTGAATTTGTCTATTGTAGTTCATATGTGGTGGAACTTTGAATTTTTTAAATGTAGAATATGTGGGCAATTGAACTTACTCTAATCTCTATTTTAATTGCAGAGCAAAATAATGATAATAACAATAATGATAAAGTACAGTTCACTATGAGTAATCATTCCTATTTTATTCCCACATCAATACCTTTGGAGAAAAGTTTAGATACAGGTAAATAAAGCAATTTGTCTTAACTTGATAGAAATTATGTTGTTCAATACGAGGGAAAACAATCTCTCTTGCTCATGGTTACAAACCTGCACTGCTTTTTCTGAAAACCATGATAATCAGAGTATAGTTTTAACTAATTAAGCAGGTATTTTTTCCCCCTCTCTTGGAAAATGTTATGCTCTACATTATGGTAAGTTTTTTTTCAGAATTGGTAAGTTCTAACAACAAGTATACTTAAAGAAATTCACCCCCCATGCACAATTTCCTTTTCATATTAAATACTCTGTTTTCTAAGACAATTCATATAATACAGGTTACTTACCATACATACATTTACAAATGTGTTCAACAGTCATAAAACAAATATATTTGTGCCAGATTCTAAGGATCAGTGATGGCAAATGATATTTGTTTATTATCTCTACCTTTAAGGGGTTCAGTCTGATGAATATGTAATTATAATGCATCACTGTATGGGGTTATATTTTGGTGAGTCCATTGTTAGGTGATTTTATCATTGTGTAAACTCTGAGGAGTTCTTCAACTATGATGGCTATGTTGTCACTAAGAGAAGGGACCTCCAATGTGTATGTGGTCCATCCTGACCAAAACATCATCATATGGCTAATGATTATATGAATATAACACAACAAGGAAACTGCAGGTATGAAGACATACCCAGAGCAGGTTTAATGGTGTGCCAAACTTGTTTTTTGAAGAAATTGGCTATAGGACAGCCTATGTCTCAACTCTATTATTCTGTGAATATTGTGATGGACCTGCTGCACTGAACACAACACACAACACACAGAGGAGTACATTTCACACATGGAACCTTATAAATACTTCCTGGTGAATGCAGTTTAAGTTACCCATTCATCAGTATATTATCATCTTACAAAAATTAAACACAGGCCATTTTCCTAAACTTAAATTTACTGAAACAGGTTCTGAGGGCAGAAGTAGAACACTAAAGAGAAAGTATTTTATTTTCTTAGTGCAGTAGAGTCATACATAATTGTGGGGTTCATTTTGTCATATTCATAAATGCAAATAACAGTGTATTTCTTTTCAGTTCTCAATACTATCCCATCCCCCTCCCTTTCTTTTAATCTATTTTCTTCCTTCTATTCATTTTTTTTTTAATTAGTGCATCATGGTTTTTGTCTAACAGTGGACTTCATGGTGCTGTATCCACACCTACACTTAATGTATTTGGACAATTTAATTCGCTAGTTCCTTCCATTCCCATCCCTCCTTCTGGCCCCTCAATCCTTTTCCTCTATTCACTCTTTCCCCTTCCATTTTTTGAAGAAGCTCCATTTTGAGGATTTCTAAAATAGTATGCATTGAAACAGTTCTAAACTTAAAGTTTTAATTCTGCAGTGGCAGGCATAATTCTAAGAATAAAAGTACTCTTTCTTTTTATATATGTATTATTATATTAAGGTAATTTTCCAGAATTTTTGATTATATATGTATACATAAATATACATATATATGTATATATTCACTTTATAGATGAATATACATATACATACATATTCATCTAATTTTAAAGAAAATTTTTGTATTATGGAGAATTTCAAACATAGACAAAGAAGTAGAACATATTTATAATGGATCACTATGACAGGTTTAAAAGTTATAAAAATATTGTTAATGTTGTTTTACTTATTCTTTCATATACGTATGTCCTAGCAGTTTTTTTGAAACAAATCTCATGCATTAGGTCATTTCATCTCTAAATAATTTAACATGTTACTCAAAAACATACAGAATATTTTCTTTTTGAGAAAATAATCTTTAATACACCTATAAATATAGATATGGAGAAAGTGACAAGGAAATAGGCAATAAAAACATATGAGCAATACAGAGAATTGAAAGAGATCTTATTATTTAATGTAATCACAACATAGTAAATAACCTTTTTCAAGTCTATTGCAATGAGTCTTACATATTTAAAACATTTCCTAAGACATTTTTGAAAAGTTACTGGTTTTCATATTTAAATTATATTCTACATTTTTCATAATATATCTAAATATGTTTTGCCTTAAAGAAATTGCATTTCATATATTTGTTTAAAAAAAAAAGAATTTGCTGTGGCTTGGATATGATTTGAGTGTTTACCCCAAGGTTTCATGTGTTACAAGCTTTGTCCCCAGAGTGGGGATGTGGAAGCTGAAGGGATCTTTAAGAGGTAGAACCTAGAGGGAGGTCCTTCTGTTATGGGCTTTGCTGTCCTCAGAAAGGATTAAGTCAGCTTTTATGAAGAGTTCTTGACAGAGCAGGTGTTTGTAAGAGTGAGACTGAATCCCGAATTGCTGTCAAGCTTCCCATTTTGATGTGTGTCCCATGAAAATGATGCAATCCACGTTGAGGTCGTTGCCAGAGCCAAGCTAACATTGACATCTGGCACTTAGCTCTCCCAAAGCATAAACTAAAAAAAAAAAAAAAAAAAAACGTCTATTCCTGAGGAAAAAACTCAGCTTCAAATATTTTGATACAACAATGAAAAACAGATGCAATATACTGAACATGTGGTGGACACAATTCTTCACAATAGAAATTAAAAAGAGTAAGAGATGGCCCTAAATCTGTGGTCTCAGAAAAATTAATTTTGCATGATACATGTCATTAGTATTCTCAGATGAACAAGTATTTTTTTTTCTGACTATTAAATTTAAGAAGTAATTATCTTAGCCACATCACAAAATAACTGAGCTTCTTGGTAAAACAAAACAAAATAAAACAACAACAACAACAACAAAAAAAGTGAACCAACATGTGCAAGGGCTTATAAGTATGAACAAAAAAGGTGTATCAGTCTTAGGGAAGGGTCATGCTTGGTATGAGAGGGGAAAAGTGAGAATCCGGGATGGGGAATTCTACACAAAATAAGGAATTCAATGTTTTATGCTGTAGGAGAGTGACTGTAAGATTTGTGAACAGATTTGTTTTTCCCAAAGTCTAAGGTCAGTATAAACAAGAAGTGGATTCCATACAGAAAGCAGCAAAAGGGATTTGTTCAAGGTCTAATGAAAGAGCTACTAATAAAAATAATTCAATTTAATTATAACTAATAATTCCAATTCAGTTGTTCCAATTTCCCAGAATAAAACCAAAATAAGGTTAATGTACTCTCATTCAGTAATAATCCAAGATTGGGGTAGTGGGAACAATCTACTCTAGGTATAGGCAATAAGGGGGCAATTTGTCTATGGATACATTTAAAACAATAATAAGAAATCTTATTCTGCTTATTTTTATCACTATGAACTCATACAGCTAAAAAATATCAGAAAATATCCTTGTTCCTCTATTTTCTAAACAATTGCTGCAGTTAACGTCTAGTTTAAGTCACACATTTACAAGCTACAATTGTTACATTGGTATCACTGAACTTTTTTTTTTTTAAAGAGAGAGAGAGAGACAGAGAGAGAGAGAGAGAGAGAGAGAGAGAGAGAGAGAGAATTTTTTAATATTTATTCTTTAGTTTTCGGTGGCGGACACAACATCTTTGTTTGTATGTGGTGCTGAGGATCGAACCCCAGCGGCACACATGCCAGGCAAGCTCGCTACCACTTAGCCACATCCCCAGCCCTACTGAACTTTTAAAGAACATTACCTCTAATGTAGGGGTTAAAACAGAGAATTCCTGTTTATATGGTCAGTATCCAAGCCACTGAGACTTACTTACACATGTTCATCTTGAGAGGAAGTTGGTAAGAATACATAATCCATTGACCTTCTTTCAGCACATTTTGTTTTTAATTTTAAAACATCACATAATTATGTATGCAAAGGCTGTATATAATTTTCTTTCATGAGTTACTTTTTCCCTAATGTGAACTTTTTAAATGAGGTTAATCAGAAGCAAAATATATTTGCAAACAGCCAAAATTAGCCTTGAACAATGTAAACTGGAATGATCAGTTTTCAAATTATTCTTTGAAAATCAGTGCATAGAAATCTTAGAGTAGGCCATTAATTATGCAACCACCACAGCAAGGAAATAGATTCTTTTAAAGAAAAGTAGAATCAAATTTCAAAGAAGAAGCCCTGCAGAACTGACAGAAGATGCTCCTATTATACTGCTAAAGACATCAAAAATCAAATAGTTTATTGCATTTTTTAATCAAGAACTGGATATTTAAATTAATAAATCAATAATGTCATTTTTTATTCAGCCATTTTCTGCAATTTTTATAGAACAAAAAACTTTAGATTTTAATAAACATAATTGACATTTTTGCTATATTTTATTAAAGACAAGTTAAAGGAAATTTGTGAGAGCAGGAAGAAAATACTATAATTAGATTTCCAAATAGGAAATCTAATTCATCCTAATGCTAAAATTTTTACTGATGATAAAATATCTACTTTCTTCATGTGAAATTTTTCAAAATGAAAATTAAAATAAGTATTTTTGAAACAATAGGATGAAGATTAGATTGATAAACCTGCCTTTAATAGGTATTAGACATAAAGGGTAGATAAATTTTGGCCAAGTCAAAAATATTTGACAAATTTATATAAGTTAATGCTCAAAAACAAAAGTTGTAATATTGTTTAATATCCATATCATTATATAGGCATAACATTTTTGTTTATTTTCAGTAATTATATATAATGAAAATTAATAGTATTAATTCATTATTTTATAATTACTTTCTAAATTTTTTCAATGATTTTACATATATGAAGTTTAGTAAAATAAAATTGAATTTCTCTGGACATTATTAGCACTTGTTTCAACTTAATATTTTTCCTCATCATAATTGTATCACACAGTCAAGGTTAGTGCTTAAAAATGATCCACCCTTTCCATCAAAGAAGCCAGGCATGCTGCAGCTCTCATTAAGCCTCCCAAAACTTTGACTTATATCACATTGTACCAAAACCTAGAAAAAAAAATTTAAATTTCTATGAAAATTTCACTGTAACAATTGTATATTAAGCCAAATATTATAATTTTTAAAGGAATTATAATGCCATTGAAATTACATTAAAACATGTCCAAGTTTCTTAGGAAAACAATGAAAGGCAAAGAAGTCTACGATTTGCTTTGAAGTATTTCATTATCAAAGTATAGATAAAATGGTGGGAACAAGAAAGACATGGAAAGATATGAAAAAGTTCAAGAAAATGTTGACCAGTTTTTATTTGAATGATGAATATTTAGTAGTATTATTATATTCTTCCCATTTGGGGATAACTGAAGTTTTTCTAACTAAAAATAATCAGGAAGGAGTTCCTCTTGACCTGTGGGTGTGGATTGATACATACTTCATTACATTTTTGCAGCTGAACACCAGCGGTACTGGAAAAGAAAAAAAGGAAGAAAGAAAACAAAACAAAACAAAAAAAGTATTTAATAATTGTCTCAAGGAACCAGAGTCTAATCAAAACTGTATATTTATTCTTCCACAAGGCATTTTTATAGAAAAGATATAATATTCGGTTCAGTCTATTTGTCTTCAACCTCTCTCTATTTTACCCTCTCACCTCTCATCAGTACATTTCTTTCATTCAGAAATTACAACTTAGAAATAAGCATATCTGGCAGTAAAACTAAAGTAAAAATAAAAGATGGAGAGACCTCTTGTTACAAGGCATCTAAGGAAATATGATTTAATTTATTCACCAGTTCAGAGACTCAGAGAAATAGTGAAATTAAGAGAAGGATCTAGTTTAACAAATAATATAAATATGCTCAATATGTTACTTTTATGTACAAAGATCTCCACAAATTACTTTTCACATTTTTTTCCTTTTTTAAATGTTAATTTGTTATGTATGACACTAGAATGCTTTACAATTCATATTACACATATAGAGCACAATTTTTCATATCTCTTGTTGTACACAAAGTAGAGTCACACCATTTATGTCTTCATACTTGTACTTAGGGTAATAATGTACATCTCATTCCACTATCTTTCCTACCCCCATACCCCTCCCTTCCCCTCACTACCCTTTGCTCTATCTAGAGTTCACCAAATCCTCCCATGAGCCCCACCAATCACATTATGAATCAGCATACTTAAATCAGAGAAAACATTTGACATTTGTTTTTTTGAGGATTGGCTAACTTCACTTAGCATTATATGCTCCAACTCCATCCATTTACTTGCAAATGCCATGATTTTATTCTCTTTTAATGCTGAATAATATTCCATTCTGTATATATACCACATTTTCTTTATTCATTCATCTACTGAAGGGTATCTAGGTTGGTTCCACAGTTTAGCTACTGTGAATTGTGCTGCTATAAATGTGGATATGGCTGTGTTCCTATAGTATGCTGTTTTTAAGTCCTTTGGGTAAAGGCCAAAATGTGGATTAGCTGGGTCAAATGGTGGTTCCATTTCCACTTTTCCAAGGATTCTCCATACTGCTTTCCATATTGGCTATACCAATTTGCAGTCCCACCAGCAATGTATGAGTGTGCCTTTTCTAAATCTAATTCATGAAAAAAAAAAAAAAAGATTCAAGTAAATAACCTAAAGAAATGAAGATGAAAGAAAGCATAAAAATGTTTGCCCTAAGAAAGAAAACATTAGCAGTGAGTTTGGCTAAAGTTGTACAAAAGAACTGAGGGACCTGCAGTGATGAAGCTGAGCCCAAGCTCCTGATCTGTTCCCCACCCCCGCTCCCCCACCCCCCACCCCAGCAGAAGTACCAGGTTGTGTGGGGACAGCTAACCCAAAATAGAATACATGTGGAGTTAAAGTTAACAAAGCAATGTCTACAATGACAACCACCCCAGGAAAGGGAGCAAACAAGGAGGAGGATTTAATTTTCTATAATTACTCAAGAACTGATCAGTTTCTGTAAAGGTAAAGGGAGTAAGAAAAGACCAGTTCTGTAGAGGCATGAGTACAATCTATAATCAGGAAGACTGAAGGAGGGAGAGTTAGGAATGTGCCCAGGTAAGGACAAGTGAAAATTGAACCTGACAAGAGTTAAAAAGATAAGGAAGTCTTTATTCTACACTTTTTGCAACAGGAAGGAGAAAACAGGAAGCAGTTTTTAAGAAAACAGAAGCAGTTTTTAAGAGCTGCTATGGAGACTAGTACTAGGCCACTCATGTTGGCTAAGCAGCCTTCCCCATGGAAATACAAACTTTCTTCTTCAAGAGGAAAGGGATTCACATTGGCATCAGGCTCCTAGGCTCAGACAGAGACAGGGATATTGACACTGCAACTTCATTAATGATTCTATTTCAAAAAGGGGGCTCCTAAGTCTTTGAGGAAGGAAGTTCAAGGTTATAACATTGGCAAGAGGCTTTTACAAGAGATCTCCATCTCAAAGGAGTAAATAAAGTATTTGCAATTGCCCATTCCACAGACTGTATTCTCTAGAAAAAAGGAATTTTGGAGCCTAACGGTAGAAAAAAGCCTGTCTATGGTATTATAAGCTTAAGGGAATACTAAGGCCATCTTCATCAGGAGTTTGTTATTAAAATGGAGAACTGAAGAACAGAATTTTATCTACTTACTGAGTAAGCTCCCTTTGAATTTCTTGAAAGTAGACTCTCATTTTTTTAAAGTTTTTTAATTGTAAAGATTGATTTTAATTACCATGAAATTCCCTTCTTCACTTTGATGCTTCTTTTACCAAGCCACATTATCTTATGATATTTAGGTTACAGTATCAAAGGAGGCTTTACCAAGTACTTCAATAAACCTTAAAGATTTTTCTTAACTCAGAGGAAATGGAAGTGTAGGGGGCAGACATACGCATGTGATTAGTAATGATAGAACATCTCATCAGTTGAGGAAAATGCTTCAGGTTCCTCTTTCATATTCCCAATCTGTAATTAACCAATGAGACCAACTAATATGATACAAATGGAGGAAAGCTAAAAGAAATGTCTTAATCCATTTTATGTCGCTATAATACAATAACACAAATGGAAGTCTGTTTGGCTCATAGAGATTAGAAAGTCCAAGAGAATGGAGGTACTTCTGGTAAGAGCTACATGATACATCATAACATGGTAGAAAGGTATTTCAAGCAAATGTTGGCTCTAAGTATGGCTTGGTCTTGGGAGAAAAGAGAGGGACCTCAAGTGAGAAAGCTGACTTGTATCCACTAATTCAAGAACACAGGGCAAAGAGAGAAGCAATGGAAGTGAACTCATCTCTTGTACAGGGAACCCACTACTGGAAAAACAAACTCCCTCCTGCAATAATAGTGAACAAGAAAACAGAGCCATCATAATCTAATCCTTTCCTGAAGTTCACACCTCTTAATATTTTTGTGATGGTATTTAAATTACAACATGTGTTTTGAAGTGGGACATTCAAAATATAGCAGTAAGTATTTGGTCATAAGGCAAAATGTAATTTGTTTGTATGAAAGAGATGTACTAGATCAGAGTCCACTAATATGGGAAGGTGATGGGCCAATGAAAGGGTGATGGTGAAAGGCAGTGAAGAGTCTCTGAAGGATTCACCAAATTATTCTTTTATCCCTAGACACAAAGCTAAACTATCCCCACTTTCACTACCACCCCCATCTTTTAGAAGGATGATATCATGGGATCAAATTATGGTAGAACGTAGGTAGGCAGAAATGATACACCTCTCTTCCAGGTGTCTTCTTTCTTTTTTTCTTTTCTTTTTAAGTTCTATCCAGATGACTCTGTGGGAAACTCCGTGTTCCTAGTAGATGCTAGAAGATATTGGAACTGCTTGATGGAAAAATTTTGTATCCTGTATCTCAGTTCATCAAGAAATGCCATCCAAGAAAGTTGCATGTTTGAGAAATTTACATTGTACTTAGAAGAACGAGATGCATTTATATATTGTGTTAATCCATGGAGATCTTTGATTACTCATTTTGTCAGTTTAGTAGATAATAATAAGCTAAATTAAAATTAAACAAGACTGGGAATATAAATATAAAATATCACAACAAAAGTAGAAATGAATTAATTATTTAGGGAAATGAAACTTGGATATTCAAAGACAGAAGTTTGGGACTACCTAAATAAAGTAGCAATAAATGCACACATAATCTGATTGTGGAAAAAATATAATAACATAATGCCATTTAAAATGAAGGAGTAATTTTTTTCTAAATGAGGAGCCATACTTATTAAACAAGATCTAGGACAACAGTGATTAAATATTTACATGAGAGAGATTTTGAAATTTAATTTTAATTTATCACAAAACTTGCAGATAGCAGAGGACATTTTACTCAATGTTTTCAATTTAAGAGAAATGCAAATTAACATAGGAAGTTTAAATGATTAAAGTCATTTTTTTGTAACTCTTAACAATGCAATGAGAACTTTAATTAAGGTAAACTGTCATGGACACTTGAGTTACAGATATTTTTGGAAGATTTTTTTGTTTGTTGTTTAATGTGAAGCTTTTTGTCAGATACTAAGGAAGCCATTGTATGCAAAATAAGTGTGTGTATCTCCTATATTGTAACAAGGAAACATTTTAACACCTTGGAAAATTCTTCATGTAAGCAGGACATTTTGTTTGTATGATTACCAAAAATAATTAAAAAATAATTTCCAAATAATGACAACATAGAAATAAAAGGGAGAGTCTAGAATGTCATGCAATTATAGATTCTGAGTTCAAAATTATTTACCTAATAATATTCTTTGGAAAATATTCGTAAGTGAACTGTAGGGTGATATTGAATTCCTGGAATTAAAAGTAAAATGCTAAGTGGGAGTAATTTTCAAGAGTTCGGACTCATTAAGATCAAAAGCCACTGTAATAGTTCAGCCTTATTCTTTTTCAAATGAGGTATATGAATTTAGACCAGTGAAATGTGTTATATAGTCAAATAGGTTCTTAGGTACAAAATTACAACCAGAACATACATTTTCTTATCTACCATCCTTTCTTTTTTATATTTTTTCTACTATATCTTTATGATTCTCTGACAAATTCTAGAGAAAAAGAAATTGCCATCTAATGATTTATTTATGGTTTCACTGAGAGACCATGGATGTTTTCTTGTTCCTTAAGCTTTTACAGCTGTTATACTCTGTTGCTTCCTCTGTAAAGTGCCTGGAACTAGTCTAATAAGCATAACTTTTTATACGCTTAGGGATAGTTATTAAATCTGTCTAAGCCTTTCAGGCAAAATATTCTCAGTTCTTCTACTCTTTCTTTACATATCGTACTTTCTATCACTGTTTCATTTGTTCCTCTATGAAAGGTCTCCCAGCCTTTCCAATGCATTTTTATGTTAGATAGCTACAAATAGAAGACATGGTAAATATTACAGTAATACATGCATTTCCTGAAGCATTTTCTATTACTCCACTAGATTTTTCACTTATGTAATTATTTTGGTCCCGACAAAATTGAAGGAACATGACAAGTATTTCTATAACTGAATTAGATAATTGAAAATGTTTTAAAAGAAGCTTTTGAGATTTTCATGAAATTTAAAAACAATGTTGTGTAAAGAGAATAAGTGATACACTATTTATAAACTGCTTTGAAATTCTTGTTCTAAAAATTAATTGTGTAATATTGGACATGCTATTTTACTTCTGTGAGTTCCCATTTTATTCATAAGTTGAGGTATTAATAGAAACTAAAGGTTATACACACACACACACACACACACACACACATATATATATATAATACACACACATATATGGACTTTAGAAAAAATGAATCTAAACTTTGTGGCATATTCCCAGAAAATATAGTTCTTATATTATTTAAAACTTAAAGTATTATTGAAATATATGCTAGCATCCTCATTTCAAGTTACTAATGTATGCCAAATGGAAAAGCAATACTGTGATTAGATTCATTTTAACATTTATATGCATTCTACATATTTTTTTAATTTATATGATGTTTTTGTTGAATTCCACAAATATCTTAGTGTTTCTCTCTCTTATTTAGCTATGAAACATTTGGTTCAATGGTCATCATTGATGACCAAAAAGAAAAACAAATAAATCTCAATCTTACTCTCATCTCATCATGATTTGATCATGTGGCATCTCATCTTCTTACTTACATCCCCCCCCCCACTTCTCACCAACATTGTAATCCCCCAGTTTATAAAAATCAGTATGTTGGAGAGGTATTAATTAGATAACTACAGATTTTATTTTTTATAATATTTCAATATTTTAAAGACTCATAGTATGTATGACAGTATATGCCTGAACTGCATTCCTCTCAACCTTACCATTGTGGAATGAAGTATTGATCTCTAAAAATAAAATCCTTAGCCAGACACAGAGGCACATGCCTTTAATCCCAGTAGTTTGTGAACCTGAGGTAGAAGATGCAAGTTCAAGGCCAGTTTCAGCAATTTAGCAATGTAAGGAGACCTTGTCTCAAAATAAAAAATAAAAAGGGCTGGGGGTATAGTTTAGTGGTAAATTGCCCTGGTTAAATACTCATTACCAAAAAATAAACAAATTAATTAAAATAAAATTATTTTTATTTCCTATAGTCCCTTGGTTTCCTATTATATTTCCTAATAGTTTAAGAAATACATTTTTTTTCAGAATTTAGGGGAAAATAATAACTCTTAGACACAGAAATGTCAAAGCACTGTGACACTACTATGCAGTTGGGAATTTATTAAAAGAACATATTCGAATGCCCCCAAATCTCAGTAGCTTGAAGTTCTTTATTTTATTTATTTATTTTTACAGTTTGATTTAAAATGTTTACTAGTACATTACAAAGAATCTCAATAAATAATTGATACTACTCTGAAAACTGATATATTTTGTATTCTGAAATATGCATGTTGCAGCTTTTGGAGGAAATGAGAACAGCATCTTTTCTAGATAAAGAATAGCAATCACATAAGTTAAGGTATGAACTGCAGCATGATATAGCACAATGTAGTGTAATATGTCACAGTCACAACACTAGGTACAAGGCACCTCTGTACTGTGAACTTTGAAGTGTTTTATTGATGGTCTGGCAATGCAAGCATGAGTATCTGGTTGTAATTTAACATGAACATTGTTTCTGCAGGCATTTTAACAGTGGAAAATTTTATTGTTAGTCAAATCTAGTTTCATGCAAGGCAGGTAAACATAAAACAACCATGACATGTCTCTCCATTGTTCAGTGACCAATATATCCTAAAAATACATTTTTTCACAAATGGAAATAACTTTTCTATTTGTTATGCTAAAAGATAAATATTTGTCAGTATTGAATTTAGTGAGTATTGTGTATTTTATTTGATTTTTTTCACTATTCTGTAACTCCATAGATTTAGACAAAGGTATTTATTATGCTTAAAAGATATATGGTTTATTTAAATAATACTAAATTAATCAAAGGAAATGTATTATAGCCTTTGGAGGTTTATGTGAGGTTAATTTATAAAATACCTAGTACAGTGCCTGATACTTAGTAGACATTTTTTTCATTCACTTTCCTTCTTTATTAATCGTAAATTTATGAATTTATGAATAATTTAAAATTTCATTTATTGTCAACACATAAATTGCCATTATATGTCAAAAGTGTCCCGTCATCCTCAAGGCTAATAATCTCATTAAATTGTCATTTCTAAGCAAATAACTCTCAATTTTTAAGTATGTCTTATTTTATCTTCATTTATTGATCTAGTCACAAAGGTGTTGAATATATATTTTATTCTGAGCACTATGCTGGGCATGGAGAATGCAGTGGCGACAAGAAAGATATTCTCCCTGTCCCCAAAGGCCTTACATTCTAATGAGGGAATAAAAAAATAGAAAGGAATTAATCAACAATGTAAGTTCAGAGAGTACCATGTGCTTTGAAAACCCAAAGCAGACCTATTGGTCAATGTATGAGAAGAGGCAAAGCTGCTTTGAAAGGGCATTGATGGAAAAACCCTTTGATAGTGATGTGTCCTTATCTTGATAAGCTGTAGGAGAGTCTGAGGGAAAGACAGTCCAAGTAAAGGAAACTGTACGGATAATGTTTTGAGATTGAGAAGTTGCATTCTGCTAAGAAATTCTGCCTGCTTCATTCTACATTACAGGAAGAGCTTTCTACCTATTTCTGACTCAATCACCCTACATTCAGTTTGCTAACCAGCAGTGTTAGTTTAAAACCTCATTCATTAGATACTTCATTAGTCTAGTGAATGTAAAAATATTAAATAATTTTCAAAGGCTTTCCATAGTCTGCAGAGCAAGCCATGCTTCTTCCTATCTTTCTGACATCATCTACCATAAGTATTTTCCTCACTTTACAAGCTCTAATCATACCTACTTTAAGGTGATGGGTCGAATGTAAAACACATGTCAGTCTGTCACTTGCAGTGGATAAAGTTTGAGGACTAAGATAAAGGCATCAGGACATACCTATATTTGAACAATCATGATATTTGATATTCTATAAAGTTATTGTAATAGAGAAATAAAAATCAAGGTTTTTGGTCTGAGAACTAGAGAATAACATAACCAGATAAACTATAGCAATGCTGAATTTATTATGGCTCCGCTAACATAACCCAGTTTCACATGTCTGCTTCATTACAGACAAATCTTCATTTGGAATACTGGTTTTCTTTTTTGTTGTTGTTGTTGTTTTGTTTGTTTTTGTTTTCCTTTCTTTTTCCCCCCAGACTCTGTTATCTTCGCCACTTCTATCCAATCATTTTTCAGATCCTCTTGATTATGTGACCTTAATATTTTGTATCTGATTTCTCTACTTGTCATCTGTGCTAATAGCACCAACTCTATTTTCACTGATCTCCCTGTTTCTTATAAACTTTCTTGAAATGTTATTTCTAAAATGCTAATGAAACCAATGTTCTGCCCTGTTGAAAGTCTTTTAAGGATCATTTTATTTAATCTTCAAAATCGAATTTAAATTTAGCAGAATGGGCGAATATGTGCTTCTGTTATGAAGCTTTTGCTTCTACCTTCAACCACATGTTTTACTATGCCCTGTTAGTAATACCTGTTACAGCTGTTCTAAAAAGTTACGGCGACACCTCATTATGAAAGTTTCATGATTTTGTCTGTGATTTTTTTCCACTATTAGATGTGTTCACATTTAAAGACTTATTTCAATGACATAATCAATTATTTTCACCTGTCTGTCCCTTATTGATCATTTAATGCACTTGTTTTTATTTGTTGTTGTTGTTTGCTGTTTGTTTTTCAACTCTTTATGGCAAAAAATTGTAATTAATGGGTGACAGAGGTGAGGGCAGTCACCCATACATAAGGTTCAGTAGAGAACAGTTAGTTCTCAGTGTTGTTTAAAAATAAATTTCACAGAGATACAGCCATCATGGAGATTAATTCTAGCCTAGTTCTATATACAATGTTGCCATGAAATACTTGACACATGATCTATGTTTATTTATTTCCTTTCTGGGTATGAAACATTCCCTTGTCATGACCTGTTTACATTCTGAAGCTCTCTCACTATCCTTCAATTTGCTCCTGGCTTTCTTTTCTTTCTTTCATCAAGTTCCTTATAACTTTGACATGCACAATACTCAATATGTACTTGTATAAGTGGAAAATGATATGGGTTTTGGTTGAAATAGAGCTAATCCTGATATATTTTCTTCAAACTTCAGAGAAAAATGTCCTATAGTAGCTTCTCTCACCTAACACAATCAAATAACCTTACAAAACTTTTATAATACACTCAAAGAAAAAATTTGTCTATACTCCCAGCTCAAATTTCTATGAAAGAAAAGTGTGCTTAGGTATTATCACCTTTTAAGCCCATTTTACAGACTGCTAGTGCCTATGAATGGATTGACTTGTTGGTGTATGAGATTCCTGATTGAATTGCCAAGATCATGAAATAAAGAGCCTAGGTAGGAAGATGTTTGACCACTGAACTAAGCAGGGACAGGAAGTTTCCATTAGTAAAGCATTTGGGAGAGCCCCAATAAAGTGTAACACATCCAGAATGAAAAGAAAAAAAATGAATTTGTGTTCTCAATACATGGTTTCTTATGATATGCATTATTTTTTCATTCAGGGTGCATGCTTAATTCATATTGTATAATTGATGGTAGCAGAAGATAACACTACTCTGATGCTACATACATTAATAAATCACAGGATAAAGGAACAAATAAATGAGTTATTCTTTGGCATGGTCACTGCAACATTGAAAAATTATTGCAAGTAGAGTTTGTATTGACTCTTATTTACAATAATATGAAACCATGCTGCATATGATAAAAGTCAAGACGATTTTCAAGCTTTGAGCCAGGTACTTTCTACCCAACAGAAAATAAATGGCCTGTGAAGCAATTTGCTTTAATGGATAGTTAATTATTTAAATCTATTCTATTCACTATATTATCAGGAGATATATGTGCTCTAATCTAGCTATTAAAGGGCAATATTTCAAACTTAATACCTAATCAGGAGCCAGATACAATACCTTTTACTTCTGGGAGAGGGCGTATTCAGCTTTAACTCAGTTATAGTTTTGCAGACATGGTAGTTAATTTTATCAACACAATGTGTCTACCAATGAAAAGCATTGATGAGTGCCAGGATCATCCCATTCTAGTACAACTGAAGTTCATCCTGAAGCCTCACAGAGCACTGGACATCTCTTGTACACTTTTCTCATCATGAAGTCTCACTGTGCTTTTACAGCTATAGCACATACACCCTTGTTGCCAGTCGTGCATAGCAATGTGTTCATTATTTCAAAATTAAGTCTTTTCTGGAAAGACTTGGAAAGATGGAAGCACTGCAGCAAGTTTGAGATTGACCAGTTAAGTGTAATGGAGAAAATCACAATGTATGTGGTCAGTCTATATCTTGCTTGGGTATTCATATTTTTAAGGAAAATCCATAAACAATTCAACATAGAAATAACTATTCACCAATAAGATAGTTTCCATCTATCTCAGTATTTTCAGGAACTGAAAAATATTTGTAACAGTATGCACATGCATGCACATGCATGCACACACACATATGTGTAAAATGAAGCTGTGCAAATATATCTAATATTTTAAAGATGATATCTGCTACAGTCAAGTTTAGAATTATTCTACTGACAGTTACTCCTGTGTGTAGGTTACATAAAATGGCAAAGATGAGAGGACATCTCTTAAAATTATATGACCAAAATCTATGTTTTCATAGAAGGAACAGAATGATGCTCCCTTTCTGTATTTGGAAACAAATGGCCATTTCTGAGAGGACTTGTGTGAGGGACACGTGCTTTAAAAGTGCAGGCAGTCTCTAGGAGCCTGGAGTCGCCCCCAGGTTGGGGTCAAAGAGAAAATATGAATCTAATCCCTGAGCACATGAGAAAACCAATGCTTCCAACACTTAAGATAGTTTGAAAGTGATTGTTATTATAGATGAAGCTCTGATGAGACTGGATTGTGTCCTATGGAGACCCAGATGCAGAGAACCTAATTAAGCTGTAGCTGAATTTCTGACATACAGAAACTGAGATACTAAATATATATTGTTTTTAAGATGCTAAGTTTGTGGTAATTTGTTATGCAGCATAGAAATTAATATACTTATGCATTAATATGCCTGCAGCCAAAGTAGAGCACCTCAATATATCTGAATGTTATAAAACTAACCATGATGAAAAAAAAACCCCTTTCATCTTTAATAAGCATTTAACATTTTATGGAGAGATATTTAATGAAGAAATTATTTCATTTCTGCATTTTGTGTCCTTAATCTATTAGAATGAGCATCAAACTAAACAAAGAAAGCAAGCTATTCTTCTCCCATGATTTACAGTCCTTAAATATTATGGCTCTTAGCAGCATTGTAATTCAGAATCATCTGTGAATACTATTAAAAAGTCATGATAATAATTAAAAATCACCCTCAACTCTTCAATATTTGGAATTTCTAAATGAGAATTTCCATTTTCTCTAACTCTAGACACCCTTGGGATTGCTATGTTCTGCGTAAACCTCCCAAACCTATGTATTGAAATGCAATAGTCATTGTGGTAGTATTACCAAGAGGTGGGGCCCTTGGAAGGTAATTAAGAGGTGAAGACAGTACCTCCTGAATGAGATTAAAACCTTTTTAAAAGCAGTTTTCTTCTGGTATTTGTACTATTTGGCCCTTTTATTTTCCTTCCTCCTTCTACCACAGAAGACACAGTGTTCATCCCTGTGCAAGAACAAGGCATTTCTTGGAGCAAAGGGCACTGTCTCAGATGCAGATATCAGAGCTCACCAAACACCAGAGCTGCTGGTGCCTTAATCTTGGGTTTCCCAGACTTCAGAAATGTGAGAATAAATTTCTACTATTTATAAATTACCAGTCTAAGATTGTTTATTATAGCAGTGCAAACTAAGATAAAGAAGGAGTAAATAAAAATTGAATGTCTTTCTACAAATGGAAGTAGTCATTTTTAAAGACTGCAAAGGCAAGGTTGGATCTTTACTGATAAATGCTAGTGCTTTGATGCCCTCTAGTTCCTGTAAGACAAAATGTGCAGTGACACATAATATGACCCTACTTACCTTCTTAATATCCAGCCCTGCATTCAACATATACGACAATGATCAGTTCTCTAAACAGGCAATGAGATCTAATACTTTTATGATATTGCAGTAATTTTCTTACTTTGTTTATTAGCCACTTTCTGTATTTCCTGAAAGCATGACTCCCTAGGCATGTGTCAGTGGTTATTCCTTTCATGCTTCAGATATATTACTGCATCTTGCTCCTTTTAACAAATTACTGTTGTGCTCTGATTGTTTGTAAACATATCTATCTTTTAGTTAGGATGCAGTTGTCAAAGTCAGTGACAGTGTGCCTAACATCTTTATATGACTAGAGCTTAGTGAAATGCTGTAATTAGCACATAGTAAACACTCAGGAGGTAAGTTTAGCACTTCCTACATGGACACATATGCACATACACATGTAGACATAGTAAATGTTACATAGTAACTATGGCATAATTTCTTTAATAATTTTTTAAGTTGCAGATGTACATAATACCATTATTTATTTATCTTTATGTGGTGCTAAGGATTGAACTTGCCAGGCGAGCAAGTCCCATGGTGTAATTTTTTAATCAATAAACGTTAGAAAACATATAAAAGGCTCTCACAAAATTAATGCATTCTTCATAGAAAGCTTTTATTCCACAATCATTTCTTTATATGTTAACTTGGTGTTAACCTGACTAGGTTCTGGTGCCCATTATTTGATCATACCCTAGTCCAAATGTTGTAAAATTTTTATAGTTTCCTGTAACTGTTAGAAAATATCCGAGATAAACAATTTGTTAAACTCAGAGTTGGTTACAGAGGTTTATGTCCAGTTAGTTCATCACTTTTGGCCTATGGTGACACACAGTATGTCATGGTGGGAGCACATAGCAGAGGAAATCCTCACCTCATGGCAAATAGGAAGCAAAGAGAGAAAGAAGGGGAAACATCCTGTTTTAGTCAGTTTTTTTTTTTTTTTTTTTTTTTACTTCTGTGACTAAAAGACCTGACAAGAACAATTAATTAGAGGCGGAAAGGTTTATTTGGGGGTTCACAGTTTCAAAGGTCATAGTCCATAGATGCCTGTCTCCATTCCCTGAGGCTTGAGATGAGGCAGGACATACTGGTGAAAGAGTGTGACAGAGGAAAGCAGCTCAGGACATGATTAGCAAGCAGAGGATGTTATGATCAGCTCACAAAATATATACTCCAAAGGCATGCCCCCATCAAACTACCTCCTCCAGCCACACCCTATCTGCCTACAGTTACCACTCAGATAATCCCTATTAGGGGATTAATGCACTGAATAGGTTAAACCTCTTAGAACTCAATCATTTTCTCTCTAAACTTTCTTTCACTGTCTCACACACGAGCTTTTGAGGGACAAACCATAACAGGTCCTGATATCCCCCTGAAGAGCACATCACCAGTGACCTAACTTCCTCCATCTAGGTCCAACAATCAATAATACCTCAAGACTGAAACATAGAAACTTGAGTTCCCAGATTCTTGAATCACCTATAGATTATTTTAGATTTACAAGTGCAAACAACTTTGATGTGAAGCTCCAGCCTGTTTGCTAATTTTTTTTTTATTTATAAGTCCCCACCATGTGAGAGCAGATTTCTAAAACCAAATCTGTAAATATATGATTGATTGATTCATTGATTGATAAATAGACAGACAGACAGATACCTCCTTTTAGTTCTGTTCCTTTACAGAACACTGACTCATGGAGTGAAATAATTTTAACTGATGATGATTTAAGCAGTTACTCTATCCTAAAAATGATGGGACCAAAAGGAGATCTAAAGACTTTTTCCTAATACTAACATTGTGAATCTTAGTAAAAATTTATATTTGGACCTTCAAAATTACTTTTGTCAATGAACATGTCATTTTTATAAAATTTGTCACAGTTAAAAGAAGAACATAAGAATAAATCTTACTTCTTACTAGCTCTTCTTATCTATATTAATATAGAAAGCTGAATCTTTGTTTCAAAGGACAATTTTCTGACTTGAAGAAGTCATCATAAGATAAATTGCTTTTTAAAAGATTGTTGGTAGCCAGGTGTAGTGACACACGCCTGTAATCCCAGTGGCTTGGGAGGCTGAGGCAGAAGGATCCCAAGTTCAAAGCCAGTGTCAGCAAAAGCAAGGTGCTAAGCAACTCAGTGAGACCCTGTCTCTAAATAAAATATACAAAATAGGGCTGAGGATGCAGCTCAGTGGTCGAGTGCCCTTGAGTTCAATCCCCAGTGCCCCACCCCAAAACACATTGTTGGTGGTTACATGGATTGGTTAGATTTTCATGCCTTTTACAATATACAAAATGAAGTTTTATTCATCCATAAAAAGAATGAAATTTAGTTATTAAATTTATTATTTTTTTATTTTTTAAACTATCTTAAAATCTTGTGTATATTTTGTATTTTAGACTATAAACTCATTTAAAAGCTTAATAAACGCATGTAATTAGTAGCTATCATTAGAAAAAATAACTCTAAACTTAATGCTTATAGGATGCTTTGTAAAACAAGTTGTTCATTCAGTCCAAAGTTTTATCCATTTTATTTCTCAGAGAAAAAAATATACCTTTTCCCAGTAACTATCAATTTGTGGTAGAAGAGTAAACATATATGAGAACTAACTTCCTTTTATAGCTTCAACTAGAGCCATTATAGTTTATTCTTATTCATTACCTTATGTTACTATAGAATTCTTTTCGGATGAACTTTCCTGATTTAAAAAAAAAAAAAGGGAAAGAAAGAAAGCTTAAAAAAATGTTTCCAAGCAGTGATAAAAATAAATAGGCTGGGCACGGTAGTGCATGCCTGTTATCCCAGCAGCTCAAGATGCTGAGGCAGGAGGATTGCCAGTTCAAAGTCAGCCTCAGCTAAAGCCAGGTGCTAAGCAACTCAGTGAGACCCTATCTCTAAATAAAATACAAAACAGGGCTGGGGATATGGCTCAGTGGTCAAGTGCCCTTGAGTTCAATCCTGAAACAAAACAACAACAAAAAACAAACAGAACACAAAAGCAGAAAGAAACCCATGAATATCATACATTTTGTACCTGTTAATAATGTTTCTTTTTCAAGTAAACAGCTAAATTTATACCTTTTTTTCAAAAAAACACAAAATACTAGTTCAGATGTTCCTTACGTGTCCATTCCTCACTCACCCATTAACCCTTCTGTCATGCAGTATCTTATACAATCCTCAACTCATTTTGTGTCACCAGTCAAGTTTCTACAGAAAATAAAAATTTCCAAGGTGTGCTCTAGCATTAGAGGCATCAAGACCAAACACCCAAGATCTCTGTTCATAAAGAGAATGTCTCCTATTTAATTTTGTTCTAGCTACTTGAGTAACAATAACTGATATAATTGAAAGGGCACCTGTCCCAAAAGACTACAACACAGCATGAATCTACATAAGAAAAATTACAGTAGATGTGCCAGAATCTTAGTTCAGATATTTGGATAAATTTTTTTTAGGAAAAAATAAGGAAACTGTGTCATTTTCAGTCCACTAAAACTTGACTACATTGCCTAAGCCCCAGAACAATATCTATTATACCAAGTACCTCTCAAGTTAAAAGCCTCCATGTAAATTTCTAATCAACTGTTTCTACTGAGCAGGATTCTATTGCTAATCAGCAGAGGCAGATGTTTTTAAAATTATGTTTGGATTTTTTGAGACCCTAAAAAATTACCTTTTATTATAGAAAATTTTAAACAAAAAATCTGGATTACACAACCTGAGCAGATCAAGTAGTATAAGGAAATGAGATCTCTATTCTGATTATCTTTTTGAACTTAATGCTTAAAAAGCAGGACTGGCTCTGAAAGGAAAGAGAAAATTTATGTCAGAGCAAACAATGTAAATAGATACTTTCGTATGCTGATTATTTCTTTCCCCTTTTTTCCCATTAAGAAAAGTCCTAAAATTACACAATTATTTATAATATTAGTAGCTAATAGATGCTTATTATGAAACACTCCCACTGTGCAATTCCATACTAGAGAATGTTTTCCTCAATCTTTCTACCCTGATTCTCGTATCCCAACCCATTGTCCCATAATTTTGAATAACGTGTTTACTCCTCCATTTAAAGAATTATGGCTGTTAAGAAAGAACATCCCAGGATATATGTGCTATTTTACATGACATTATATTATTTATGTATATATGATATATACTACTTTCCTTTGGTCTCAGAAAATGAGCCATATCTTTCAAATTTGAAGTTGAGTATTTCAAGCTGTGCCATATTCTCCATCTTCATTTTCCATATTTTCCTTTTGTTATCAGGCTATCAACTTCTTTCTTGGTTGCCTCATTTTTTTCTCTTCTAATTTCCAGCTCTTCTTCTTTCTGCACTCTTTTTCATGAGTCTTCTGTACACTTCATAGATATGAATGTTTAATAAATTTAATAGTTAATAGTTTAAATTTAATAGTTTAATAAATTGCATTATTATTTATAATATTAGTAGCCAACCCAACTGGACTGCATATTGAAATTACTGGGGGACTACCAAAGATCAAGAAGTTGGTGAGTTAGTTGTAAGGGATATGGTCTGCATATTGAATTTCCATGATTCTCACATGCCAAAGTTTGAGTACTGCCTGCCTATAGAATTGCTTAGCCAGAATCCAATTCATCTTTTATTTAGTTCCTGTCAACACCAGCCATATCCAATTAAAAAAGAAAAAGTCCTGTCAACCTCATTGTTAACTATCTGTCAAATTCAATCCCTCTTTACATATACATTGCCATCTCTCTATTTGAGGAACTCATCTTTCCTTATGACTATTTCATTAAGAAAATTAATCATACTGACCTTGATCTGCCTTTTGGTCAGTAAACCCGGCAAACTGTCATCAGACTGCACTGTATAAGTCAAAAGTTGGATAATATTTCACACCTCTCAAAAATCATTTGAAGGCTCACTCTTATGATCAGTGAAGTGTGAATGCTTTAGTTGGATATATAAAACTATGTGTAACCTGCTACCTTCCAGGTTCTTCACCCTTAACTCATTTTAGCACTTTTCCTCCATCCATATATTAGTAACCTAAATCCTATGCTCTAAGTGATTAGGGTTAATCTTGGGATTTCAAAATTTAGTTAAATCATCAACTTCTTGGTCCAATGACTGTATCCCACTACCTACTGCTCTGCTTTTATGGAACAAATACACCTTTTGACTTTGTGAGTGTAAACTTTTTGCCATATTTGTTTGTAGGTTTTTCTTTATTCCCTAGATTTCAAGTTCCTTAAAACAAAGTAAAACATATTATTCATCTTTATAGTACATTTGTATTCAATGGATGGACATATATTATCCAATAAATATCTTTTCATTATAATGATAAAAAGAGTGATTTTTCTAGTGTTGACCTTTCAGACATCTTAGAAACACATTTTGAAAGAGATCCTCAAATTGGATGGTCATCTATATTTAACCAGGTATAAACAGCACCTACACTTTCTTTAATAAAGCCACTTTATCACCTCCATAGATTTCCTGTGTATATCTGACCCAGAACATTGGTTCTCAAAGTGTGATCCCTTTGCCAGCAGCATCAGCAGCATCACTTGGGACATTGATAAATATGTACATTTTTTCATCTGAACCCAGGCCTGATTAATCAGAAACTTTGGGTTTCAAGAAGAACTTCAAATTTTTGTGACATGCTAAAATTTGAGAACCACTCTTTATGTCAGGGAAGAGCTAACATTTGCTGCTTGCCTAATTTTTCCTCCTTATACATTGCAGTAGAGTATGAAGGTTGGAAGACCAACCTCTGACCTCACACACGGATCATCAGCATTTCATGAAGAAGTGATTTACACTTTATATTGCTTTCCCCAACAGTGGCTGAAGATATAAAATGAGTTAATCCATAAAAAAATGTTTAGCAAAATTTAGGAAGAAAATGTTTAGAACAATTCTTGATATAAATTTCCCCTCCCTTTTGGTACTATTGCTGTCAGTTTTATTATTACATCTCTAGTACTATCTGTTCTTATTATATCTGTTACCTGAGAATACAATTTTCATAGTTAGTATAGTCAGTATTCTGACTTAATCTATACTACAAACCAAGAAAAATTACTTTAAAAAAAATTTAGTGTCTAAATAAAAGGAAGTTTTCTTATTGATAAAAACTAAGATACCATTGAATACTACAAAGGAATTATTATTTCAAAAAGCAGTAACTGTAGGGCTGGGAATATAACTCAGTTGGTAGAGTGCTTGCCTTGCATGCACAAAGCTCTGGGTTCAATCCCCAGCACTACCCTCCTCCCCACAAAAAATTTAACCCAACTACAATTGTACAAAAATATATATCAGTATGCATATGTGTGTGTGTGTACTGTTTTTTTCCAAAAAATGATTTAATTTATTTTTTTAGTGCCCATAGTACTGAGATAAAAAATTTAATACTCACTCAGGGAGTGTTTTCCCATTACGGAGGTGTCAGAATCACTTAGTCCTTAACTAACCTGTTATTGTGGGTTTATGCTGAGATTTTCTTTATCCCATCTGACCTTTATTACCAAGCAAGCAAGTTGTTGTTGAAGCACTCCCCTTTCCTATCTGTGGACTTCAAATTCCACTGTTAATTGTGTCTCTTTTATCGAAACACAACATATGGTGGACACAGAACAGCCAAATGGTTTCTCATTAACAGAGAATGAAGGATACAGAGAATAAAAATAACATCAGATTTATAATGAAAACAAAGCAGTCATATTCTTATACATGATACAATTTCTGTCACATTTCCAGGTTAAAATCATATGTCCTCCTTAAATTTACCTTCAGTCTGCAGTAGCCTAAGCACTTTAGCTTTGCTGCACAAAACAAATGAATAAGTAACAACTCAGCCGATAATCTGATTCAATTCACCAGACCATGAGCTACACACAATTCTTATATTTATAATGTGCTTGGCAAAATGCCAAAAGTTTGCATATATTCACAAAGACATTAAATTTTTACCCTGGAGAAAGATGAGGAGAAACATATGGTATTCACAATGCTAGTGATTAAATCTCAAAAAGCATTAAAAGAAAAGGAACATTAAGATCCTGCAAAGCATATGCAAACATCAATAAAGGTTCGTATATTAGAGAGGAAGCAGGGAAAGAAAACTTAAGTTTTATCAAGAAAGTGTGAATTGAAATTAATAAACTTATTGCTCAGCTTTTATAAGAATTGACTGAGAACCAAATAATTAGTTCAGATAGATACCTGCACACTCCCCAAACACACCCACATGAGCGCACACTTACCCACACATATTTTGCTCTTGTTGTATGATCAAAATAAACCTAGGACTAGACAGTTTAGATTATATTGGTTTATTTATTGCATCCAATATTTCATTCATTTATTCCTAATTTATCTTAATAATAGAATCAATATTTTCATCATCTATGTAAATAAAGTAGTAATTTATCAAAACAAGCTAGCTCACTTCATGACTGAAACTCAAATATCTAATCCCAGTGGTACACTAATGTAAAACACACTGAAAACTGAGTCATAAAGTAAATGACACAAAAATGTAACTCACAGACTATATGCTTGATATTTATTTTAAAAACAAACAAAATGTGTGTAAGGGAGAAGGAAAGAAAATGGATATGAGTGAAAGGAGGGCAAAAGAAGGGAGGATGGGAGGAAGAAAAATATGGAAAAAAGAAAAAGAAACAAAAAAGAAAAAACTTGGAAGCTGCAGTGATAAATATGTATTTTTCTTCTAAATAGTAGTAATAACCATTAGTTATTCCTTCTTTCAACTTAAACAACCTTGCAGTATAGGAGAAGGCAAATCTCTACAATAAAGACAAACTATCCTGTTTCTTTCCGTAGTACCATATTGCTCCAGTCATTTTGTTTAATCCCAGAAGCAGTTTTTAAAAACTTCTTTCCTTTGACACAAATTTCAATAGCTTCTCATGAACCACTGACAATATCTTTTAGAACATCTATGCTTCTTTTAAACATCTGCTTCCACCACCATATTTAGATCGTTAAAATCACTACTTCAATGATTCTCAGGTATTAGATCTCCTTGTGGATCTACCCAAAAGGCATAAATAAAATACATCAGATCAATTTTCATAAACGCTGGTTTCTTGTTATTATGACTTTCAATAGTATTATATTTTCTTCAAAATCACATCCATCATGTCTAAGTTTGTACCCTGCAAAAATCTCAATGTGTTCCCCAGCCATGTTTCCGAACTTATTTTCCACTATTCTTGGGCATAAATACCCTTATGTTCTCATAGGATGATGACTAAATATTAAATTCATATTGTTACTTTGTCATCTATTTTTGCAGTTGTCCAAATGGAACATCCCAAGTATTGTTTCACTTACCTCCACTATATGAATCTTATCCTGATCCCAAGTGCATATATGGTAAATTTTCATTAAAATCTAACCGTCCGCTGGGAGTTGTGGTGCACACCTGTGATTCTTGCAACTTGGAAGGCTGAGAAAGGAGGATTGCAACTTCAAAGTCAGCCTCAGCAACTAAGCAAGGTCCTAAGTAACTTAGTAAGACCCTGTCTGAAAATAACAACAAATAAAAAGGCCCGACAATGTGGCTCAGATTTAAGGGCCTTGAATTGAATGCCTGGTATAAACAAGAAAACAAACAAAAAATAATGGCCTGATTTAAATTCAGATATCTCAGCTAGAATCAAAACAAGACCCGAAAAAATAAAACTATAGAAACACTTAACTTGTTCATAAGTATAAATTATTATTATTTTTAGTCCCTCAATAAAGAGTAGTTATCAATAGGATAATAATGATTTCTCATCTCTTCCTAGCATTATTCTTTCCCTATATGTCTTTATTGGGAAATAATATAAAACTTAAAAGAAAACAAAAGAGTATAAAATAAATGTTCAAGTGTACTTCTCTTATCTAATTTCATTATCATTATTGCTTTTTAAATTTTTGCTACACTTACTTTATCTCCTTCAAACAAAACACACACATGTACACACATATGCACACACCATCTCACTGATGTATTTGAAAGTGACATGCACAATTGACTCACAGAATACTTTATATATCCCCAAAAAATAAAGCTAATATTTTCTCCTTTAAAAACAAATACTGATATTCTTATTGTAGAAAGAAAATAATGACCACTAAAATAAGAACAAGCATAGAGTATTCATTAAGGGTTTGTTACACAAGCAAGCCAGCCCAAATCACTTTTATTCTGTCAGAGATGCAAAGGCAGGTGGAATAGTGGGAAAGCTTCATAGAAGAAAAAGAAGGGAGGCTTTTAGGGATGCCAAGATTGCAAACTATTAGTCTAGAGACCTGTTTGAGATAGACCAAGTAGCAGCAAGTCTTATGGGATTTGCAGGAGGTTCATGATTGGCTTTCTCCATTTGGCCCTAGCCTGGAAATGAGGATAAAAATTAGGGAATATTTCAGTTATGAACCAATTCCTGGCAACTTGCCACTGATCATACAGGTGCTATTTTCTTTTTTCCCCTAGACTGGTTGCTAGAGATAATGGTACAACACAGTAAGAATCAGACTTGGAGATGAACAATATGTAGGCTTCATGAACTGTTTGCTTCAGAGTATGGGTCTGAAGCTTTATTTTGACATATGGTCCTTCCATTGACCATTGATAAATTCAGTCTTTCATAGGATATGTATGACCTCACCTCGAGATTAACTTTGTTGGTAAATATATTATACAAGTGGTGGTCTATGTTGCCTGCATCACATAGAGTCAGTGTGTCCCATCATTTATGTAAACAACCAGTTAAGATGGTATCTGCCAGACTTCTCCAGGAGATATGATTTTTGTTTATTCCTCTCTTTGCAATCAGTAAATATATATTATAAGGTGAATCTGGGAGTGATCTTAGTATCCTTAAATAACCTGTTCTCCAACAGAATTTTACCAAATCCTTTAGTTTTATTGAGGATAATTATTTGGATGATAGTCAAAAATTATTCTTTTCAATTTTTCCATTTCTTCTCTATATGTTAGTAAGAAGGACTTTCTCATGGCCCCTATACTTCCTTTGGTAAAACAAGACCACATCATAGATCTTTGGAAACTTTTGTTTTTCAAAATAATATATTACCATCAATCATTTTTGAAACTTTTTCTAACTCAAAATTTATCTTAAATTTGGCCCATGGGAACCAGGTTATGGCCCTTTTAATATATTTACATCAGACTCTGAATGTTTCCTTGTTTCCTGGAACAAGATGCTCTATGTGTATATCCTACTTTGCCTGCCCCAAATATGGAATCAGCCATTTATCCAAGAAATTGTTGACTTTTAAAGGGAACATATTAGCACTTTCTTTTTCATTTAGAGAAAACAAATATAACATTTTTCACCATGCTAAGTATGTTCAAATTAACATTGAAAATTTTTGTATTTAACAATAATTCTGTAATGACCAAATAAATATTTTCAATAACATGTATGTCTCTAAAGTATCACTAACAAGTCTGCTAAGCAGTTAATGGTTTATCAACCAATAGTCATCTTTGTAGTTACTTTTTCATGTGTAAATAAATATCTATGAATATTCCTTGAATGACTGGTGAAGCAATAATAGTTCAGTCACACAGATGACAAATTCTGTCTTTGACAAAGACTGTCTTTTCTCAATGTGGTATTAAATAAATAAATAAATAAATAAATATATCAAGTTTTCTTTTAAATTTATGGGTGAGGGAAAAAACAAATATAGGGAAAGACATAAAACATAAATCAAAATAGTTTCTGTAGAAAAATTTGGCTGTTATGGGTAGAAAAAAATTAGAAATATATTAGTCATTTTAGGAAAACTCTTCAATTTTAAAAGTTAATAAAAAGTTTGAAAGTTTTCATATTGGAGCAAGAATAAAAATAAGTTCATTAATTATCTCACTATATAATAATTACATAGGCTTATATAGATAATGAATTAGTTTGTATCCTTATAAATACATAACTGGATAAATTTCAATATTATACCATACAACAGACTCATATGAGAAAACAGTAAGATTAAGAGGTTTATAAAATAAGTATACTACAGTGACAGAGCCACAGCAATGTTAATAGCAGCTCAATTCACAATAGCTAAACTATGGAAACAAACTAGGTGCCCTTCAACAGATGAATGGATAAAGAAAATGTAGTCTTTTTATACAATGGAATATTACTCAGCCTTAAGGAAGACTGAAATTATAGCATTTGCTGGTAAATGGGTGGAACTGGAGAATATTATGCTAAGCAAAATAAGCCAACTCTAAAGAACCAAAGGCTGGAATGTTTTCTCTGATATGCAGATGCTAATTCACAATAAGGGGGAGGCGGGGTGGAGAATTATGGTATTTTGGACTAAACAGAGAGGAATAAAGGGAGGGGAGGGGGCATTGGGGTAGGAATGATGGTAGAATGAATCAGACATTATTATCCTATGTGCATATATGATTACATGACCTGTATATCTCTACATCATGTAAACCCAGATGAATGAGAAATTATACTCCATTTAAGTGTGATGTATCAAAATGCATTCTACTGTCATGTATAACTAATTAGAAAAAATGAAAAATAAACTATTTTTATGTAAACTACAAAAGGAGGCATGTTCAGAAATTAACTATAAGTTGAACTATTTGTTAAAATTATATCCAAGTTAAATGTGCCTTTTTGTCTTGTCAAAATGATCATATTTCTAGCATGACATTTTATTGCCCCTTCTAAGTAATATATTGCTGCATTGCTATAAAATGAATTTAAAATAACTGCAATAGGTTGAAGCAAGTATATTGTCATTTATATATCTAAAATGATTATTAAGAGAACTTTCTCATTTTCACTCTGTTTCCTTTTAAAAGATGAAATCTTTGAAAATCTTGAGGGCTCCTATCCAAATGTAATTGACTTTAAAAATTTAATACATACTTTTTTTTTGGTCAACCCAGATCTTACTGGAAAGGTTACAGAAAGACTGTATATATTAAGATATAAAATCAGATAACATAGGTGAACCTCAGACTAAGAGAAAAAGTACAAATTCCATTGAGATATGTTTTGATTTCTTTCTGGCAGGCTCAATCATTAAATAAAATTTTATTTAACATATGTTAAAAATAGATTGGGAGGAGAAATATGGATGTAAGCTTAAAATAAGAACCATAAGAAAAATAGCACTGCCCTTTAACTATGTATTCAACACAGTTTTAAGTACTTGACTAAGTGATCAATCCTCCTGATAATGCTTCAAGAGGGAAAGCATTACTGGTGATACTTCACAGACAAGGAAACTGTATTCAGATAAATTATGTAATTCACCTGCAGAAGCTGGACCTTGGCTGAAAGAACTGAGGTGCCATACCAGGCAGTGTTTTACACTTGTCTTTTGCCCTAAATCATGTAATAATATATTTCAAAAAAAAATTGGTACAAACAATATGAATAAAAAGGAGAAAAAATATGAAAGTGATAATTTAGCATTTATTCCATATAAAAGTGATGATGTTGAATTTCCTTCATATTTAACCTAAAAAAATTTGGTTTGAAGTATGACCTTATCCAAATAAATGGTTTCCTTCACAATTTTATACAGTAAAAAATAGCTTCCTCTAAAAATTAAATGATTTGCAAAAAAAGTATATATAATGTGTGTGTGTGTGAATCAGATATTCCTGAAAATAAGTCCAGATTTATTTTTGTAAGAACAAGGTAACAGATAGAAATCATCAGGATAGTGACTAGTTAATAGAGGAGACAGGACATAATAATACAAACAAAAATTCAGTGTTTACTGTATGCTAGCTATCTGAGCAGCTATAACACAATCATGTAAAATAAGTTTTTATTATTATCCTCAATTTTGAGATGCAGAAATTAAGTTGTAAAGGGATAAATAAAATTTTTAATGTCATAAAACTAATAAACAACTAATAAGTTCCATGTTCATAGAGTTTAGCTCCACAGTTATTGTCTTTTTTAAGTCCAAGAAAATTCCAACATTTCAGTTTTTTATGAGTGGGAGAATTTGTAATAGTAAAAATATGGAAAATGTGGTAAACAGATATGGTTTATGATATTCCTTCCAAAAAATGTAGAAAATAAGTAGAAGTTTTACATATGCTATGTTTCAAATATTAAATTCACTGATAATCAGATGGAAGGAATTTGAGAATTAAAAGAGAGAGAGAGAGAGACGGAGAGAAGAGAAAGAGACAAAATGCCAGCACAGAATTTGGAACAGAAATTTGCATTCATTTATTGTAGGGACCATTTCAACTAACAGTGTGAAATTATTATTATTAACAATATCATAAGTACTATAATAATTCAAATTTATATTTATTTTTAATGTAGAGTCCTTTTTATATGTATTATGTCAGTTACCAATATATATTATTTCACTAAATCTCCAAGATAAAATTCAGTGTAGAACAGAATAATTCCAAGAAAGCTCAGGAAAGCATAGGCAATCAGAAATCAAAATTCAGTTAAAGAGCTGAGAAATGATCCAGAGCCACACAAAAAGGGGGAGAAAAATTTCAAGAAGATACAAATTGTCAACTTGTCTGCATTAGCCCAAAGGACAAAGACTTTAACTTATTGAAGGAGGACATTAAGAATAATTAACTAACATAAAACAGATTTCATGAGTTTGAATAGTGAGTGGTTGATAAGTCAGTAAAATTGACAAGATATGTTTACACACAGTATGTTTTCAGTGAAAGAAAAGAAAGAGGTAAAGGGTATTAAAATATCTAAATAAAGAAAAGCTTTCACAAAGTGAAGCATATTTAGAGACAGGGGATAAAAACAATGGAGAAATAGAAATTAAATCACAGAAGTGGGGGAAAGAGATGGTAAATTAACTGGGTTTCTTGGACATGAATAAATAAAATCAGATACTTCTATCAATGTCTTAGGAGAGATCAGGGAAGATCTGCGCTACAGGAAATTTCAGCAGAAAATATGGAGTAGGTATCTATCAAACACTATATGAGTTTAATCACTTCAGACAGGCGTATCATAAATTTATCTGTTGAGTTGTAAAGGAATAAATAAAATATATTGGGAATGAGAGAAGAATACTGAGAAGAAAAGATGGCACAGGCATTGTGGGGAATGTGTAATAAGCTATCAAGAAGAGAAGTATTTTCCAATAAAGATCATGCATTTATTGGTCAGCTTTCTATCCAAAGTAAGAATATAATTTTAATCACTTCAATCTTCTAAAATTAAAAAAAGAGCCTTGCATTTCACTATCATAATATAAATATTAGATGCTCCATTAATTGTGCTAAGTAGGCAGTTAATGGTACAATCTAAGAAAGACTGAATGGATTCTCAAATGGGCCAATAAAGGATTTCTGTCAGCATAAAACTTTAAATAGAAACTGATTTTAATAGTAATTATCATAATATACATTGGAGCTGTGAGAAGGCAGGAATCAAGCACAAAATCATTTACCATCAGTTAATGTTTCCATGTCCACAGGGATTTCACTGTTATTCTTTCCCACACTAACAGTTATATGTGTGACAGATTAACTCTCAGAAATCTTATTTAATTTATCTAATTATTAAACTTCTGATTAGTTTAATCTTCAAATTGTGAGGCCATTTTCTACATGTTTGGATGTCCGTAATATGACCCATATGCTTGGACTCCTACCTTGTGGGAATTCCACTTCCTGTTTCTTAAATAAATTCTTTTACTTTGGGTTCTCTCTCTCTCTCTCTCTCTCTCTCTCTCTCTCTATATATATATATATATATATATATATATATATATATATATATATACACACATATATGTATATATATATACACACACACATACATATATACACACATATATAATAAAAACTAAATTTATATAATAAAAATTAAAGTGAGAAAAACTAAATTTTTATCTTATTTTAAAATATGTCTCATGAAAGTACTAACAAATATAGGAACATGACTTTTTAACATTTCTATACAATCTAAACTTACTATAAGGTTATACCCAAATCACATACAATAATCTGAATAATGACAGGAAGAAAAACAGTACCTAAATTGTCTATTCCAGAATCTACAGATACATTGTCCTAGGTAAAATGATAATTCAACTATTATTTCCATTTAGAAATATTTTACATAGTGAAATATTGAATCTATGTCTGGAGTATATATTACAATTTTTATTAGAAGGTTATTGTCTGAAAAACTAAGGACATGAACAAGAAAAAAAACTTTAAATCAAAAATGAAAATTAATTATCTGAATATACTATGCCCCAAGGACAAAGTTCACAGTGTTCTTTTGTTATTTAGTATCAATATAGTTTCTTATGTCTGCTACAAAAATGTCATAAACTACATGCTAATTTGTTCTTTAATGGTTCTAAAGGCCAAAAATTCAAATCAGTTTCACTGGGCTGAAACCAAGGTGCAATTGGGCCACACTCCCTCTGGAGGAATAAGGACAAATGTTTTCTGGTCTTTTCCAAATTCTAGAATTACATTCCTAGACTCGAAGACTCTTCCTCCATCTTTAAAATTAGTGCAATCTCATTTTTTTTTTCTATCTGACTCTATTTCCTTCACATGGTTTCTTCCTCTGTAGTCTGTAGTTCTGTGGTTTGTCATATCTTTCATATAACAATACATGTGATTGTATTTGGGGTCCACCTAAGTAGTTCCTACTAATCTCCCAATTTCAAAGATTTTTAACTTAATCTTATCTCCAAAGTTCTTTCTTTGTCACAAAAGATAATATTCACAAAACCAATGGATTAGAATGTAAATATATTTGAGGGTTCATTATTTACCCTACCACATTATGTAATGTACACAAAAATCTTTAACTTGATATCTTATGTGTTTTTTTTTTCCTCGAACTGGTATATATAAAGGAAAATTTCAGGAAAAAACTTAATGGTTGAGAACTTGTACACTGAAAGGAACATATATTGCCCAGAAAATCATGTTTCCATAAATCCAAAGAAAATGAGTTGTGTTCTGACCATAACAAGTTATCACTACCTTAACCAAAAACCTCAAAGAAATGGTAATTGTGAGCATCTCCAAGTTATAGCCTTTTTCTATCAAGAACACTACCTAGCTAGTGTGGAGAACAAATAAGAAATATAATAAACCAGAATATTATAAGATAAAACCAAAACTAAGGAACAGATGGATCCAAAATTCTAGGATAATGTTAGAGAAAAAGACTAACAGAGAGTTTGAAACGGTAATATAATTATAATAATAATATAATTATTATAATATATAATAATTGGTGATTGGTCACATAAGTATATATGCCACACCAACTTTTGTAACTTTTATCTTTCAAACATAAATTTATCATGTCATGACACTATTGTATCTGCAGTATCTGGTTCATAGCAGATGATTAATAAATACTGAGTAGATAAGCGAATATATCAATGAATGAAATAAATTCTTGGTTCTATGCATTTCAGTTTTTTTTCCCCCTTTTCTTTTTCTTTTTTTCCTTTTCCATTTTTAGAAGTCTTCAGACCAAATCACAAGTTTAAGTTTCTTGCTCAAGGTAATTGAAGTTAACCAGAATGATTACTGCATTAATTGAATTCTTACTAGAAGTGTCTGGTTAGTGTTAAATTGTGAATTATTTAGCAGAGGAAACTCTGGAATCAAGATAATAGAATACCCACTCCTCTAATTCTTCAGATAACAATAAACAATAAGGAGGTAAAGAAGCAGCTTCAGACAAAGACAAAAAGCAACCCATACATGGGTTATATAGATAAGATGAAGAAAACATAACTAAAGATAAAAGTAATAATTTGTAAAATGAGAAAATACAAGATACACAAATGTGACAAACAGTTGTGATCGGTGATCCAGCTCTATAGAAAGCAAATATAGCCCTGAATTCTAAGTAGGAACAGTGCATCCAGAGATAATGTGTGACTATCGAATTGCATTCATGGTGCTTTCTTTACTTTTAGATTCTATTTGTAAAGCATTTTTAAGTTCACATCAAAATGGAGGGGAAGGTACAGAGATGTCCTTTATAACCCATTTTCCCACATGTACATAACCTCCCTCATGGTCAGAATCTGCACCAGGGTTGTACATTTGTTACAATAAATGTATGAATTTGCATTGACAAATTATGATCACCCAGAATCCATAGTTTATATTACAGTATATGGTTGTTGTAATACTTTCTGAGTTTAAATTCAAATAATGACATATATTGTAGTGTGGTGTTGTGTATTGGAGGGTGGATTCATTGCCATAATAACACTCTGTGCTCTGTCGTCTCTCCTACTGACTCCATATTTTTTTCCTTTTCCAGGATATCATATAGTTCATTAAAATCATATAGTGTGGATTCTTTTCACATTACCGTTTTTACCTAGTAACATGCGTTAATGTTTTATACATGTCTTTTCACAGCTTGATAATTCATTTACCTTTAGTGCTAAAGAATATTCCATTGTCTGAATTGTACCACAGTATACTTTTCCACTCACCTGCTACAGAATATCTTGGTTGTTTTAACCAAATTTTGTCATTCATGGATACAGTTTCGATAATTCTCAGCTTATAGATTTTAGTATGCATAGATTTTCAGTTTGTCCGAGTAGATAAGAAACATCAAGTTTTCTGGATTGAATAATACAAATATGTTTAGTTTTGTAAGCAACTATCAGCAATTTGTCTTCCAAAGTGGCTGTATAATTTTGCAATCCCACCAGCAAGAAGTGAGCTCCCCCCCCCCATTGTGTGACTAAGAAATTTTTAGAAAAATAAGGAGTATATTAAGAGGAAGGAATATAGTGGTAATTAATTAGTTCAATAAAAAAAGACCAGATAAGATGTGACCACACTAAGTGGACTAATCCTTATTTTCAGCATATGGAAGGCATCTCTGCAAAGGTGACATTCAGGCCCTCCCCACCCAGCCCAGAAACAAATAAGATCAAATAATACTATCATAGTCAGGCTTGAGAAATGATTGCCTTATGTTTAAAAATGAATACCAGTATGAGATATTATAGGAAAAAACCTAAACATTGGTAATCAGTTACTTTGAATAATTTAATAAAATGGAATTGAATAGAAAGCAATTGAATAAAAACCATTCTCTGTCACTCTTCTCCATTATGAACATTTTGAGCTTATCATTTTGAATGTCTGCCTGACTAGCTGATTTAGAAAACACTGTTTAAAGTATCAAAAAACCAGAAATCCTTTTTATTTTTATTTTGTTCTGAATATATAAAGATAACTGAATATATAAATATCTTATTTTCTCCAAAACACAAACTTGTTAATGGCAATTTGAGTTTTTATTATAAACTATAGTTTGATTTTTGTGTTCTTTCATGAATAATTTATTGTTTGAGAATTTTTATTATGGTGTCAGCATCTGGATTCAATATTTTAAAATTTTCTTCATTTTCTAGTGAACTAAGGACAAAATCATTGATTATAAAATTATCATTAGAAACATTAACTTTTCTAAAATTTTCACTATAACAAAACTATTTGATTTTGTAAAATGGAACAGTTGCTACAATATATAATTCTAAATTAATTTTCAATTATTGTATAATATTGAAAATTTAAGGGTTTTTTTATGTATTAAGTTTCTTTGAACCATTTTCCTCATTTTTATTTTGAAAAGAAAATTTGTATCAATTTAGCAGACAAAAATAAGATGAAAAGTTCTCTTCATTCCAAATACATTAAGACATAAAATAACATATTTTGATTAATAAAAAGGGTTAGTATGCAGCAATAAAATATTTATACTTTTTCTCTAATATTTATAAAATATCAATCATATTAGACCTATGTATAACATTAATTATTTCAACTTCTATGACTTAAAAAGATTTATATATGCAATAAATGTATACAGTAAAAGTTGAAGCATAATTGAAAGTAGGTTTATTCAGAAAAAATCCATATTATGGCCTATAAAAAGGATTACAAATTTTTGAAATAACATTTTAGATGGAAGGATTAAATGTATACTGTATAGTTTACCATGCACATATTAGACAAATATGAAATCTGTAATATTATTTTTACATCATAAGTAAAATATCTCACCCTAAAATAATGGTAAAAAAAATGTTATGCTGTATATATGAACTAAACAAGATCATCTCAATTTCACATTAGCTATGTAATACATGAAAATTGAGGACTATTTTGCAAATGTGGTATTCAAAAGCAAAAAAAAACATTTTACATTTAAAAACAAAACAAATTTTTATTCAGAAATTAACCACATTTATAACAAATTTTATTTTTGAAATTTGCATCTGATAGAATTCGTGCAGTTGAATTTCACTGAAGTTTTGAATTCTTGTGTTGCTTTATTTGAACTTCTGCATCTTAATAAGCTTCTACAGACACATTTTTGCTGTTTGAGTAGCACTCTCCATCAATGTTAATGAGTATTTTTACAACATAACTTGTAAAGGACTGTTCCATCCATTAAATTAGATGGGACTTTTAGCATCATCTTGAAAAAAAGATGCATCAGCTGTTTCTAAGCACTTTTGAATATAAAATCTATGACTTCTAGACTACAAAATGAAGTTGGCAGAACTCGCACAATAATGCTCTTGATACTCTCATGAGATTTTCTAAGACTAATGTCAATGGAAATGATAAAAGATTAGACTATAAAATAAGAAAATACGGAAAAATCCAAGGAAAAGTAAGAAGTCACACTTTCTAGCTAGATTAAAGCCAAGCTGTTTTCAAGGCAATATGAAAAATAAACCCCGTATCTGTAAAGAGTAAAAAAGTTTTAACACAGATGCAAGGGCCTTGAGACAAATGCAGGCAAACAAAGATTTAAAATAGGTACTAATACACACCTTTCATAAAGTTTTAACTACCATTTCTTCCCTAACAGTTGAAGAATATCAAGACTATAACAGGGAGAATTTTAAAATTAAAAATTGGAGAACATTTATCTATGAAAATGGAAGTTGTACTTGAAAATATTCTACATGAAGTCATATGGGGAAAAATATGTTAATGTTCCAGTTGTGCAAGAAAATAGCATTTTCCAATTTTTTTATAAAATAAATAGACAAATAATTCTGTTGAATAGTTAACCTGCTCACAATACTAATAAAAATAGTATTTCAAATGAAATAATTCTTAATATTTATTAAATTAAACTCATAAGAAACAATTTATAGGATAAATATTTTATTATACCTGTATTTTATGGGCCTACCTTTCAAATATTTAAATTTAATGCAATGGAACCCAGAACATAAAATATTGAACATGGTAATAGGCAGCTTCCTTCTCCCAATAAATCTAATGATATGTGAGTTATGATTTTGTGAAAGCAACTGAAGTTTCTCTGTTTGAGGGGTTAGGAATACAACCTCATAAAAGTGATGTACAACAAGTTTTCTCCAGTATTTTAAAATTATTCCAATATAAGTACATTGTGGATCATTTTCTGGACATCAATAAAAATGTTTGTATATGTTACACATTTCTCATTCTTCAATAACACATCCTTTTATAAACTAAAAAACAGTGAACAAGTTTCAATTAAGCATGCCGTATATTTTATGTACAGATTATTTTTCAACTCTAGTTCAGACACAAATTAAGGACAGTCAGTATATTCTTCCCAACTCAGTCAATATTAAAATTTAGATCAGATAAAATTCTGAGCACTTAAGCTTTTGTATATACTTGTCTCATTTTGGACTTGACAAAACCTGCAGTCTCCTCAAAGTATTTCTGTTCAAAGAAACTTAAAATTGTTTTTGAATTATTTACATCAGACTGATTTCACCAGATGCTAAGATAGCACATAGTACTGATCATTAATTTAAGGACTTATGCCACAATATACATTTGTATTCTTTAATTAGTGTCTAAATTTGTAGGAACTAAGATAAAAATACAGGTGTCTAATCACTTATCTGTGATTACAAAATCCAAAATCTTCTGAAAACTGAAAATGTTTTCATAACTCGATGGGCAGTAAAATTTGTTCTTCTCAGTATTCACTTAGTGAATGAATAGATTTGAGGTTATTTATAGCTTTTCCTTCTCACTTTATGTGAATATTCATATGGTATGCTGTGAACATAAAGCTGTGCTTGATTACAGACCCCACTAGGAGTGTTATGTAATCTATGGTAAATGTACAGCATATTTCTCTCTAAAGTACCTCCAAAGTTCCAAATTCTAAAACACATCTGGTTTCATGAGGTTCAGAAAAGAGATATGCATAAGGATTTAAGGACAATATTCTTGAGTAAGTAGATTAAAAGAGGGAAGTTTTCTCATAGTTCTCCTTTCTAAGCTTTATGTAATAGGATCAAAACTAGCAAGAACCATTCTCTCATATGTCCTTGGACTTGTATTGTTTATTGTACTACTTGGAAGTCATACCCACCCAGATGCCTTTGCTAGCACTTGGATCTGGAATGTCCACCAGAGTCTCAAGTGTTGAAGTCTTTGTTAGTAATGTAGCAATGTTCAGAGGCCAGGCTTTTGAGAAGTGATTCATCAATCATGACAAATTCTGACCGATCTAATGGAAACTGTAGGTAGTGGGTAATTTTGTAGGACATAGGTAATTGGGGGCATACTCTGGAGGGATATTTTTTCCCTCCCCCACCCCGCCTTCCCTCCCTGCTTCCCAATTAACCATGCAGTGAGCCAATTTCCTCTTTCCACCATGATATTCTTTCTAACATTTTGGACCAAAGTAATAAAGTCAGCTGGCCATAGACTTAAACAATCTAAAACTGTAAGCCAAAACAATTCTTTCCTCCTCTAAGTTGTTTTTCTCAAATATTTATCACAGCAAAGAAAAACTGACCAACCCTCCCTTATACCCATTAATTCACTTTATTTTTTTTTTCACATTATCCAAATTTGGAATCTGGGATACCATGTAGAAATGTGTTCCTGTGCTACAATCTTTATATAACAATGTTTATATAACATTTTCTTGCATACATAGTTAGAACTCATTATAACATGTAGTACTCGGATCTGACAGCCTGACCTAAGCTTAGATGATTACAGGAGTCACTAGATTGGTCAGAGTTCAACACTGTGCCCTTAAATTCTCTTATCAATAAAGTAGTTAATATAAGTCATGTAATTCCTCTGCTTGAAGGGTGATAGTATTTCTTTATTTTGTCCATAGGAAAATAAAACTCCTTCATATGACCCAGTGGTTTTTCTGTTCTGGCTCACTTACTGCTTCTCCAATCTCATCTTGGATTGGGCATATATTACTCAGGATTGAACCCAGGGCCTTGCATGTGCTAAATATGCACTCTACCATTCAGTTATATACCCCTCCCCTTCATAAATTTTTATTTTGAAACAGGGTCTTGTTACATTACCTAGGCTGGTTTTGGACTTGCAATCTTCCTTCCTTGCCTTCCTGAGTGGTTATTTGCACAGCTTAAGGACTTCATAGTGACTGAGTTTTTCTTTCAATAAATGTCCTCTCACTTAACTTCCTCACCTCCTTCAACTCATGGTTAAAATATCTTCTCTTAAGTGACATTTATTGTATGCTCTTTACAAATTTAGGTATTCGCAAGCTTATTCTTGGCACTTTGTCTTAATCTGTTATCATCCTTTTTGTTCAGTACATCAATATGTTTGACATGCCATATACTACATTTATTCAATAGTTGCAATGATCATATGAGCTATTATATTAATTTCATAAATATTTTTTGTCATGCATTGTTCATTTACTATATATTTGTGAGTGAATGGATGATGGATAAAAGTAATGGCATTGACTAAATTTGTCTGAGTTCACAAATCGATGGATTATTGAAGAAAGTCATTGGATGAAGTATTAGGGGATTTGAGGTCTTGTATATTGCTCTTATTTTTTAAATTGACTATGTTAACCATAGACAAGTTACTTAACATGAGCTTCATGATACAATCAGTCACAATAATTGGTAGAGGTAGTTTGTTTAATTTCTTTTTTCATTCTTTTCACTTTCCATCCTCTCATTACATAAACTTTTATTTATTATTTCCTATTAAAAAAGAAGAAAGGGCATAAAAAACAAATTATACATATTTGCAATTCATGGCCTGTAGTAAGGAATGAAAATATAGCAATTGAATTCATGAGTGTATGTAAAGATGAAATTTCTAGGTGCATCATTTTAAACGTTTAGATGATAAGTTTCTGAGGTTATCAATGAAAGGTATTCTGGGACTAAAACAAATCTGAGAGGCATCGCCAACTCTTCCATGATATGCATTATACAAACAAAGGCCAGCAATGATGTAAAAGCCAGTGATGGGTCACATTAATACTAAGCATAGAGAGGAATGATCCTCATGGAGCTATTGAAAGTTTCACCTATGCCTCTGAAATTCTTTCCTTGTCTTGGGAGTCTTAAAAATGCATCTGTAGTTGGAAATGAATAATGACCTTTGTGGGGGAGTAAGACCTATGATTTCACAATCTTATTCAGATGAGAATGAATTATTTATTCAATAAGATATGTTGCCAACAATTAGTCCATGTGCTATAGTTCTGAAAATGTTGCAGTCCCAATTTAAAAAAAATAAAAAGACAATGTACATTAATTTGTATTTTTACTACCAACTGGAGTAATAAGTTGAATTTCACATGCCAAAAATTAATTATGCTCTTAAAAAGTTAAACAAAGGTTATTTCACTCAGAGTGACATATCCTTTTCAAAATTAATTGGACTTGTAAAAATATTATAATCAGACGTAACTTGATTCAGATTTAGTGTTTTTGTGCTGACAATATTTATCTTAAAGTTAAAACAATCAGTTGAGAAAAGTACTTCTAATATAAAATCTCAAAGAGATTAGTAGGTGATAAAACAACTCAAGAAAAGTGTCTGCATTTTGAAACTTGAAATAGGCAACAAAACAAGGGAAGCAGAATTAGGCGTGGTAAGTCTAAGGAGAGATAAAAGGTTAATAAGGGAGCTGTTTGAAGGTGTCTGTCTGTCATATGTGGCAACTACAAAACCCATTTAAAGTTCTCTGCCACACAATAAGGGAGAAAAATGGCCTAAAACTCCAGATAGTAATTACTCTCAAAAAACAAGGCATTAAGTGTCAGGAAATCTCCATTCCAGACTTAATTATTTGTCAAATAAAATATGTCATTTAAAAATGACCAAAGAGCCGGGCGTGGTGCACTCCTATAATCCCATTGACTCAGGAGGCTGAGGCAAGAGGATAATGAGTTAAAAGCCATCCTCAGCAACAGAGAATCACTAAACAATTCAGTGAGACCCTGTCATTTAATAATAATAATAATAATAATAATAATAATAATAATAATAATAAATTTTAAATCTACAAAAATGGGCTGGGGATATGGCTCAGTGATTAGATGCCCCTGATTTCAATCCCCAGTACCAGCCTCTCCCCCCCAAAAAAATGACCAAAGAATTCAATCTCTATTCTATTTTTAAAAATCAGCAATTAGAATCTTAATTTAAATGTTACTATAGCTCACAGTACAGTGAGCAGTGTCTATCTCTATGAAGCTGTCATTCCTTGGGACCTGTAGATATTAGTAATAATGTTTTATTTGGATTCTCTTCACTTAATTTTCTTGCCCTTCAATGTTTTCCACATCTCTGTTAAAATCGTTCAATCCTATTGTGCTTCTTCAGCCTTTGAGAAACAGTTTCTCTTTAACTTTGCTCCTTCTACATCAAGAACAAGATACCTGATAGAAATCCAATATATATGTAATATCACAATAAAATTGGCTGCTATAATATATCCAAGCAATTCCTTTAACATGTTTGCAAAACTTTAACATGTCTGCGTTAATATTTTTTATCATGTGTCTTAGTTTGGGTTCTTAATACCAATGCATGAGGGAATGACTGAAGTGCAAGTTGGGGATGATCCTAAACCAAAAATTAGAGAAAAGCAGGGAGACAGAGATAAGAAAGGAGGAAAGGCACACATAAGGATGACAGGAAGGAAAATATAGTGAAGAAGGAGTTGTTATGTTATGGTGTAAGCATCATCTGTGACTCAATTCTTCTGGAGACCCTCCAAATATCTATGCAGAATAGACGTTCAGTTTTTTTCTACAAAGGGGAATTAGTTCATTGATCCTCATTCTCTATGGACAAAAGTTATTACCAGTGGACTGCATGACCCTAAACTTTCATAGGTCACCTACAGTTGGGCTGAGTGGCCCTATTCAACTTTGGAAAATGGTTTCAGGAAGAAAAACATCACATAGCACTGTTCAGCCAGATCAAAAGTCCACCTACCAGAATGTTCCACCACAGCTGTATTGAAGTCTTAGCTGTGCCAAGACATGATGTGATGTGAGGCACAAATGGACAATATGAATGAAAAATACTCACAGAAAATTGAATACTCAGTACTTTATAACATGTCAATTAGCATTTCTACAAATGATAAAATATCAAGAGTATTTTCTATGGCCTTTTTTTCTTACACATATATTTTATAAAATTCTAACTACATTTATTCATTCATCTGTATATACACATACATTTATTCATGAAAATATCTATTTGTTCCTTTAATATATACATATGAATTTTCTCATGCATTAATTTACTGATGAATAACCATAGTCAGGCACCTCTCCAGGCAAAGAGGAAAAGTTTAAGGACAAGATATATAGGGAACTGCTCTCTTGGAGCTTCCATAATATGGAGTTGAGTCTCAGGTCTTATATTTTGCAAGATCTAGGGATTACTGGCTACTGAACATACAATGAATATTCACAAACTATCAAACTCATGAGAAACTGTTTTACTCAATAAAAGTTAGTATGTCTTATCTATTACACTAAAATAAGCACATTGAGTGTTGAGGTCATATAAATATATATGATAGTTTGTACCTTCTTTTAATTTTTAGCTATTCCCAAAGAATCAAACCAAATGTTTAACTGCAACCTATGTGTGCCTAAATGAACCAGAGTTGCTTGACTGAAGCATGCTCATCCATGCACTGGTAAGAGCAATAATAGCATCACGATCTGAAGGACACTTGCTCAATACTCAGTGAAGGTAAAATAATTGATGTAATGAGAATTTTGTAAGAACTTAGATGAAAGAGAAACAAGTTAATATTGTCAATAATGAAATGTAAAACCAAACAAAAAAATAGCTCGGATACACAAGATCCTAGGCTGGCATATCATAAATAACATCAGCAATATGGAGTCTGGCCATGTTGTTTCCCAGAAATAATTTCATTTGCAAGAAATTTAGCATGATTGTCACATACTATGGAATCGTGAGACCAGAGGCAGTCTGTCATAACAAGTATGGTATCCATAGTTGAGTTTTCAATAAACTATGACTCAGTTGTTCCATCAGGTAAGCAATTTTTTTTAATATAACATGTTCTCAAAAGTTTTACAGTTAAATTATTCTCCAGAAGTTTCTCAATGTCACAAGTAATTTCTCTTTGAAAGAAATTAAATTGATCAATCTATGGTTTTATATTACTGGAAATGTATGTGTGACTTGAACATTCATAGAAAAAATTCAGTTTTCAATACATCACATACATTTTCAAATTAAATATATCATTTTAACTTTTCTTTAATTATTTGCACAACACTTATGGATTGAGATTTAGAGAGAGGCAGTATTCTACTCCCTCATGATATACACAACAGAACTGGTCAATGAGGCTTCTGCTAAAGTATATAACTTTTTTTTTTCAGGATGAATAGCCATGTATCAAAAGCTTAAAGTAAAACTGGATTAAACAAAAACAATAAGATGTATCGCTAACTAGTCAGGCTGGTGACCTATGCTGGGTTCACAAAATGTGGCTACATCAATAACTGAGAAAACAGTGAAGAAAGCACGCAAGCACACAGAAATACCTTTTCAAAATCCAGGATAGCTCTTGACCTTAGTGGTCTGTTGGAAAAGAGAGAGCTTGCCCCTGGATCTTTGTTTTTNTTTATTTTTATAGGGGGGCACACAAAGGGAGGTTCCATGGAATGTTCTTTCCAAATAAGGCAAGGGGTCAGGTTTCAGGGGATTGAGTGTAGTTTCTTGATGTCTTGTGGTCAGCAGATTTGACTGACATCTTGGAAAGCCACACCCATCTCAGGTGCTGTGTGGGAACACAGGCAGAGCTAGAGGAAACTGCACATGTGTGTTGCATGGCCCAAAGAGCACGCAACACCAGGCCAGTCCTCCCATAAGCTCAAATGCACATAGCTCACACACACAGCCCAGGAATGGCCGGTGACAAAGATGCATCTTTTAACTATTTCTGATATCTTTGCTTTATAGTTATAAAGGGACAAAATTCATATACACATCCACACACAGCCTATATTGACAAATGATATATGGTACATCTTTAGGTGATTTACTTAGTCATAGTGGGACAGCATCTCAGCAAGGCCTACATTTTCTTTCTTTCTACCATTTTAATAGGTTCTGCTAAGGGAGAGAACCAGAAGGAGATTAGAAAGCAGGAGGAATAGAAAAAGAATTGAATCTGTTCCATATGCATGCTATTTCTAATAGTTTCTTCCCAGAAATTAATATTCGAATTAGCAGTGGCCGAGCAGCTGCCAGTTCCAGCTTCTTTCAGCACTCCCAGGAATAACCTCACATGCCCTCCCTCTCAGAGTTACCCTCCAAAGCCAGGCATCACCTTCCTCTAGGCTGTCTAAGCTGCATCCTCATGGATGCAGCTTAAGTCCTTATTTTGACTTCCTAGATTTCTAGATCCCTTATATCCCCCTGTTGCTTCTCCAATCTTTTACGAATGTTACCTGAAGTGATTCTCATTTGCTCCATCAACCCCTTACAAATAACACTAAATTACACCTATGGAAATACTTATTTTTTTTCTATTTTCCTGAATGAAAATATGAAAATTGATGGTTCAATCCCAATCTCAATGCTGTTAAACTCAACCCAAAAAGACTTGATATCTCATTTCAAGTTCAAATGTAGAACAAGTGGAGTTCTTTCCTACACATGGGAGTCTTCAAATGTTTGAATGAGGATAATCCACCTTAGGGAAGGAAAAAGGTTTATATCATCTATCAATTCAATGTTAATTTTACCCAAATGGGCACTCAGATACACACCCAGAATTATGTTTGACTAATTGACTAGGAACACTGTGGACCAGTCAAGATGACACATAAAATTAATCATCGCATAGTATACATCCTACCTTGGAAGAGCAGGAGGAGAAGGAGGAGGAGGAGGAGGAAGAGGAGGAACTGACAACAGTTCCACAACTTTGGAGCCAATCTACCTTTATTTGACTTAAAATAACTCTCTCAACTAAGCTGATACATGCTGGGACATTTATTATGTTTATTATGCTTAATGGATGGGTAATTTTCTAAGTGTGTACTTTCATGATCACCACATACCATGTTTTGCTTAAATATTTTTTTTAATGATGACAAAAATTATCTTTCTAAGTTTTACTATTTAAGTATAATTATAGTCTGAACAACTTTGTACATATGTGTTTATATATACGGTTATGGTTTAGATATGGAGTAATGCCCAAAAGCTTGTGCATGAACAAAGCAAGAATTTTCAGAGGTGAAATGATAAGATTATGTGAGGTGTAACCTAAGCAGTGGAATCCACTGGTATAAATTAACTAGGTGGAAATTGTAGGAATATATGGTGTGGCAGGAAGTAAAATCCCTGGGGGTGTGACTTCGGGGTTTATATTTGTCCCTGTTGAGTGGCACTCTCTCTGCTTTTTGGTTGTCATGTCCTGAGCTGCTTTCCTTTGCCCTACCCTTTCACCATGATGTTCTGTTTCACTCAGGCAAAGAGCTATGCAGTCAACTGACCGCGGGCAAATTCTTTGAAACTGTGAGTCAAAATAAACTTTTCTTCTCTACGTTATTCCTGTTGGGGCTTTTGGTCACAGCAATGAAAAGGTTGACTAAAACCCATATTTTTCCTTTTTTTCTCTTTTTTGTTGATTTCTCAGATTTAGATTACTATCATTAAAAATGCAAATTTTTTAAACTTTAGTAAATGTTCCTGGAAAAATATCTGAAATTGTATGTGGACACATTTTAGCTTACAAAATGACAGACACTTCTACACTAATATTATTATATAAATTATATCCAAAGCAAATGTTCTAGTAGCTTGTGAAATGGAATGTTTGCTCAGTGTTCATTATTCTTTTTCTGTTATTGCACAGCCAACAGAAATTTATTTTTGCTTCATTGTTTCATGGGGATATCAGTGAAATAGCTCTTATTGTCATCTTCTTAAGCCCTAGCCATCTTTAAATGACTTCTGTGAAATCACCTGAGACCAAACTCATGTGAGAGGGCTGTAATTCTCTCTTTCCTTATGTTAAACATTTCGAAGAAAGTGTTAGCTTTCTGTACCACCAAAAAAAGAAAAAAAATCTGAGATAATCAATTTATAAAATTAAATTGCTTATTTTGGCTCATGGTTTTGGAGATTTTAGTCCACGTTTGGTTGGCCCTGTTGCTTTTGGGCCCATCGTGAGGAGGCACATCATGGCAAGAGCAAATGGTGAAGCAAACCTGCTCACCTCATGGCCAGCGCTAAAAGAAAGAAAGGGGAGAGGGGAGGAAGAAAGGAAGGGAGGGAGGGAGGGAGGGAGAGAAAACAAAGAAAGGAAGAAAAAAAAGAGGAAGGGGCCATATTCTACTATCCCTTCCAGGGTTACCCCCAATGACTTGAAGACCTCCCACAATGCCCCACTTTTTACATTTCTACCACCTTAGTAGTGCCATAGACTGGGAACTATTTCTTTAATAAACGGATCTTAGGTGAATAGTCTGGATTCAATGTACAGTCAGAAACACTTTATAGAAAGTAACTCCTGGTAGTATCTCCCCATGTTTCTCAATTCAGACTCTTAAGTTCTCTGGATATATCCACATACGTATGAATTCTAGTGTAAACCTACTTTAAGTTCTAGAGTTTCAATTCACATAATATGAGTGTCTTGATCTATAAAGTATAGGCTTTTACAAAAAGCTACTGAGCACTTGAAGAGGAAGAGGTTTCTGGAAATGCTATGAAAATCGTCATTGTGAATTCACTGCTATAATGTTAACAAGGTAATGAGATCAAAGAGCAGCCAAGAGTTAAAGGAGAGGCAGGGAAATTTGATGTCTATTATAATGAAAGAGAGATGAGTATATATTAGAATGGTGGCAAGGGAAAAGTGTTTTGAAGGCTAGAAAATCATAACCGGTTTTATTGTTAAAAAGGTTTCCATGGAGATAGTTTTGAGAAGCAAAGCAAAATAAGGAAATAATGGAACAAAATCCCCAAAGATAGAAACTGAATGAAATGAGGACACAAATGAAAAAACTTGCTTTGGTAGAAATGAAGGGCACTTCACACTCAAAGATACAAGAGAATGAAGACAAGGTGGATCAAAATAAAGGGGATTTTTAATGTATAAGGAAAATAAGTCATGAAAGTTCATACTGAAAATACTTTCACATTTTAAATTAATTTGCAATTTATACCAGCTTCAGAAAGTTAGAAGATAAAATGAGGAAGTGGATAAACAATGTCACCAAAAGATAAAAGTATAAACCTCTTGCATTGGGCTCAGAGACTTAGAGTAAGTTTCTCCACTTATCTGGCCTGGGTGCAAAAAGAAGGCAACATGTCATAAGAAAACCTGGAGAAACTGTTTCTCAGAAAAGTTGACTTTCAAAGTCAAAGATATTTTCTAAAAGAGCAACCTTCTATAAAGGTAAGTTAAATCATGGAAGGTGATCGAATAGAGTCCTGGGAAAAAATATTAATGTCATGGGTAAAACATTAAGTTCACAAAAATTCCATTAATACATGTAAAAATATGTGTGTGTGTGTGTGTGTGTGTGTGTGTTTGTATGCATATGAGAACTTATATCTCTTTAAATAGTGGAGATTTTGCCTAATGCAATGTGCAGAGGAAGCTATGAAAAATACAAACTGCCATCTCTCCAGAGAGTTTAAGGAGAATATAAAATTATTTTTTTAAAAAAGACTACACAAGATTATGTATTAAAGACAAACTTAAAAAGAAAAATAATGTAAGTCAAGATTAACAAATGAGGAATCATCTAAATTTGGATGTCAGAGATTCAAGTAGACAGCCAGCCCTGTTCCCTACTTTCTCTTGAAACCACTAGGAGCCTGCAGTGATACCCAAAGACAGGGTTATCCAGACATTGTAAGCTTTATGATTGATAGAACTAAAGTCCAGAGAAAAATTAAGGGTGTTTGGGAAGGATGGTGGAAATTGTTCCTTAGGGTCTGAATAAGAATAAAAAAAAAAAGAGAGATGAACGAACTGTGATAGATGGACTGTTTTGAAGAATGTACATGGAGTTATGGCTTAGACATGATGTGTCCCTTACTTTCTAGTCCAGACTTATCAATTTAGAAAGACCCTGTCCAAAAATAAAAAGAGTTGGGGATGTAGCTCAGTATTTTGAATATAGTTGTATACATTCATCACTGCAATCCTAAAAGGAGCAGTTTTTAGTTATTTAAAAACATAAAAACAGGGCTGAGGTTGTAGCTCAGTGGCAGAGCACCCGCCTTGCACATGTGAGGCACTGGGTTTGATCTTCAGCACTACATAAAAATAAATAAATAAAATGAAAGCATTCTGTCCATCTACAACTACAAAAAGTTTTTTAAAAACCACAAAACAGTGTACATTAATTATTATTTCCCATAGTTTATAACATTTTCTTCTTTATTTCCAAAATTTCCTTTCCAAAAAATTTGTAACTTTCTCATTAGTATGATTTTTATTATTTTTATTTTTTTAGATAAATATATTATTTTTTTAATATATGACAGCAGAATGCACTACATCTTATTACACATATAGATCACAAACTTTTCCTATCTCTGTTTATATACACAGTATATTCACACCTATTCATGTATTCATACATGTACTTTGGATAATGATGATCCTCACTTTCCACCATCATTAATAATCCTATGAATCCTCCTTCCCCTTCATCCCCTCTGCCCTATCTAGAGTTCGTCTATTCCTCGCATTGTATGATTTTTATACTGTTCAATTGTTTTATTTTCTCTAGGCCTTGTGTTTATACATGACATAAATGTAAATTTTTCAGATTTTTATATTTTGAACAGAAAAATATGCATGGCTCATAATAAATGATCTAAAGTGTGCTAAATTATGATAATGAAACTATAGAATTGAACAAATTTTATTATAAAGTATTATATGAGTGTGTTTCTAGGGATAAAATCCTTAGCCCTACCACTGAACAACTTCTTCGGCCCTTTATCATAAAATGTTTTAATGTATAGCCTATTTCAAATTCGTATTTGTGGCATCTTAGAGATATGATATAACCCAAAGCAAATGTATTTCAGGATGGCTATTCATATGCCATAATGTTGATCTCTTAATATAAGTAAAAATGAATCAATAGTTAATATCCTTTGCAAGTCAGGTTCCATAAATATTCTTTATATGTCTTAAGAACATTCAGCAGAGACCTTAACTTATTCAAAATTTTGAATCCTAATCAAGATTCTAAATGTTTGCCTTTCTGATATTTCTAAATAACCAGCCAACTGAGACATCTTTTTTACCCTCTCTTATTTACTAAATTCTATAAAAGGACTTATAATCACAGTATATTTATGATCACAAAGTGTACCAAACTTCGGTTTTGATTTCTATGTCCACCTGCTAGAATTTCCGTAAAGCTTTATATTGAAGTTGATTCATTTCAGAGTAAGTCAGTGTGTTACAATTAAGTTTTGTTAAGAATGATTAAATCCACTTTTGAATTTTTCATTCATTATAAACATAGCTTTGTTTTTTCAAAAATGGCTCACAATTTTTTTCTATAGCTAAATTTTAAGCAGCTTATTAAAAGAGATCATGTTATTATAGTATTTTTAGTTTCTTAAAAATTTGTTGTTATTTTTATGTCGTGCCGAGGATCGAACCCAGTGCCTCCCACGTGCTAGGCATATGCTCTTCCACTGAGACACAATCTCAGCCCCAGTATCTTTAGTTTTTATTTTCCCATTTAAGGCTTAACATATTTGACTTTGCCCCTTACTATTCTTTTCCAGGATAAATGCATTTGTTTAAAAAATGATTGTTTTATATCTTAATAAATGAAAACTTTATTAATATTGATGATTATGTTGATTCTGCTTTCCAATGTTTTCAGGAAAGAAATATTGTTTGCTTCCAAAGAATATTGCTAGTATAAGCTTCACCTAAACAGTGACTCAAAACTGTCTAATGTGCTGGTAGAAATGAAACAGTGGAATTCCTTTAAGAAACTAGGAAACTCCTGGGACTGAGTTCATCTTAAAGGATAAGAAAGTCAGACACAATGAACTTGACCTAACTGAGTCCTCTATAATAGAGAAAAAGGTCATCAATTCTGTCTACTGATTCTTCTCTAGGATTTGGGACAAATTTAACTACATTCAGAAAGAACTATTTCTCTAAGACCATTGTAAGATGTTGATGCAGAAGCAGAAATACTTTACTGTATTTTAAGACAGAATAAACAGTATTTTCTGTTAAAGATATCTGAGATTCCTAATATGATAAAGGGTAAAGAGTGCACTATGGATTTAAAAGTCAGAAACTATTTTTGACCTTGGAAGAAACTCCTTTAAAATAGAGTCAATATATGGATGAAATGAATGGTGATAATTCAAACTAAAAATTTTGGGGGTGTGAAACACAGGAGATAAGTAGGATTACATTCTCCTGTGTACTGAATGGATATATTGAACAGAGAGTAACTTTATTTTGTTGACCTTCAATACAACAAACTTTATTTTGTTTTAACTCTGAGATAAAACTAATCCTTCTTATATGAGCAGGAAACAAATAATAAAACATAACAAAGTATTATGGTTTGGATGTGAGGTATCCCCCAAAAGCTTGTGTGTGAAATAATTCAAGGTTTAGAGGCAAAATGATTGGGTGTAAGAGTCTTAAACCCTGTGAATTAATCCCCTGATGGCATTAACTAGGTAACTGAAGGTGGCAGGGTGTGGTGGGAAGAGGTAGCTCATTGGGGGTGTGCCTTTGGCGCATATATTTTGTATCTGGCAAGTGGAATCTGTATCTGCTGCCTGATCATCAAATGAGCCACTCTCTTCAGCCATGATGTTCCGCTCACTTAAAGCCCCAAAGAATAGAGCCTACATTCCATGTACTGAGACCTAAAATACCATGATCTTTCAAATAAACTTTTCCACCTCTACAATTGTTCTTGTCAGGTCTTTTAGTCACAGCAGCAAAGCTAACTAAAACACAAAGTGCAAAAAAAATTTTTGTATGAGTACATGTTCCCTCCAAAGTGATAGGAAAGAATAAGACATAACTAAAGATATGGAAATCCATACAGATTTGGCTATGGTAATTCGAGTCCACATCAACCTTATGACATCAAGTTTCATTGTAATGTAAGTGAGATCATTCCTAAGAGATAGTGCGTACAAATGAGAAAGAAAGCAGGGGTGAAGTTGAAGTTCAGAAATAGGAAAATAACAGTGACTAAGTAGCCAAAAGTATTTTCCAAAGACACAACAATATCTTCCATCTCACAGGTTTTTCAACTCGGTAATATTCCTATATTCTGATCAAGAATTGAAGTCTATTTTACAACTTTCCTGACTTTAGGCCATTCCAGTGACTGCTGTCATCAGTAAATAAAACCAAGAAATTGCAAAAACCAGCAGTACCCTTTAACAGCTTCTTATTCTTCTTGGAAACCAGGCCCATATAAAAATGTGGTTGTTCTGAATGCACCATGAAATGAGAAGCCAAAGCTAAGAAAATAGTGTTGGGGAACAAGATAGATTGATAGATAGATAGATAGATAGATAGATAGATAGATAGATAGGAGACAGAGAGAGAGAAAGGGACATCAAGGTCTCAAGAATAAGTAAGAAAGCCACTTTAAGTGTCTAGTACTTTTAAGAATTCATATGACTCTATTCCCAGGACCATGTATCAGCAACCAAAAGACAGAAGAACTCAGGTAAGGAGTGGCAAACCACAGATCCATGAGACATGTTTATTATAAATTGTGCATTTAAACCACTACATTTGGGACAGGTTTTTTACAACAATAAATAATTGGAAATACTGTTGATTTTGTTGTTTTGTATGGTACTGAAATAAGCTAACAATGAAAATATAGCAGTATATTAAGTATTGTAAAATGCCTAAATAAGGTATTAACTTTAATTTTTTGTTGGTAAAGTTCATGCACAATTGAGTAAATCCATCCAGCATTAGCCATCAGCCATAAGTGAGCACTGATATGGAAGAAAATTACTGGGGCTTAACCTAAGACTAATGTTTGGCCAGAACCATACAAGAAAGTGGAAAAATTAGTTAAGAGAATGGAACATAATAATTGAGCATTATTTAAATTATTATTTCACTTTAAATAAATTTTTTTTCTGCCTTCTTGTTTTTGTTTTTAATCATTTTACTCAAACCGTTTCTGGAGGATGAGTCACTGTCCTCCTTCTCATCATCCAAAAACATGCTCTTTCACAGAATCTAATCATGATTTCTCTCCACCAGAGTAGTGGGAGAAAATCACTATGCTTTTCCCATGGGCTGCTCTATGTAGTTTCTAATCTTTCTCCAGTGATTGACGTTAATTATAGATTACCCATCTTGGGAGGATATGTGCTTTCCAGTAGTCTGATTTGGCACTGAAGTTTCATTTTGTTCCTCCTCAAATTGATGTTTATAATTTAAAATCTAGGAAATTGTATTTAAATTTGAAATGGAGGCAGGCTTTCCTTTGCAAAGTTTTACTCCCAAATAAAGTTCTTTTTTAAATGTCATGTTTTAAAGAAACAAGTCATGTACTATTTTACTTCTTACTATACCTGAAGATATTATCAGATACTAGAAAAATATTTATAATGGAAATGGTCTTCCTCTCGTAACAAGCAGTCTTACATATGTGAAACTGTTGATGGTCTTAAGCAAGTAGCCTTAGTTTTACATGTCACACCTACATTTTTACCATCTTCCTGAACTGTTATTCATCCACAGTTACAATTGCCAAACAAAAAGAAAGCACTTTAAATTTTAAAAACTGATTTACTGTGTGTTCTGTTTTGCTGGCTTCCAGAGAATAACTTCTATTCCCTTTTTGATGATAGTGGAAACTGAAATAGAATGAGGCACATGTACACCAATTGTGCCAAATTGGAAGTATGTGAAAACCTGATATAAATGAATTTTTTTATGGTTTCATTTCTTAGAAAAAGGGTTTTCCTCAGAAGATACAAGAGTCTCATAGCAGTAATGGATTTGGGGTTTGTTGTCTTGGAAATGAATTGAAAATCGAATTGGTCATAAGTATATTTCCTGTGTACCTCAGTAAGTACATAAATACTTGGTGGAAAATTTTAATGTAGCCATATAAAGTGTGTAGAACAATATGCTAGTATTCCTTGGACAATGAAGATGTGACCCTAGTTTTTCTATCTAGCTATGCAGTCTGCACATGATTGCTTAATTCAGTCATTCTGTTAAATGGTGTAGTCTTGGCCAAAAAAAGAGTAAAATAGAAGGGAGACAGTATATTTTCTGCAGTAGCTTAGCCCATATAATTTTCTTCTCTGTTTTGTAACACACAGATGTCTTTGTTTTCCTTTACTTATAAAGTTGGAGGTTAGATAAATCCACATTTATATTATGTTTCTCTTTTAAAATGCTATATCCAAACATCTGTAATTGTGTGACATTATTCTTAATATTTTAATACTACTCTCAATCCTTTAACTAGTAAAGATTTACATCCACTTAATGAAACAAAAAGTCTTGTGCTATCTGTGTTGTAGTAAACCCAGAGATGTGTGACATTCCATTCCTGTGTTAATTATCCAGCTTTGAAAATTTCAAACAAAGAGATGAGCATGCATGCTGATATTGATGATATTCATTTTCAGAGCTAACATAACAGTGGCCAGTGTTTATCCCTTAAGAATTAGGATACTGTTCATTGGAGACACTTGAGCTTTTATTTGAATAGTAAACTCTCCCTCATAGGTTTGAGAGGAGATTGCAAAAGTGGAGATTCTCAACCTCTGACAGAGAATACAAGTCTCCATTTGTGTTATTCCCTAACCCATAATCCAAAAAGCAGGGTTTGCTGAAGCTGTCACTATAAATCCCTGAAGAATTTTCCACTTGCTACTTAAAATGATGTCTCTACAACTTGCTACAAAATGGCTATTTGAGGATTCTGCTTATTCCCTTACATTCTCTATACAAGATTTCCTCCACATTATATGGTGAACCCAGTTCAGATACTGACATATTTGCTACATGTCAAGATTTTCATCAGTGACCTCTGCTTCCTGAAGAAATATATGACTGAGAGGTAAATCTCCTGACATTCTGGAAAAAGTCTAAAGTCTAAAAAAAAGTCTAAAGTTGATTATATCATAGTCCCTAAAAACCAGTTTTGTATAGTCAGATATCATATTTGACAAAACATTCAATCTCTTTTGAACAAATAACAAGAGATGGTATTACTCCCTTGTTTTGAAGCTGCTCAGAACTTGGTTCCAGATCATCAGAAATCTTAGAAAAATATGGAGTTAAGATGCAAATTCAGTGAAAACCACATTGAATATAACCTATAAGAATATATAAGTAGAAATAAAGTTAATAACAAAAAAGGACAATGAATTTATGAAAATTTTGATAATTAAACCTTTTGTTTGCTGGTTTATTTATTTATTTTTTTATTTATGACTGTTTGGTGAAAACATAACCGTACTTTCCAGTAGATCTCCAGTTTCATGACAGATATATATATATCATGAAATAAAGAATATGTGGAAATATATATATATATATATATTTCCACATATTCTTTATTCACCAGTTTATGGACACAACTACTTTCCATTTTTTTGGTTGTTATAAATAGTGCTACAATAAACATGAAGTGTATGCATCTCTTCAACATACTGACTTAATGTCCTCTGGATATCTACGCAGTAGTGGAAATCCTAAACCTCAAAAATAATAGGGTACTAGATAATGTTTTAAAACAGGTATACACTGAGTAATAACTAAATTAGGTTAGACTTATTTAGCTCCTAAGAACATTTATCATTTCTTTATGATGAAAACCTTCAAAATCCTTTCTTCTAGCTTTTTGAAATGAACAGTACATTAGTATATTCTATCACCACCCTACTGTGTGTAACAGCAAAGAGAACTTCTTGCTCTGATATAACTGTAACTTAATATAGATCCATCAATCTTTTTCCATAACCCACCCACCCTACCACCCTGCCTGGCCCCTGGTTACCACCATTATACTTTCAACTTCTATTAGATCAATCTTTTTTTTTTTTATATATATTCCACAAGTGTGTGAGATTATGCAGTACTTGGCTTTCTGTGCCTGACTTATTTTCACTAAACATAATGATCTCTGGTTCCATATGATGTCATATATGACAGTATTTCATGTGTTTTTATGACTGAAGAGTACCCCATGATATATATGCACCACATATTCTTTATCTATTGATTAGTTGATGGGCCAGGTCATTTCCATTTCAGGGCAATTATGAATAGTGCTGCAATAAACATTGGAATGTGGGTGTCTCTTCAACATTCTGATTTAATTTCCTCTGTATATCTACCCAGGAGTGGAATTCCTGGATCAGGTGGTCGTTTTATTTTTAATTTTAAAGTGCTCATTATTCACCAGTCATTAGTTGATCCATATTGCACAGTGTTCTATAAATCAGAAGTAATGTCTTTAAATTGCTCTCTACAAATATCATGAAAATCGACTAATATATTAATTGTTGGAATACTATCACTTTCTCTAAATGGTGGCATTCTTTTCAATTTCAAAATTGAAAATTTCTAAACAATTCAAAAATAGGCTCAATACAGTAATGGATCCCTGTGTTCATCCTCAGCTTCTAGAGTAAACTTACGGCGTTTTGTTTGTTTTTGTTTGGCATCATTAGGTGCTTCTTCTATATTTCCATCCCACCCTCTTCTTGTTATAAAGTAAATTTCATTCTTGGATTGTTACATATAGATCTCTAAAAGGTAAGCCTTTTAGAAAACATTCTCAATGTTATTAATATACACATAAAGTCTGTAAATGCTTTAATACTGAGTGTCATTGTTCACATTTCCAATCATTTCATAAATATCACAGATTGTTTGCAGTGTTTAGAAGACATTTATGTTGCTAATTTTTTAAAACTTTTTTTCTCTATAAATTCTCATTCTCTCTCTTGGGTTTTCCTCTTTCATCCTGTCCTCTTTCCATGCCCCAAACTCTTCCCAATTATTCCTTGAATAAACTAGGAGGAGGTTTTTGTTTTTGTTTCTTTTTAAAAAAAAAAAATGTTTCTAAAGCATTTTTGTACTCTAAATTTTGTTTATTTCCTTGCAGTAATAATACAATGTTTCTATCTATTCTGTATATATTAGTAGATGAATCTAGATACATCTTTGAACAAAAATAAATACTTTATAACACATGCATGCCATTGTTTTTATTATCATTAAGAATATATAATTTCTATCAGGAAAATCTGTTTTGTCTGATTGTCATCTTTTTTATCATATTAGCAGCTAATAGTGACTAACACATAGATCCATTATGTCAGTGAGGATTGCCCCCCCAAAAAAAAAAGTTTCAGATCCAATTGTTCAATCTTCCTTATTATTTGGAAACTTTCTACCAAAAGAAATTTGTCATCATTTCATAATTGATCACCCTGTGGTATAATTTCTAAAGAAAAGTCAAAATAAATGCGTGTTTATTTTTTAAAACTTAATATGTTTCAAAATATTTCCCTCAAATTTTAATATGTTAATTTTTAGAAACTATAATTAATTTATGGGCATAATAAGCTTAACATATTTATTTTTGTAGTGCCAAATATGCTTCATTTTTGGTCAGTAGAATCTTCTGTTAGATCCTATGTCATTTAAATATGGTGAAAGCAAGTCACTGGGAGTTTCTTTGTTATCTGATATATTAGGACATCATAAATTCATCTTCTATGTAGTCTTGCCCACAGTTAGGATGAGACATTTCTCCTCAGTACACTAGCACTGGGTAGAAGTGTTATGTTATTGCTAGGAGAAACCCCATTATTTCTAGTTCTTTACTGCAAAGAATGTTAAAAAAAAAAAAAAAAAAAAAAAAACACCTTTTGCTGTTATATTTGTTTAACACTGGTTTATAAGTTACAATATAAAATATTTTAACAGTGATACTTTTAATTTAAAATGGTGACTACAAAATTGTTATTTAACCTAGATTACCATGTATTTACTTACATAGATCATTTTTCTAGCATATTTGTAAAGATATAATACTAATATTACATAATCACTCAATTTTCACAACAACCTTCTCAGAATAAAAATACCAATATTACCATGGCAATGTACTTGTGTTTTAAAATTTTTTTAAATATTTATTTTTGTCTTAATACATGTTTATTGTCAAATTACTCTGCTTTTAATCTAATTGCATAATTTGAAAATATGTGAATATGACCAATTGCCTGCTTCTTTTGTTGCATTTTACTTTTGATTGTATTGTTTGGAATTTTTAGTTTAACCTCAATAATTTTATGCAATATTTCCATGGCTTTAAAGTAAAATTTACAAAACAGTCTCTATGTTACTCAGCTAAACTATACCAAACTACTCATGACATTATATTATTATAAAGACAAAAATGTTATTACTTTTTAATCAGAAACATTTTAACAAAAGTAACATTTTATAGGACAAAAGAGTAAGACATGATATTTTATAACTTTCTTTGATTATTCTAGAATTTATGAGATATCAGCTCTACAGCTATTTAAATGAGAATTTTTCCATGTGAAGAGAAATATTTACAGTCCTTTATGAATTTTACATTTTTAATTTGGATGTAGTTTTGAACAAGAGCAATCTTTCAGATGCCACTACAAAGGAAGAAGACATATATCTCTCAAGTAAGCTTCCTATGTTAAAATTGTATTTATTAATATGTCTCATTTAATGGATGATAAATTTAAGTGAGAAAATTTTGCTTTAAGTAATGTAAGCCAATTCAGAATTGTCATTAAGTAGTGATTTGAATTGCTTCAGTTATGGCTAATTACCAAAGAACAAGTTTTTAATCCTTTCCATTTGTCTTCACTTCTAAATTTAGAAAAGAGAAAAGATGTTGATAGCTCAGGTAGTAAGTGATTTTCTCCAATCAGAGTGTTTTTGTCAGGTGTTTATACTTTCCCTCTCCAATAGAAGTTGATATCTTAGTAGGAATTATAATTGTCACATTGCCTTGAATACACATCTGGGAATTTTGAGGGTGTATGCTTTATCCAAAAAAAAAAAAGATATTTTAAGAAGTCTACAATCACTTTTAAAAACACATTTTGAGAATGTAAACAGTAGACTGATCTTTTTCATACATGTAACATCAAATACTTTATCATTTTTATTATATATTTCTAAAATAAACACCTAGTTAGTAAACTCCATCTTCACTTTATATTTTGGCACTCAAAGTATGAAAATACACTGAGTCAAAAATGAAAGAAAACTCTCACCAAATAGTCTGGCATGGAACAGGTATGAAACAGAGAGCAGATCTAAGCAAGGGGCACTGAAATATTGGAGGGATAATATTTCTGAAAGAAAATAGAAGATGCAAGAAATTTAACTCTAGGTATAGCTAATATTGATTTGTACGAAGTATCATAATATTCAATTGAAGATGAATATATTATATTTCATAGGCCAAGGTCATGTAGCACATAGCATGTTTAACAAGGACAGTATGATAACACAAATGATTAAGAACATGCTTTGGAAAGTGTCCACAAACTCATTTAACTTTGGAGATGTGCCCCTTCATGGCCAACATAGATCATAAACTAATTTTTTAACTAGCTGATTTGGGGGAATTCACTCAAATGAGTGAGGTCCAAGGCAATTGAGAGTCATGTGCAAAAGAAGAGAAATGATTAGTTCAAAGTATATGAATAAGGTAAGCAATTGCGTATTGGACAGAATCTCTGAATCAGACTATTTTGCAAAAAGTATTTACTTATTTCACCACATTATGATTTTTAAATTATGTGATTATTTTCTCCCATTACTGTAGATAATTTAGACTGCATCTAATTGAAATCATTTCATAGGCCCTGGAAAAGGAATAATGATTTTATGATTCAGCAGGGGGAAAATAACTCAAGGCTTAAAGATAGTCATGACAAAAGAGAGCCATTGAAATTGGGGAAAAATTCATGAGCCAAGGATCTTACTCCTTTTCAATTCCTGCTTTTAACTTTGCCCTTCTGGCAATTAAGCTCCTTTTCATTTAGATCTTGCAGATATTGAATTCTAAATATTGAAAAAAAACCCCACATTTCATTGAAAAATGCAACACTTTGATTTTGGAATAAAGATTCAGTTTATAAGAGATGAGACTCTAATCTAAATTTCCATTTAGAGGTATTACATTTCATTGTTGGGCAACTCTACATATAAATGAGGATGATAGATTATTTTTTCCAAATTCAAGATATCTGCAGATCCCTTCAAAAATGTTCACATATTTTTTCAGATATGGAAATTTGGATTCTGAATTGGTGGACTGTTATTTTAAGACTGAATATTTTGCATTAATCAGTCTTCTATTTCACATCTTCACATGGGTGTTTTTTCTTTTTCTTTCTTTTTGTTGTAGTTGTTATTTTCAAATGTGTGGTAGGTGTCCAAATTTCTATTTAAAAGAATTTTACTATGTTTCAATCAAGGAGTAAACTAAGAACTGGACTTGGAGTCATAAAAACTGAGTTTTAATCTTGTTGTTTCACTGAAAATATTTGCACATGCCTTGAGGCCAGTCATTTAAAGTTTCTGGACTTCAGTTTTCTCAATCAGAAAAGGAAAAAGCAGAAATGACAATGTTGTAATTTCCCATATAGATCTACAGCACACTGAAATATCATTAATACCTATCATTTTACCTCAAATCTACATCAAATCAATCAATAGCAGAAATAATTCTCAGTTGTCTTTCAACTTGTGGATGAATAGTGCATGGACTAATATGAGATTAAAAAATTAAGGAAACTCTTTTTGTTATTTTTTAAATAAGGTCTATTTAGTGTTTAGCAAGATATATTTTAAAATCTAAAAACATCTGCTAGGAACATCAGTAGATTTAACATGACCTAAATAGAATAATAATTTGACCATTTGTGAATATGAAGTATTGAAATTTTTCAAAACATTTTCAATTTTAGAAGGTACTTAAATGTTTTATGTGATATATTCTACCTCTAGCCTAGCCGCTAGCACATAGTTTGTGTTCATTAAATGATTGAATATTTAAAAGGGAAATCTGATATCCATTCCTATTTTTCCACAGATTTTCTGAGTTTGTTTTGTTTTCAAAATATGTAGCTCCTATTTGAAACAAAATAGATTTGCAAAAGATGCAAAAATAGTTGAATAATTATGAGTATTAAAATTCTAAAGATTTTCTTGTTATAAACATAGTTTTCCGGACTAATTAACATTCATGTGTTTTGAGAACGAATTTAAGAACTCTTAGCTAGTTCAATGCTACTAGAAGACAAAATAATAAATCTGCAGTATTCTTCATTCTATATATGTTAATGGTCCCTTGATTTGCAATGTTTTTGATGCAATATTACTCTAAATATATATTAATGCTTTCAATCAGTGTTGTCCCCAAAATTTTGTTCAGTAAATTCAAATAGAAGTTAAAATAAGTAGAATTTAATTCTGTAAAATTGTTTGTTATTTCAATTCCTGAAAAACATGTTATTGTGCTAAATATAATCAAAATTTCAAAAAGCACTTTTTATTTTCATAGTATACTACCAGACACCTATTAATTATTTTTTAAATGTCAGTTTCCTTCAGTTTTTAATTTGTTTGATATGACCAACATAAGGGGTTTATCTGAGTGTTTTTGTGTATGTGTAAGAACATTCATTTTCACACAGAATGTAAATCCAGTTACTTTGTAGTCAAACTGTGTTTTTAAGAAGTTATAATGTAATTATCATCTACTTAGAATTGATATATGCTAAAATTGATTAATGTATAAATGAGGGAATTCATAAGATGCCACTCTTTCCAAGAGTATTTGGTGATGTGACTATAGATTAAAAAATTGTATCAGATGCAAATTCAGTTACTACTTCGGTTGGTCATGGAGGAAAATTCAACAATATCTCCTGAGTAATTTTTTCCTCCACACAAAAATATATAACTCTGCAGCTTCACAGCATATATGTAAATATCAGAGTCAAATGAGGAGTTCTTAAATTTGTTCTCAAAAAATTTTATGGTATTAACAATTATTGCAAAAAATCTATACAAATTTAAGACACAAATGAGTTTTATTTTTAATTATATCTATGGAAATTTACCATAATAGAATTCTCTGGAAAAAAATCTCAAAATTGTACATTAATTCATTTGAGAATAAAAATATATCCACTAGGCATAAATATAAATAATGTGCTTTTCTCTGAATAATAAAAGTATGTTCGTGAAAGTGTGGACTTAGATTCTTTGGTAGAGACTTTAGAATTATATATACATGATCATGTCATATGGGAACAGGGATAAATTAGCTTTCTCTTTTCCAATTTCCATGCCATTATTCCTGTCTTACCAAATTGCTCTAGCTAGGACTTCTACTACTATGTTGAGGGCTAAGGTTGTGGCTCAGAGGAAGAGCACTTGCCTAGCATGTGCAAGGCTCTGGGTTTGATCCTTAACAGAACATAAAAATAAAGAAATAAAGTTATTTTAAAAACCATATAGATAGATAGATAGATATAGAAAGAGAAGAAGTGGTTATCGTAAATCATAGTCAATTTTGTCTTTTCAAATTTTAGATTATTTTTCTTAACACAATATTCTTTTGCCAAATGCTAGCCCATCAAAATTCCAATATCATTGTTTACAAATATAAACAAAATTCCTTAAGTTCATGTGACACCCACAAAATATCCCAAGTATCCAAACCACCTTGAGCAATAAGTACCATGTTGAAGACATCACATTACATGACTTCACAAAGTCAAAGCTATATTATCTGAAGCAGAAGGGTTTTGATTTTAAACAGGCATGAATGCCCAATGAAACGGAATAGAGAGCCCAGAAAAAAACCCACACCTTTACACCCAACATTTTTTTCCTATTTATTTATTTATTTATTTATTTATATTGGTACTAGATATTGGACCTGGGGTGCTTTAGCACTGAGCTACATTTCAAGACTTTTAATTTGTTTTTGAGACAGGCTCTCATAAGGTACCAAGGAAGTTCAATCCATAATAACAATGTATTTTATTTTATTTTTTTTATGTTTGCCATCATCACTTTTATTTTAAACTGTACTTTACAATGCGTATTAAATATTGACTGCCATAAATGAACTAATAAAGAGCCTCTGCATTTTAAGTTTTGCATTTATAAGAGGCAGAAGCGGGCTGGGGATGTGGCTCAAGCGGTAGCGCGCTCGCCTGGCATGCGTGCGGCCCGGGTTCGATCCTCAGCACCACATACAAAGATGTTGTGTCCGCCGAGAACTAAAAAATAAATATTAAAAAAAAAAATTCTCTCTCTCTCTCTCTCTCTCTCTCTCTCCCACTCTTTCTTTAAAAAAAAAAAAAAAATAAGAGGCAGAAGCTATCTTGTGTGTTCTATGTCCATAACCTGCACATAAAAATAACAGTGCAAGAGGGCACTCCAGACCAGTGGATCAACAACCAAAGAAAGTCAATTTTACACAGCATATGTATCTTATGGATTTTAAAAAACTACTTATTATGCAATCAAAAATATCCTGTTTTTGTAAACTGACTAATTTCAATTATTGATCACCTTTGGAAGTATTTTAAAAATTGATTTCTGAGGTTCATCTTTCCATTTTCATAAGATGTTAATTAGCAATTTCTAAATTAGTGCACTCAAAATATCAATTATTTAATATTAATTTTTTTCTCCAGATTTCTAATTTAAAAAATTAATATTCTGATTTTATAGATTGACATGGGTTAATCAAAAGTAGATTATATAGTACCTGTATTTTTTTTCCTTCAGTTTTCTCAGCCAATGTAGATACATGGATGATGAGACTTATTCTGTTTCCTAAAGTAATTTATAACTTAGATGGAATTTCAGGGAAGTAAACAGAAATATAATAAAGTTTGTTCAGTTTAATAATTAAAGTGATTGTAGAAATAAATCCTGTCTCCGCATTGAAGAAAAACATTTATTTGAACATTACTAGAAAGACAGATATGATATCATTATGAGAGTTATTGTTACTGACAATAACATATTTATGGCTGCCTAGTAATGACAGAAAACCTCCCATCTATAATCAACATAATCTGATGATACCTGTAACTAAGCTGTTACAACATATCTCACTAATTTTTACTTCTTTCATACTAAATTATTTTTATACAAATTCTGTGACTCATTTCATTGTCAATTTTGAATTTCTGTTCAAATTTAAAATTCACCTTCTTTATTGAGCATCTTCTTTTTAAATGAATATTTAAACATTATTGTAGATGAAGATTTAACATGTTAAATTCCTTTCCTCCAATCAAAATCTATACTTGTATATATTTCTAAGTGGAAATGAAAAGAAGCATGGAACTTTGTTCACTTTTGAGAGAAAGCATTTTTTTTCTGTCTGCAATCTCAAGATAATAAATGCAAGTATGATACAGTTTTGAAATGCACTCATACGTATTATACATTGCAACTGGATATGTTAATATCCTGTTTCTGGCTCGTCGCCAACCACCTAGTTTCTTCCCACCCATAGCAGAATTAAAAAAAAAAAAAAGAAAGAAAAAAGTTTTCAAAACATGTACTCTCATTTCTTCATTTTTTTCCTCTTTTTTTAAAAAATTATATCTATATTGGAGAAATTTCAACCTTATAGTTATCGTCAACCTAAGATAGAGCCCCCCAAAATCTACAAATATTAGTCTGTGTTGGAGTCAAGATCCAGAGGCATAGCATTGTATTGTCTGTGTTAATCAGATATACTCACAGGATACTTAAATTTCAATGGGAACATTTTTTTTTGTGGGGAAGTACTTGTCCTCTTTTCAGACATAGCAGTAATTGTAAGGATGAGCTCTTTTCTGTATCAGCTTCTATCTTAGCTTTATAATTTTCCCATGAATTTAGTGAGGCCAGTGGGAGCTGAAGTATATTCTTTAAAATTCTGGTCTGTATTCTAGGGAACTTTGTTTCAAACCTAGCTTTCCTGTCCTTTGAGGATATCCATGGACAATCAACAAATGAGCAAAAATAAAATTAAAAAAAAGAAAAACTCTTTCCATTTAATCAGTAAAAATTGTATCTGTTCTAAACAAAACTTATGACTATGACTTCCAAATGATTAAATAAAATTTCTGTGACTTAGAAAGCTTTTTTAGAAACTATCTTTGCACTGAGAGAATCATAAGATTAGAGGCATCAGAAACATATTCTAATTGATATATTAGTGTATTAGTTATTGATGACTGTACAAAAATTATTCTAAAACTTACAATGAAAACAAAACATCTTATATTGCGGTTAATGGTACAGTGTATTCAGATCCTCTGTGCTACAGTGCTCTATGAAACAGTGATCAAGATACAGGTTCAGTGTCTGTGGTCTCACCCAAACATATCTGGAAAGAAACCATCTGTGAGCTCGCATGATGCTGATTGCAGTACTTAGTTTCTTGCACACTGTTGGGCTGAGGCCCTCAATCCTTTGTTGGCTATTAGCCTAAAGCTATTTGAAGGTTTTTTTACCAGGTGGACCTCTGTTACAGTGCCCTTTCCTTCACTGAAGCATGCAAAGAAAGTGATTTTGAGAGTGTGCTAGCAATACAGAAGTCAGAATCCTCTGTAACCTAATCTGGGACATGACATCTCCTTAAATTTGCTGTATTCTGTTGGTCAGAAGCAGATAGCTCACAAAGGAAACATTATGCAAATCTATGAATATCTGGAAGCAGGAATCTGGGGCCATCTTATACTCTGCCTAAGACAAGTTAAGAGAAGTAGACATTAATTACCCTACAGGCAATCTTTGTTACACTTAGACAAAAAAAGAAAAAGGAAGGAAGGAAGGAAGGAAGGAAGGAAGGAAGGAAGGAAGGAAGGAGAAAAAGAAAAATATAGCTTAGAAGTGAGTCATTGTTTTAAAAGCCATGGAAGGTATTGATAGATAAAGAAAGCAATTTTTAAGGCATTAACATTTTTAAAGCACTAACATAACAAAATTTGGAAAAGATTTGAACTTCAACAATTTATATGGATTGTATAATTTGAAACTCACAACTGAGGAGATATATATACCATGAAAAAATTTAATTTAATTTATGATGCAGATGGACAACATTTTTTTAATAAAATAAAGCCTAAAAATTTTAGAAGCCATTTACAGAAAAACTCTTTGTAATTATGATTGCAATAGTCCTGCAAATAAATTATTATTCAATTGTAGACTATTATTAATGATAATTGACTATTAAATAATATGCATTATAAAGAGGAAACCAAAAGAAGAAATCATAGACAATAACAAGGAAACCACAAAAGCTGAACAAAGATTTGCTCACAACCAAGGGAAATTTTAATATTACACTGCTTACTATAAAACTTATAAGGGGTTATCTTCTAATAGTATTTATAATATTCCTATGCCATAAGCAATATAGATTTCTGACTTCCCAAAGATCATGAAGATAGAATATAAATCAACCAAACTTTACTTTTACTGTAATAAACTCAGTTTGGTTGAAGTAAAGGAGAACATCCATCTGATAGTTAAAGTGCTGTCTCAGAAAAGGGAAGATTGAAAGAAATAGGAGGGTCATTAGTAACAAGTCATGTTTCTACTAAGGATAGTTTAAATTTTAGTAAATAATCAAAGGATTTCTAGAAACATTTTTTTTTCACTTCTAGAAGAAAAAATAAGCTCAGGTTTTGGGTGAATATAAAAGGAGGCAGAAAACCAGGAATTCGAGTTGTTAGAGGATGAAAATTAAGAAAAAAAAAAGTAATAAAGAATCCCCAAACTGTGGATTGTGGTATCACTAAAATAGGTGGATAAGTCCAATGCTTGCAACATTTAGTTTGGAGAAAACATCTTAACTGTTTAAATTACTCCAGATTATACACTTAGAAAGTGGCAGACTCTGCATTAGAATCCAATACTAACTTATTTAAAAAAGTATCCTTTTAAATACTATAAAATCAAGGATCATGTTGCCTTACATATCATTATACCAAACTCTTAGTTTCTATGTAACAAGTTCTTGCTATGGACTGAATGTCTTTGTTCTCCAAATTCATATGTTGAAATCTCAACTTCACACTCCTGGTTATTAGGAGATGAATCTTTTCAGAGGTGACTATGTCATTGGAGAGGAGCCAAGAATGAGATTAGCATCCTTTCAAGGAGCCCAGGAGTTCCCTCAACCCTTCCACCACATGAGAACACAGTGAAAAGACATGTTAAGCTATATTTATTTTTATACATCGATGACTCTTCACTATTTTAGTTGCTTTTATGCATCTATTTTGCAATAGTAAATATATTGCACTTTACTGCACACTTTGTCATATTTTAGAAGGTGGTTTGATTATACAGATACATATTCTGATAATATGAAGACATACTCTGTTTTCAATTATATTTCCTAATAAGTAAAATTGAAAGAAATTTTAAAATTTATCTTAAAGAGTAGTGTTCAGTGAATATTTGTTCTAATTATATTTTACCTTGCTTTATTTGTTACTATTTATAGATACTAAATATACACTAATTTATATATGTGCAATTTAAATTTAATATATACTATATAAAATACTTTATAGTTGAAACCAATAATTAGGTTAAAAAACACTGACAGATATAACATGTTCCTTTGTTTATTTATTAAGTGTATATTTAGTAATAATTACTATGTGTCAGGTACAGTGATAATTGTTGAGTCCACAGTTTTGAAGACAACATAGTTTTGATTCTAGAACCTTTACATTGGCATTGTATCAAAGCTACATTGTTAAAGAAAATATGTAGAAACATACATAAATATGTAGAAACATACATAAATATAAATACTATGGTTTTACACTTATATCTGTACACACAGCTATACTGTTATTGTATGAATATTATATATATGGGGAAGGGTCTTCCAATATCTTAAACTTCTGAGCAATAACATTTGAAAAAAAAAAGGGCAGTATTTTTATTGTCTATTTATTGTAGAATATTTAGAATATTTGCACTTTTAGAGTATATATGTATTACTGAATGTTTCAGCAAGTTTTTTTTTTTTCACTGCTGTGATTAAAAGACCCAACCAGAACAACTGTAGAGGAGGAAAGGTTTATTTAGCGGCTCACATTTTCAGAGGTCTAAGTCCATAAGTGGCTTCCTCGGTGATGATGAAGCAGGACATCATGGTAGAAGAGGGTGGTAGAGGGAAACAGCTCACTTGATGAGGAAGCAGAGAGACTCCACTCTCCAGATAAGAAATATATACCCCATAGCCACGCCCCCAGTGAACCACTTCCTCCTGGCCCACTCCACCTGCCTCCAATTACTACCCAGTTAATATCATCTGTGGTAAATTAACTCATTAGATTAAGGCTATTACCCAACCATTTCTCCTCCAATCCTTCTTGCATTGTCTCACATGTTAGCTTTTGGGGGATACCACATCTAAACCATAATGCTGAATAATTAAAATAAATTAAATGTTATCATTGAATACAGTTCTAATTCAGCAACAAGTTCCTTTAAAAACTTCATTGGATATAACACTGAAATAAGTGTTGGAAAATCTAGCTATACTATATAGTAGTATTACATGCAAGTGATCTAAAATAGGTCATTGCTTTTAAAGACTAAATCTTCCATCTTTTCTTCAAGACTCATATTCCTCATATATAAATGAGGCATTTATTTACATCACTATAAGTGTTCCTTCCAGTTCTAAAGTCCTCTGATTTTAACTACTAATAAATCTGAATAATCACAAGGGAAAATATGGAAAGTAGGGAGGATGGCAACACAACATGATGGCATAATGGTCATTTTCTAATGTTTATATACAGAAATTAAAATCCTCAGATTTAAAATTATGGCTTCAATTTTCTCCATGATTACACAAGATTTGCTGGATATATCTGCTGATTGCAATTCACATGAACGATAGGGAAAAGAGAGACTTTCACGCAAGGGACCCAACTCAAATTTGCAAAATTTTCTCAAACTATGGTCTTTAAAAGCCAGAAAGAGAAGCAAGGGGGAAATTAATTACACATTCAGATCCCCTGGTGGCATCCATATTCTACCAAAGTAGAAATTGGAAATAGATTCCATTAATTATTGTCTATAATAAGCTGCTAAAGATCTTCTCATTAAATCTTAGAACTACCTGAAATTAAAACTAGAAAAAAATGACAATCAATAATAACTACAAAATAGAAGTAACAGGTTAATTGCAGATGTCATCAAATCATATCTGATCTATTTTTTTTTTCCTAACTAAGGCTACCATGAGGCATCTGTTCTATATCTGGATGACCACTGATTCCGACCTACAGGAATTTGAATGAATTGAGTTTTAAAGAATGTAGTGATATAGCTATGGGGTGATTTATAGCTTAATATAGAGCTACATAGGTAATCGAAGCACATTGAGGGCAGAAAAGGTGGGAGACAGTCTGTTCAAGTAATTCAGTGGGATCACAAGGAAGCTTCTCTCCTTATAATCCCTACCATAGCTTGTTATGACAGTGTGAGCTCACTGTCTGTCTGAGTCCTTCTTGGCACTGGGAGGAAATATGGCTGTACCAACTATTTAAAGAGTTACATTTGAATTGGAGAAGAATATTGTTTGATTAAAAAAGTAAGGGGAATATTTCTATTCAGTTCTTTCATTGGAGCAATAAGTTTGTGGTATGTTTTTGGTAGGGTCACTTATTATCTGTTTCATAAGTGTTTTAAATGCCATTTAAAGCAGTGACTGTAAATTTACTAGAGACATAGATAAACCAGAAATGTGAAGAAAACTTTGGACTTTTCACATGTATGCATTTATGCAATGAATTTCCTCATTTTCCAGAATCTTATGGAATCTCATTTATGAAAGCTGAATTTTTACTTCAGAGAATATTTCTGTGAAAATTGTGTAATGAAGTAACAAATATAGTATTTTTTAAAGTTAGCTTTTTAAATCTGGCAAGGTAAAAAGTATTCTATGTTTTTTTTAACTGTCAATCATATCAAAGCATCAGCAAGGTTGTTCTACATATTAGTCATTTAATTTATCTGTCAAAATGGAAAATATGTGGGTAGTCACTTGAAAGTTCAAGCAAATTTAAATGAATTAAAGGTTCAAATAAGTAATTACTGTCATTGGATAAAAGGTTACTTAGGACTAAACCTGACCACTCTATCTATTTTATAGTCTCCAGTCAAACTTAGGTGGCTGTATATCATTGCCACTTTTCTAAAAAGCTGACACAGGCATTAGTATGCTGACATTGAAACTCATTTTACAAGATATTTTGAATGTAACTAAGCATGAGACCTGAGGTCTAAAGATATCCTACTCCTCTTTAATTCCAAGGATAAATTTCTGACAGATTAAGTGCTGTAAATCTCCTACAGACACTGTCATGAGTGCCTTCAAATGCCACTCAGTGTCCCCACAATGCTGTCAAGATGGAAAGATCAATTATGGGTAAACATAAATGCAAGAAAATAAAAATTTTGTCAAAGAATTGTAATGCTGATTTGAATTTCATAGAAGGTTGATAAAAATGTAAAAAAAAAGAATAATGATAGTTGAGATCAGTTACAAACTATAACTCCGTCAGAAGAATATTAAAAATTATAATAATAATATAAATATAAGGAAAAAGAATAAGCAAATTACATGATGTCTCAATAATGACATGTAGTGGAAATAATATAAGAATAGTTTGTTGAGCATGTAACCACATGCTTGCAAATGTTTTATAATATCCTCAAATTTGTCCAAAGTTATAGCCCAACTGAAGTGCAAACAAAGTTGAGTCAGAGACAAGGTCAAACAAGTAGGAAGTGTCAGAGTCTGGATTCAAAGTCAGGCCTATCTGGTCTCAAAGCATTCTTTTCAAATTTAACAGAAATCTTATCATCACCCAGATGGTGTTATCAACTCTCTGAAATCAGTATCAGTTAATCTTTCCTACACCACAATGTGCTCCAGCCAGAAAACAATCCTGGCTCAAACAAATGGGTTTGTTGTTGTTGTTATTGTTGTTGTTGTTGTTTGCCTGGGTGGTTTGTTTGATGCAGGCTTGGGGTGTAAAATGGCACCAATCCAGTGTCTAGAACTTCAGCTTGGTGTGAGATACTCTGGCTTTCTCTCTGTATGACCTTTCATCCTCTAAAACATCATCCTAAGCCTGTTCACACAAAGACAAGAGATCTTCCAAGAGTAGTTAAATCTCACTAGGAGAGTGCTGCTTTTGAAGTATTGATCTCTTCCCCTTTGCTTTCATTAGCTGACAAGTCACAGGGCCACTTCTGCACTTGGTAATATGCAGTGACAGAAGCTGACTTAATACTATGACTATTAAAATATTTATAAAAAAACATCAATATTAGCCTCCAAAAACAAATTAAACAGTTCTTTTTAATGAGCAAAAATCCCAGGTAATCAGTGAATGTTATACTTAATTGAAACAGATCTGGCTCCTCCCTATCTAGCCTGCTCCACTTCTGTCTTCTGTACATCCAACACTATTCTTCAAATTGTTAGGCCAAAATTTGGCATTTTATTGAATCTTTCCTTTGTTTCTCATCTTTTTTCTAATCCATCAGAAAATTCTGTGGTGTTACCCATTACAGCAAATGAATACTGCTTAGACCCTTTTACTAGAATGCTGGTTCTGGTCACTGGCATCTCCAGTTTGTGTTCCCATATCGGCCTCCTGATCAGATTTTTCTCAATCTATTGTTATGAAAACTACAGTCTATCAGTTCTTCAAAGCAACTCCACCAGATTGTAGTAAAACCTAGGAAAGTCTACATGTTTTATTCAGAATAAAGAAAATCCTTAGAGTAGCTCACAAGTTCTTACATACTATATAGACTGTGGCATCCTTCACTTCTCAAGCCTTTCAGATCATTTATTCCATTACAGGATTACAAACTTCTCAAATGTTTGTCAAATAGGGAAAATATATTTCTGCCTTATGAATTTGCCACCATACACACAAAATAGATTAGTATTTCTCCCACTTCAAGGTGTTCATAATGATATCTACATAGGTCCTGATCAATCTTTTTATAATTATAAGCCATGATATGAATCCTTAATTCTCTATATATTTATTTATTTGACTAACATTTCAATTTTTTTCTTTTAACATTTATCATGTATGAACATACCATATAATTTACTTATTTATTTTGTGTTGCTTCACAAAAGAATACATTTTTTGTTTGATGACATGTTCCAAATATCTGTGTTGAATAAAATTTTGAATGAATGAGTAAATAATGATAATAATCCAGAGGATTATGGCATATTGCTGTTTTAAAAGATAATAACTATATTTAACCATTCAAATTAACTGAATAAATCCCCAAGAAATATTTATTCTTTTTATTATATTATGTATAAGCTCCTGGAGAATTTGATATAATAAACCAGACTCTCTCATTTAGGTACATGAACTTCAGTCCTGTATTTATAGAAAATGATTAAACATAGGCAATAATCTCTGATGACAAATCCATGAGGTGAAGAATATCATATTTAATTTTTTTTCTGACATTTCTGTATCAATAATGAGGATATGCAGTAAAGGTATCTCTTTCAGACTGTATATACAGTGACAAACATTTTATTATACTGGACATAAAAATCAATGTTAATGGTTTTATTGCTCATAGTTTTCATTTTGTAATCTTTTGGAAATAATACCAACACATCAGGCTATTCTGTTTAAAAACTGAATTTGTTGCTGTTTTTAGGTATGTATAAAATTAGGATACATTTTTATATAATCAAAACCATGGAAAATAGTTTATTCTAATTCACTTCCTAAAACTTTCCCCTTCCTCTAACTCCCTCCCCCTGATTCTGTCTCTCTAATCTACTGATCTTTTTGCAATGTATTTATAGACTTTTGTTTTTTTCAATTAGTGTCTTATTGATATACTTGATGTTGGGATTCAGTGTGGTATATATGCATGTAAGTACAAATAAGCATTTTGAACGTTTCCTTTCCCCAAAGTGTTAACTGTATAATATTTATGTTGCAGATTTTATTTTTTTCCACAACACAAAAGGAATACTATATTCGTTTTATTTCTATAGTAAATTATTTGGAATGATTTTATGATGATGATTTTGAATTATCCTAAATAATACAAGGAACTAACATCTTCCCAATTTACTCAGAATAAATGTGTTTTCTGAAAGCATCATATAATTAAGATCTTAAAAGCCTCACCATATTTATTTATTCATTTATTCACTTTATTTTTCACATTAAATGTGAAGATGTGTGCTCTAATTAATTCTATGTTCACTTAGCATTTGTGTGAAAAGCTTTAGAATAAAAAAGTTATTAAACAAATTTCTAGAAGAGTTTATGCATTTTAGTAAAAATGAATCACAATAAAGCTATTAAAAATAGTAAAATAATTCTATTATTTTTCCAATATCCTATGTGGAACAAAATAAAAGTATAAGTGGATAGTTAATCTTCATTACCTTTCTCTTACACATTCTATTTTTTTTGTATTCCAACCCTAGGATGTGACTAGTTTTTAGATATGGTATCAAAATTAGATGTGTTGCTAATTAATATTTGTTAAGTAATATTTTGTTAGAATAAGATTTCAGACTATTCTCTCTGGCATTTAAAAGAAGTATCCTCTGACTAAATTCTGCAATTCTCTCTTAAGCCTCACAAAATACAGATGGCAAATTTCAAACATGGCTCCCACATTCTTTGACACCAAGATTAGTTTTTATATACCATTCCCTTAAAATATAGAAGGGTTTGTGCTCTAATGCTTTGGAGGCTAGTTTGTAACAGGTCAAACTACTTCCACTTGATTATCTTTTTATCATTGGCTTCCTGGATGCCTCCCTTTCTAAAACAGGGGCTGGGGATCTAGCATATGCATTAAACCTAAGGTTCCATCCCCAGTACCACACAGACATACACACGTGTACGCACATCAAAAACATCTAAGATGTGTTAGGAACTCATACATCTCAGCAAACAAAGAAAAAAGTTAAATCAGCTAACTTTAAAGTAGACATAAAAAAAGTAGATAACAAACAACGGATTGAAAACAAAGTATAAAATGGAAGGAAATAGTTGTAAACTATACATCTGAAGTGGGGTAATAGCCAGAATACGTTAAGGAACTCAAAACAATCGAAATAAGATATACAAATGGAATATTACTCAGCACTAAAAAATAACAAGATCATGGCATTTGCAGGCAAATGGATGGCATTAGTGCAGATTATGCTAAGTGAAGTTAGCCAATCCCTAAAAAACAAATGCCGAATGTCTTCTTTGATATAAGGGGGGTGACTCAAAATGGGATAGGGAGGAAGAGCATGAGAAGACTACCACTAAATAGGGAAGAGAGGTGGGAGGGAAAAAGAGGGAGAAGGGGAGTTGCACTGAAGATGGAAGGAGAACATCATTGTTATACAGAATACATGTATGATGTTGGGATGAGAAAAAGAAAGAAAAAAGTGTGTCACATTAGATTTGATAGAGAGAAAGGATGGGAGAGGAGGGGAGGAATATGGGGGATAGGAAGGGCAGCAGAATAGAATAGACAATATGATTGATGTATGTACATTCCATGTATGTATTATATGTGAAAATACATTCTGCTGTCATCTATGACTTAAAAAAAATAAAAATAAATCGTATGGCAAAAAAAAGATAAAAATAAATAAATAAAATATAAAATAAATAAAATATAAAAAATAAAAAGGAAATTTGAAAAAAAGATATACAAATAAATGGCTTATAGTTTATGAAAAGTGCTCAATATCATTCACACTATCAAAGAAATGCAAATCAAAATGACAGTGATAAATTATCTCTCTTCAGTAAGAATAGCTGTTACTAAAGAAGTAAGAGATAACAGGTGCTTATGAGGAGGAGAAAAAGCAATCCTTGCACACTATTGCAGGGAATGCAAATTAGTAACAATATTATGGAAAACAGTATGTAAGATCCTCAAAAACTTAAAAATACAACTACTCTATGATTGATTAATCCCAACAGTGGTATATTTCTAAAGAAAATGAAATTGGTAAGTTGAAGAGATCTCTGCTCTCCCATGCTCATTGTAGACTTTTCACCATAACTAAGAAATGAAAACAACCAAAATGTACATCAGTTAATGAAAGGAAAAATACATATATAAAGATGTACCCATTGGATTATCATTCAGCAATAAAAATAAAGAATCCTCTTATTTTTGACAACATAGATAGAGCTAAAAATTATTTGTTAAGTGAAATAAGCAAATCTCATCAATATGTGGGATCTAAAATTTTTAAGGTCCTAAATGGTGAGAGTTGGGTGGTGGTTACTAAAGGCTAGGGAAAATCTGTGGCTGTCAGGGAAAAGTTGATCAGTGGTTCCTAAGACACAAAGAGGAACAAGAAGTTCTAGTATAGTATTGCATAGTGAGATGAGTACAGATAATAATGTACTGTAGATATTAAAAAAAAAAGAAGAAAGGATTTTTTTTATGTTTTCACCATAATAAAAGGATAATTATTTGATAAGATAGATACATTTACTCTGATCCAAACATTATACAGCCTATACATATAACCAGACATCACATACCACCCAGTAAATATACATACATATTATGTTTTATGTGTCAGTTAAAAAGTAAAATTATTATCAATTTTGAAAAAAAATTACCAACAGGTACATACAAAGGTGATTAAAATCAATAATCATTAGAGAAATGTCAATAATAACTATAAAGAGATATGACTTCAGGCTTGTTAAGATGACTTGTCAGAAGCAGTGACTGAATTATGGGTCTTGAACTATCCTGTGACAGAGGTGATGCCACTCTTGAGAACTCTCTGTGTGAAGGCATTGATTTGAGACTGCCCAGTTGCTATGGTGACACACTGTTCAATAAGAGGTTTGGTGCCAGCCACGGGGCTATTTAATTCTTGACCTTGAGGTCAGATACAGGATGCTCAGGGGTAGAAAGATATGGATGCAAGTTGATAATCATAATGGGGTTGCTCATGCTTATAATCTTGATTCTATTTACTTTGAAGAAAGTTTCTCACAATAAATCCTTTTTATGTTTATACTTATGTAATAAATGTGCTGAGCTTGTTGTGTGTCACTACCTCCCTACCAGGATTGTAGTCAACCACTAAAACACAGCTTTTTCTCTATTTGTGTGTCTACTTTTTTTCCCTCCATCCCCTCACCGCCTACTCCAGGAGCCTGAATTAATGGCCTTGCAGGTCACAACAATGTCTTTTACCAAAAAGACTAGAAATAAGTGTTGGAGAGAGAAAAGGGAATTCTTGAAATATTGGTTACAAGGTTAGAATGTAAATTTGTAATTGCCATTTTGGAAATAGTATGGCGGTTCCTCCAAAAACAAAAACCTGAAAAGAGAACTATCCTATGTTTTAACCATTAGTTATATATATATATATTTTTGGTATATTCCCAAAAGAAGTTAAATCGGCACTTTTAGAGGTATCTGTATTTCTATTTTCATTACAAGCATTATATATAATAGCCAAGACATGGAAGCAATCTAAGTATCTGTTGATGGATGAATGGGAAAAGAAATTGTGGATATCTATTTCAATGGACCATGTTTATTTTTACCTTAAAAATAAGAGACCTTAACATTTGTAACATTATTGATATACCCCAAACATGTTATGTTAAACGAAATAAGTAAGGCTCAGAAAGGAAAAAACAATATTACATGATGTCACTTCTATGTGGAACATATTTTTTAAAAAGATCACTACACAGAAATAGTTGTTACCAGGGTCTGAAGGCAGATGAAATGGGTATAATATTGCAGTCATATGGATGGAGAAGTCCAGAAATCTAATATATAGCATAAAATCCATATTTAATAATAATGTATGGTATGATGGAAGTTTGCTATAGAATAAATTTTAGGTGCTCTTAATACACATACACATACACACACACACACACAGAGTAACCATGTGAGGTACATCCATAACTCACAGTTAATTTATTTGACTGTAGTAAACACTTCACAATGCATAACACCTTAAAATATATATATAATCAAATATATAATCAAAATTATATATATATAATTTTGATTATATATAATCAAAATAAATAATCAAAATAATCAAATATATAAATATATTTATATATATGGATAATAAAAAATTATTTTGATTATTTATATATATTTAAGGTGTCATGCATTGTGGATATATTTTATATATATATATATATANTATATATATATATATATATATATATATATATAATCAAAATAATTTTAAAATAAAATAAACATAACTCCAAATGCTCAGATTATTCTTACCCATTGGAGAATTTTCATTAAAAATAAATCATTCCTTCTGTGCCAAGCCCTAATTCCTGAAGCAGAGAATGGGCTATTTTGTGAGAGTGGTTATTTTAAGCCACTAAAATCTAGGAGGTTTGCTATACCTCAATAAATATTGGAACCCCAACTACCCATCCTCCATAAATGACTATGGCTCTTGTATGACTGAATACCTGAATGTAACCATTATTCCTTAAATAATCAAGATGCATTTACATGGGCAGTTCAAATTTGGGGGCAGAGCTTAACTACTATTGCATGTTTAGTCACCAAAATGGACCACAGCAGCATTTTCTAAATCAGCTTGTCAGACATAAAATATTGCATTTGATAGAGTAAGTGCTTTATCAGTAATGTAAGTGGAGTCAGGTAAAACCTGAAGTAATCTTGTGTCTATAATACAAATAATAACTTCTTAATTAAGGTTAAATAAAAAGAGAAGGAAGATATTTATTATTAATAGAAAAAGGGAAAAATGACAAACTTTAGTTGGTAAGCTCCAAATCATTATTTTTACTTAAAAGTTACATTTTTAATTCTATAAATGTAACTTAAATTCATTTTCAAGAAACATAACCACAAAAGGAACTAAGTTGTTGAGAGTAATTGAGACAAATATTATTTTTTTTCAAATGACTATTCAGTTAATCTGCAAATAAAAATAAAGAAAGGGGATTGGAATTTTTGCTGTGTGAGACTTTACAAGAAAAATATTTGCATAAAATGTCCACAGCTAAGGTTTAACCAGCAAAAGCAAGTTAAAGCTTAATTAACTAGATTGTCAGTAAATATTGTCATTCTAATTACTTTTGCTTATACTGGTATTGTCCCAGGGATTCTTTGTCAGTTTTATTAATAATGCATTTTAACAATGTTTATTTGTATTTAGTTCTATTTTCATTTGTATTTCATTAAATGTCTATCACATAATAATTTTATATGCATGTAATTACGTATAAACAATTATGTCTGATCAACACTAAGACCCTCTTCTGGAAGCCAAATATTAAAAAAAATAGTGTTGCATTGAAATGTGTTACATTCTGACATTAGCATTGCGTATTAGAAATGCTTTTTTTAATTTATCTATGTGCAGTGATAATATGAAAAGCAACTAAAATTATGGTAATATTTCTGAAAAAAAAAAAAAAGAACCAGCATTGGGGATAACACTTATTTAACAACAACAACAACAAAAAGTCAAATACAAAGAAGTTTGTTCTTGTGGTTTTTTTTGTTTTGTTTTGTTTTGTTTTTTACATTACTCACAAATATTGCAGTTATTTTTCTCTCCTAAGCAAATTGTTGAGAGTTATCTTGCAGACCAGGTTAAAAACTATTGCAACTATATTCCTTAACATTGTACCATAATTGTGCATCAGCTTTTCTAAACCTTCTTCACCTACTGCTTTCTTTTGTAAGGTGAAAGATGGAGGAACAATAAGTGGGACGAGTCCTTTTTTGTACACTGTTCAAAATATTACAGGAAGGTCCTGAGTACCATGTCCTCCTGGGATTTTCAGGCCATTGACAGCTGGCCTCAACACATCCAGGCACAGGTGTCCCATGCGCCTCAGCAGCCTCATAAGCAAACTGATGATTTTAATGGATTGAGACTCATGTTAACATGTATCAAATGATAGACCCTCTAGAAATTTGTCTTCTTCTGGGACTCTCCCCATATAAATTATCTCTTTGAAAATGTATTTCACAGTTTTGAAGACATTTATTTAAATATGTTTATAATTTCATATTTATTTATTTAGTACATGTTATGAAAAGAGCCTTAGACACTTTCTGTGTATATTTTCTTTCTGATGGCTGAAGTGAGTGAGGAGCAGTTGAGATGTGACATGTAAAAGATTTTGGTAACATTGCCAGGATAGGTAGTCAACTCAAGAAGTGACATCTCAATGTAATTGCCACTAAGTTTATGAGTCCATTCCTCATATGGGACAATGTGCATCCTATCCTCTTACTGAAATACAAACTCTGCTCAGATATTTTATAGATAAGTGTTCTTTTGTCCCTTGAGGGTGGGTCATATTATATGAATAATTTCATGCCAACCATCCAAACTGCAGGGGGAAAAAGTCACATCCTGCTATCAGGGAGTCTTCTGCCCTATTTTTATATGAGACAATTATGATACAAATACTAGGGCTTACAATGGAAAAGAAGTTTAGATGGCATTGCCCATAACATTTAATAACAAGAAATAATTGTAGGACCAAATGATGATATCAAAATATATTTTAACTAAAAAATATATTAAATATTATGTTGGAATAACTTTCAGTCACAGCTAGCAGCTACTAGCAGCTTGGAAGTGCTTGAAATATCTACGTTCCTTCAGGCCTGACAGGAGCACCTGCAGGATGGGGTGAAACCACATCCTCAGCACTTGTGGTTAGCATTGCCAAACTGCCCCGCCAGGAAACCAAGAGTTAAGGGCTTCAGGGCATGGAAACCCCTGACTCAATAAGAGCCAAAGTCCCTTCCAGATTGCTTTCTGCCATGACAGCAATATTTAGAGTTTCCTCACAATGTGGTTACATTAGGCAGAAGATGATTGGCTCATAGATATTGTCTTGCTTATCTATGATTGACAGGCACACCCCACTGGAACCCTATAACAGTTGTGTGCATTCCAAAAATAAACTGAGCTACTGGATGACAAACTGGGGTGGGTCTCCAGCCAGTTCTCTCACCAGCTCCCAGGAGGCTGTGTGTTGATTCCGCGTCTCTACCCGCCCCCCGCAATAAGGTGGCCAAGTGACCATCGACCACAAAGGGACTTAGGAACACATTCAGTATTATATTAAGCGTGGGAAAATGCATACACATAAACAAACACACAATGGGAATTTTATTAAAACTACTTGGAAGTATTCAGTATGAGAGGAGGTGGCCCAAATGATCTCCAGAATAGAAGTAGAATTAACTCAACCTGGATCACCTGATCTAGTTTTTAATTAAATATGAAAAGAGGAAGAAAAATTGGGTATTTTGAAAAGATGCCATTAAGGAAATCTCTGAAATAATTTTTACAAGATCAGTGTGTGAAAATCAGTAAATATATCAATAATATTATAATGCCAATGAACATTCGCTATTCACTTTACTGAGGAAAGAACATCAGGTATTCATTAAGAAAATTAAAATGAATCCTACTCTATTACATTCCTAAGGAAAAAGCTGCTTTTTCTAACTGTATGAATGCCAAATATTAATTGAAGATGATATGTTTCAAATGAAAAAATAATTTCAATATTATAGAAATATTTTTTCCACACTATAGAGTGAAATAGTTTTCAAACACAATTTACATGAGTGCAAGTGTTTATTTTAAGTTTGCAAGAAAAGTGACTAAATGATGTTGAATGAATTAGGATTAAGGACAAGGTAAGAAACAAATATATGAGATAAAATACTGTCTAATACTTCAAAATGCTTTCCCATAACAAAAGATGTATTTTAAAAGTGATTTATGCCTATAAGTGATATTTTAAAATGAATTAAATGGTTCTGGTTCCACTTGCAATGTAAACTAAAAGACAATAAAATATTGTATATTTAAAATAATTGAACATCAATAACTTGGTATGATGACAGTTGTTTTAAAATCACATGTTTCTCTATAAGTGAGAAGAAAGGAGAGACTGGCTGTCTCTTTAGGCACTTTGGAGGACTGTGACTTAGGGTTCTCTACATGGTGTTCCTTCTCCTGCACCTGAGTAGGGGACGTGCCCCATTTTTGTGTAATGAAAGGAAACAAAACCAGGCAGCAGAGGCAGCATTTTAAGTTCACTCCTACTTAAGAGCCAGGTAAATGAATGTGTGGAGTAAGGCTCAGTATTAGGGACATGTATATGGATGGGTATTGCACACAGTTCTGATGCTAATAGTCATATAATATAGATATGAGATCCTCAAATAAATATTAAACATCATAACCTACCATAAATTTTGACTTTTTTTTCTTTTACTACTTCTTAGTGCTTTTGAAATTATCTTTTATACTCAAGAAAAAAATTGACTAAAATTGAAATTCCTGACAGGAAAGAGGTAGGCAATTTTGAAATAGTCTTTATTTATTCACGTGTTTTCCAGGGGCTCCATGTGTATCAGATCAATCTCTGCTCTCATAGAGCTCACATTCAAACAAGATGGGACAGAGGACAACATGGACTAAATCTGTAGAATGCTAGCTGGTGATATTTATATAGAAAACAAAAAAATAAATAAACATGGCATAAAAGCCAATGGAAGCCCAAAACAGGGAGAGAGGGTGTGTTGCTCTTTCTTTTTATATCTTAGAGAGAGCCTTTTTAATAAAGTGATGGTTGAATGGTAAAGAAGCTTCAATCTAATGTTTGAGCAAGTCCAGTCAAGGCAGAGGAAAAAGCAAATACGAAGATCTGAGATGGCCAAAATATTTGGCATTTTGAGAAAAGTCAGAGATCAGAGAGCCAAGCGGGCAAGGAAAGGTGATAGGATTAGGCCTTCTCTACAATATATCAGAGAATGGAATAGGAATGAAGATGGGGCTCAGGAATCTCATGCTTAAAAATGTAAGAGTGTATGTCAATTTAACCAACTTCTAAATATGTACCTTCCCTTAGAAACAGGATTACTTTCCTAACAACCTAGAGAACTACTTGACTTTAGAAATCTTGGACTCTTTAGTGTTATCACCAAATTACAATTACACAGGAAAAACTACCTGAGGAGTTAAATTAGGATTGACTATAATAATCCACACACATGATGGTATTACAGGCCAAGATTATGCTGGTGAGTGGGAAGAAGTGATGATGATTCTGGATGTGTTCATTAGGTAGTGAAGAATGGATATGTTGATAGACAAGGTATGTGACATAAGATAAAACAGTAAATTGTGGATGGATATAAGACTTGTAACATGGGAAACTGAAAGAAGAAAAGGCCCAATGTGTGATGGAGAAGACTATGACAGAGCATTTTTATTTGGGAGATAGGGTGTCACTTGACATCTGTGGGCTGTGTGTGGACTATGTTGCGCACAGTAGCCTCCTGAGGGGATGTCTGGCACTGGGACTCCCTGGGGCACTCCCCATAAGGATTGACCACCTGATGCAGGTGAACTTCTCCCTCAAGCTTTGCCTAAGATCCCACACAGCACCTGAGATAGGTGTGACCTGCCAAGATATCAATCAATCTGCTGACTGTAAGACATCCCAAAGCAAGACTCCACCCTTGCAACTTTACCCCTGCCTTTGATGTACCTCCTTAAATAAACCACTGGAGCCATTTTGTCTTTGTCTAGTTCAAGAATCCATGTGGACTAGATCTATCAGGGGCTTTGATTTTGTAAATATATTTCTGAATGTTTGTGTTTTATTATTTGTTAATTATTTGAGATATTAAGATTTAGGGTGGCTATTTAGGGTGGCTTGGTTTCCTCTGGGCAGAACCCCCAAATGAGACACTGGCTGTCTTCCCTCCAAAGATAGTGGTTAGAAATTGGGGGGGGGGCACCAATTAATATACAGAGCCTGTGAGACATTCAAATGACTATTCTTAGTAGGCTTCTAGATTTACTAAAATGGGATTCAGGGGAAAGATCTGGATCACAGTTATGAATTGGAAAGTGTTCCATGAGCAGGTGGTATTAGTAACAGGGACACTTATTTTATGCAAGTGGGTGACTTGGTGTCAGCTCTTTGAAGTTATGTTCAGGTTGTTTTATTCTCTCGAAATAGGAAGCAAGTTCATTTTCTGTGAATAAGAATGATGAAGGAACTGGGAGATAGCTGAGAAGAGTAGGTAAAATATGGCTTTTTCCAAGAGATTGAATATGTTTATTGGAATTCACAAATAGCACCAGAGCCATATAATTACAAATAATTTGGGGGATATAGGTTGTATATCAACTCCTTTTTGTATGTAAAACATGAATAGAGTATGTACAACTTAACATTTATGAAGTATTTGTTGAATTAAATTGAATGAAAAGGAATGCTGTATCATTATGTCTTTTTCTGATTTAGTATATGGATTCTTATTTTTATCTGTTTCAGTTACTGGAAAAAGAAAATAAATCTTTCTTCCTTGAATCCCTTCCACAACTATTGTTGGGACATAGATTAAAAACCTTGGTGTTTGGTAACGCTGCTGTCTCTGCCTTTTTGCATATGATACTTTTGCATTTTTGCTGCTACTCTTAGGGATACATGTCAAAGGACCATCTTTGCTTATATCACCTCTTTGGTTACCAACTTACATGGTTAATCAAAGGTTTCCTTTCTGAGGTTTTTTTCTCAGATTGTAATGATGGGCTCACTTTCTCCTACTTTTTCTGTCACTCTACTTGATTTTCCCTTATTTAAATGTAATTCTTATTGTTTTTTTTATTTTTTTAAGAACCTCCATACTATTTTACATGATTGTATTAATTTACATTCCCATGAAGATTGTGCTTGGGTTCCTTTTTCCCCCACACTTCTTTTTTTGTCTTTTTGATGATAAGCATCCTAACAAGAGTGAGGAGATATCTCACTGCAATTTTTATTTATATTCCCTAGCCAATGGATAAAAAGTTACAAAAGAAATACTTCCTATGTCATACTACAAGGCAGAATGCCTATAGTTAACACTCATGGTTTGGATGCTTCAAAATAGCTGAAAGAAAGGACTTTTGAATGTTTTCACCACAAGGAAGTGATATGTGTTTGAGATAGTGGATAAGCTAATTAATTGCCTTAATATGAACATTTTACAACATGCACATATATCAAAACATCAAATTGCACCCCATAAATACATACAATTGCTATGTAACATTTTAAAAAGGTCAAACTTTAAATATAAATTACATTTAAGTTTTTCAAAATGCTTTCTCTCCATATCTCCTTTAAAATGGAAAAGTCTCTCTATAGTCAACTGTTCGGTTGAGAGGAAGCAAAAAGGATCAAAAAGAATTCCCACCTGTTTCCTTTTTTTTCCCCTCAGTCCTCTCTATTTTCACCTCCAGGGATCATTTTATGGTACAGAAACCTAAGAGCTGCTTGCCTAGGGGTCAAGGTACAATAATTATCCTCTGTAAGTATCCCTGGGTTTTTTCCTTGAGCACCTTCAATGATACTAGCTCATGATCATTGAATCAAATTGAATTGAATTTTAAATGTCACACTGAACCTAAATTAATGTAGTAATTAAAATGACTTATAGCTCAATCACTTTCACGTTTTAATTCAGATACCCTCCCTTGCTCTCCCTTTTCCTGAGCCCCCCCACGCACCGCATTGTGCTTTTCAGAAGAGGAGGACAATATTGAGAAGTATCATACAAGATCCTTTTCCTCGGGACATTTACAATGTTAATAGGGAGACAAGAAATGTATGCATAAGATTTTTTAAATTACTGTCAAATTGCAGCCTAATAATGAAGTCCAGAGAATTACATTTTTGGCATAGATGAGTTTAGTTTAAATGGTGTCAGTTAAATGGTGTCAGATGACAGAAATGTGCTCAAGTGGAAAAGTCCTGCAGGCAGTTGGAAATGTGGGACTGAAGCCTAGAGAATGGAGAAAACTAGATTAATATGAATCATTCTGTTCCACAGAAGTGAGTGGGTTATTTAAAGAAGCTAATTCATATAGAGAAAAAAATACAGTGGACCTTTGAGAACTTTGAGTCAAACTATGTCACACACCAGGTTGTATATCTTTCCCCTGTGTGCTATGGCACAAATCACCTGCTTTCACTGATATTCTGCTTCTCATTAAGTGGTAAAATGAGACTTCTATACTTCTTTTTTTTTTTTAATTTTATTTAGAGTCAGGGCCTCACTGAGTTGCTCAGGGTCTCGCTAAATTGCTGAGGTTGGCTTTGAATTCAAGATCTTCCTGTCTCTGCCTCCTGAGCTGCTGGGATTACAGGCGTGCACCACCACACCCAGCTGAAACGTCTATACTTCTATGGTATATAATGTAGGTAACAGCTCTCCAGCTATACAAGTGTTGACAGTTGATGTCATAAAAACATTAACAGTTATCTGTTAATCCAGCAAAGTTAAGTTTACCGATGCCTCAGAAGGGAAATATCAGAAGAGGACATTGGGATCTGAAATAAAACAGATTATGCCAAACCTTTAAAAGAAGAGTATTTGGATTTGGGCAAACATTGTAGCATCAGTGGACACAATGAGATGAGAGAATTGAGAAGTAAACAGTTGTCCAATAAGCAAGTATATTTGAACAGGTTGGCAATCTATTGCCTGAAGGAAGATTTGTTTGCCTAAATGAACTAAATCTTTTCTTGGGAAAAATAAGTAGCTTGCAAGAATTTTCTGAATAGAAATGTAAAACTGTTCCTTCCTTCCTTCCTTCCTTCCTTCCTTCCTTCCTTCCTTCCTTCCTTCCTTCCTTCCTTTCTTTCTTTCTTTCTTTTTTAGAGGCTTATATTCCTAGGTGAAAATGTGGGCAAACATAAATCATACAAATAGAGGTGTCCTTAATTCTTAATCTTCAGTTGGTTCTCAGGAATATGGAGGGAGAAAAACTTAATTTTTCACAGATATATATGTGAATTTGCAATTCACACAATCTACATGTAATTAAAGGAATTGCTTTTTGGTGAGATATTTATTTCTATTATAAGCCACAACTGTATGAATGTATGTGTGTGTGTATGTATGTATTTTTTTTTTTAATTTGCTTGTTCTGCCCAAGGCAAAGATTTCATTTTTAGCATTTAAGGGAAATTATATTATTTTATAGGTGTTCTAAATATAAGCAAGATATACTTACAGTTTGGAAATCCCTCAATATCTCACATATTTGACAGTGAATATTTATTATGGTCTTTAATGTCCTCTGAAAAGTTCATGTGTTTGGGAATGCAGTACTGTTCAGAGGTGAAATGATCAAATTCTGAGAGCTGTAAGTGGATTAATCTATTGTTACCATTTGGTAGTAATGATAGGTAGATGGAACATCACAGGAAGAAATCATTGAACATGTACCTTTGGGGATTGTATCTTGTCCCTAACCCTTACCCCCACTTCCTGGATATCATGTTCTGAGTAATTTCTCTCTGTCATGACCTTCTGCCTCACCTCAGGCCATAGAGATGGAATAGGCTCACCTCTGAAATTGTGAGTCCCAAATAATCTTTTCCTCCTCTAAATTGTTCTTGTCAGGTACTTTGGTCACAGAAATGAAAAGCTGAATAATTCCCCATTTATGAATGATAACAAGTGGATTGGTCTTCTGCCACTGATTATATAGTTTTAGGGTATAAGTTTTATAGTCAGACTACCAGGTTCAAGCTTTTAGCTCTATCATGCAAGATAAACCACTTAAACTCTCTTTGGATTAGTTTTTTTAGTCAATACAATTGCTGTAAAAATAGTACCTGCTTTATTGGATTGTAGTTGGAATGTTGCAATAAATTAAGAAATAGATCTTAAAACAATGTTTGACCCATTGAAAGAATCCAATGAATGTTTTCTAGAGTAATGCTAATAACAATTATAAGCCAAGTATCTAATATTTATCCTGCTTGTTGTTTACTAAGATCCTTTGGTCTGCACTTAAATTTGGGAAATCATTAGTTGTGGAAAGTTCTCAAACATTATCTGCAATATTTCTTCTACTCTGTTATCTCTTTTTGTAGTTCTAACATTGCAATTCTGTTTATAACCCTCTTTTTTAAAATAATCCCACAGGTTTGAGATGATCCATCCAGTTTTATCTTTTAAATTACTATTATTACTTTTTCTTTCCATTTCACTTTAGGAAATTTCTATGGGAAATTCAAACTCACTGACACATTCTTCAATTTTGTGAAGTCTGTTGTTGAACACAGAGGCATTCGTCTCTTAACAGATTTTTTTTTTATTTCTAACATAACAGTTTGACTTCTTTATAGTTTCCATTTCTCTGCTTCCATTTCCCTTTCATTCATATGCATTTTTTTGCTTTCCATTGAATCTTTTAACATTAATTATTGTTATTTAAATCCACTGACTGATAATTCTAACATCTGTACCATATCTTAGTCTCATTCTGATTATTATGTTCTCTTCAGAGATTATTTTTCTTACCTTCAGCATGCCTTGTAATTTCTTTTGAAAGCTGGCATTGTTTCATTATGTAATTGGAAGTGAGTAAAGAGATCTTACTGCACTGATAGGCATCTTAGGAGATCAGTGAGTCTTGGTTCTCTGAGGCTATAGGTACAAGAGGCTTAGATTTTTTCCAAAGCTATAGTTTTTCTCTTCTGTTGACAATGGACTTCTTTAAGTACTCCTCCTCAAGACTCATATGTCTTTGCAGGTCTTTTATCTTTAATACCCTATTTTTATTTTGAATTCCTATTGTTATACTGATAGATTGTTACTTTCTTATCTGACTCTTGTAGACTAAGTTATATTTTGCCTTTCATTTTCACCCGTAAGTGAGACAAGAAGCCTAGAGAGAGCTAGAATGCAGTGATCCTTTTCCTTCAGCATGGAATGAACCATGGAGATGTTTTCACATAGGAGAGTAGGCACTTGTTATTAGAGAAGGCTTTAAGAGTATTTCATAATCCTTTCCTTCACCTGCTATTCAACCAGGTTTTTCTCAAGGTATCATTTATTATGATGAACAACTTAATATAAAAACAGCTATTTCTAGGCATCCCTTCTGTGAGTGCCTCCCCAAATATTTGACTCATTATTTACATTGTCTACTAAAACTTTCTGACTAAAAATAGTTAAGAGCATATGAAAAAAATAGTTGATATTTATAAATACATCTTTAATCTGTAAAGTAAAAGTGTTTTTGTCAATAGATACAGTTTACATGTTTACCTATTAGAATAAATTTAAGAAAAAAGTAAAAAGCAGAATACTTAGTGTGAGATTACTAGCTTTCAGGGGTGTGTGTGTGTGTGTGTGTGTGTGTGTGTGTATACATATATATACATACATATATCACATATAAAAAAGTCTTTACTCAAGTACCATAGAATATTCTATATATAAATAACAGAGAACAAAAGAAGTACATAAAGTCACTTGTTGTTTTTGCAAAAAAAACACAAAATGTGACATTTTATCAGAGGAGCTATAGACACTGAAATTAACAACCAAACCCTCATTTTTTTTTAATGTATCGTTACTTGTCTTTGCTTGATTACATTCTCCAACTGCATACTACTGAGATATTAGGTTTTTATTTTATACAAAAAGTCCCTGAGGAAGAATATCTACTTCAAAAATTGTTATAGTTCATATTAAATATTAACTTCTCCAAATTCATGTTCCATTTGTGTATTTTATGCTTACTGTTTGAAAAAGTAAAAGGAGGTTAGAAATTATATTTATCTTTATGTCATATCCTTCTTCATGTATAAATAAACATGATCATTTTGGTTCAATTGATTTTTAGCTCAAAGAATAAATATAGAATGCATATGAATATCCTGTATTATTTTAACCAAAATCTCCCTCTAGCCTCAATTTAGATTGATTGACTCTTATCTTTTTTAAAAACGATTTCCAAAAATACTTTGAAATTTATCTTTTGAAGGACATTTAGTTATGATACACTCAAGTCAAGTATTTTCTGACGAAATCAAGGTTGCTGTTGTTTTTTTTTTTTCCTCCTTAAGGAGAATCATGTCAAGTTAATATTATCTGATCAAGATACTTCTCACTTTTGACCACTCTCTAAATTTGGTACTTTACATTAAATTGGATACTCCCATGCATCTTTCCACAAGGACTTATTCAACTGACCTGAAATATTTAACTTTTCCACTGTGATAGGCTGGTCAAATCACAAGAAAGAATCTAATGGGAATAAATTAGTCTTTGCTCATCCTACCTCCTTGTTTATCTTAAAAGCTGGGCTAATAAGATGTTGAGAACAGATTAAAGCCTGGAGCAGTGGCTCACACCTGTAATCCCAGTGGCTCTAGAGGCTGAGACAGGATCACTAGTTCAAAGCCAGCGTCAGCAATGACAAGACACTTAGCAATTCAGTGAGATCCTGTCTCTAAATAAAATACAAAACAGGGTTGGGGATGTGGCTCAGTGGTTGAGTACCCCTGAGTTCAATCCCTGCTACCAAAATAAATAAATAAATGAATAAATAAAAATAAAGGGCTGGGGATATGGTTTAGTGGTTAATAACCCCTAGGTTCAATTCCTGGTACAAAAAAAAAAAAGAAGAAAGGATTAAAGAGTAATCTCATCACATCACAGTAGACATAAAAAAGGTAATCCCTTTGTGCCATGGATTTGAAAAATCTGCCCTTGATTGTGGTGAAACTTTTGACTTGGTTCTGTCTACAGACTGTAATAAAATGATAGGATAGTTACGTCTGTGATTCTTATATTATATATGACTTCATCACAACACAATAGAGCCACAAGGAGTTTTGCTAGTCTTTTAGTCAGCTGTCATGCTGTCAGAGGTCTGTGAGAGAACCTGAAAAAAGGCCACCTGGCAATAAACTTAGGGTGGCTTCTGAGAGCTAAAAGCAGCTTCCAGCTGACAGCCAGAGAGGAAAGTGAGATCATACTCCTACAGAAGCAGGAGAGGAATTGTACTGATAACCATTTGAGCTTGGAATAGGATCCTAAGCTTCAGAAAGCAATGCAGCCACATTGACACATTGACTGCAACCTTGTGAAACCCTGAGCAGAAGAACAAGTTAGGCTATCCCCGAAATCCTCACACAGAAACTATGAGGTGCATGCACACTGTTCTAAACCTCTCAGTGTGTGATATCCCAAAATATACCTAATACATTCATGCATGCCTTAGTTTATTAAAATAGTTAGACATTTTTCATAACAGGTTAGAGCTTCACTATAATAATGCTTCATGCAATATAAAGTGTGTTTCCAATGGATCTTTAAAAGTTTCCTATTTTTCTGTAATATACAATATATAATATTTTCAATCCATCAATCTTAAAGATAACTATGTAAAGCAGTTTCAAATGATAATAAAAACAATTCACTGGTAAAAAGTGAATATACCTATAATGATGACTGCCATTGTGTTGCTACTGTCTATTTAAAAGTGATTTCATAAGAAATGTTTTTATAATGTTTTATAAATATTTTTAAATGGTTTTATAAGAGTTGCTGTGCATGCAGCTGATAATGATGCTGTGTCTGTAATTGGGTCCTCAACAGAAAAATAAAGAAGGAGGTTATCTTTAAAAACCCACATAACTGCTTATACCTAGAAAATAGAAGAGGGATGAAACAGAGATGGGACACAGCGATGGGGAAATGAGTGAATGAGAACAACCACAGCTGGGCATAAAGACCTCATCCCTGAATGAGACTGTAGCGCCAACAGCATGCTGAGGCTATTTTGACTTCTTTGTAAGAATGAAACCTAATTGTGTCATTCTCCAGAATGAGAAGAAAGGAAAGTGGTAATGGGAACCCCTTCCTGAATATTGAAAAGGGTATTTATGCCCTTGAAAGGATGAACAACTTTGTCATCCAGGAAATTTGGGTGAGTTAAATTTGAATTTAGATTTTAAAATAACTCTTGTGAGAACAAATACCTGTTACAGAAGTTTCAGGTTAGTTTCTTTGATATGTTTGCTTATACCTTTGATATGTTTGCTTATACCTTATTTTCTTTGATGTGTTTCCTTACACCTTCTTACATTTTAACTAATTATTTACTTTTTTAGTATATAATCACACATGAAGATGAAGAACTGATGGATCAATTATTTCTATTTAAAATTTTCAATAGTTACTTTGTAATTACTCTGTACTGAAAGTATCTTGACCTGCAAAACTAATAATAATTTGACATTTAATTTTGCAACATCCTCACCAACTGCTGTTTTCCAACATTATTATTTATTAATCTATTATGTGAACTATGATGTCTTTCTATTTTGATTTGTATTTCTCTATTTATAAATGACTGCACTTTTGTGTATTTGTAAGACATTACAATTGAAATTTGAGTTGTGATAATACAGCATTTAAATAGTTATTGTACATTAATTTTTTCTAGTACATTGTAAAATATATTTATATTATTTGTTTTAGTTAATATTAATGATATATGTTTGTTTATTTTGGAGACCAGGAAAACAAACACATTAAAAAGAAAAATAATGTTAAAATCACAAAACACTGAATATGCTGATTTATAGCTTTCTTTGCATAATCACCAATATTTATCATCTTTGCTTAGTAAATATATATGTTATGTTGAATTCTCTTTTATCAACAGAAACCAAACTAGAGTATTTTAAACATGGAAGCAAACCTAAGAACACTTGGCCTTCTATTATCTTGCATGCCACATCCATAATCCAACCAAAGTGTGGATTAAAAATATTTAGAAATCTTCACATCTCTATTGAACGTGTAATTTTTTCCTTGTAATGTTTTACCACAACAATACAGCATAACAACTATTTATATGGCATTCACCTCAGATTGAGTATTATAAGCAAACTAGAGTTGTTTTAAAACATATGAAGACTGTCCCTAAGTTATTAGCACGTATGTACTAAGCCATTTTATGTAAAGGACATGATCAACTAAATTTCAGTATGCATGAACCTAGAACCAATCCCCTCAAGAATGGCCAGGGGTGACTGTGATTGGACCATCTTATAAAGTTCACAAAGAAGCTAAAGAATCATGTCATATTTAGAACAGAAACCGAGTGAGTTCCAAGAATATAACTGATAAAAATCAAGGGACAGTAAATTTCAGACATCTCTGTACTGTTAAAACAGAGTCAGTTCTGTTAAAAGCAGTCTTCCACTCAAGATATAGGAGAAGTGATGACACTTGGTTACTCCATAGCAGAACTTGGTCCATTACGTGCACATGTGTGTGTGTGAGGGTGTGTGTCTCATGGTAGTTAACAAAGGCTAATTAGCATAAGTAGAGAAATAGAAATGATCTAATTCTAGCAATTACAACAGATGCCCAGCATATCTGTTATGTTTTCTTAATGGAATATTAACATTCCATTTAATAGATTACTTATCACTTTGTACCTGACAATATATTTTTTGACTTTTTGTCATTTTTTATAACTTTGTTGTGCTAGTTGTTGACATTGAAGACATCTTCAACGTAATGATTCAATACAGTATGAGATTTTTTTCAGCTAATTGTCCACCAGATATTTTGGACCACTTTAAAATCCAATCCTTAGTTTAAAAGATCATTTATTCCTAAAACAAACATAACACATTTGCTTTGTTGTTTTATTTCATTAAGAGTTCATTTGCATTCCTTAGATCTCCAACTGGATCCAACATTTATATGTGCAATCCACACTGAATTTTGATTTTGTGTATTGTCTGGACTAACCATAGTGCAATTTTTCCACAAGAAAGTTTGTCTTTTACTTGTTGATTTATAATGGATCCTTAAATGTTTTGTTATTTGACAAAATTTGTATCTCTTATGTATTGGTATTATTTAAAATAATTCCTTGCTTATTATTTATCACTTCATATAATATGTGAAGAGCTTTTACATCTATATGCAAACTATTAAGCTTTGTTCTCATAATGTTTGCCTTTCTCTAGTTATTGTTGCTTTGTAAGATTTCTGGCACAATATTGTGTTTATTCTCTTGTTTTCCATGATTAATCATTAATTACGCTTCTTATTTAAAATATTATCTTGTTTGTTTAATGTATATGAATGGTATTGGTAATGAAATCATCTGGTAAACTGAACACACACAGAATCCAGAATACCCATCTTGAAACTCTGTCTTCTGAGTTATCTGAAAAGCAGGTTTTCCTCTAGCAATTAGTTGTGTCTTACAGTGGTCCATCACTGCCATAATGGCTATTCCTTCCCATCACTATTTAGAGATGCAGGGGAAAGAAAGTTCTTCAGAGCCTTCAGAGATGGGTGCTTAAAACAGGCATTACTATGTGGCTTTCTACTACTCAAATGACCCAGGAATAACTCTCAAATCACAAACAACCTTGCTGGAGGGACTGCAAATTTGTATAATCATTCTGGAAAGCAGTATGAAAATTCCCATCCAAAATGGGAATGGAACCACCATTTAACCTGGTTATACTACTCCTTGGTATATATCCAAAGGAGTTAAAATCAGCATACTACCATGACAGAGACACATCAATATTTATAGCAGCTCAGCTCACAATAGCTAAACTATGGAACAAACATAGGTGCCCTTCAACAGATGAATGCACAAAGAAAATGTGATATATATATATATATAAAATGAGATATTACTGAGCCATAAAAATGAATGACTTTATGACTTTTGCTGATAAATGGATGGATCTGGAATTATCATTGAGTGAAATAAGCCAATCTCCAAAAAACAAAAGTCAAGTATTCTCTCTGATATGCAGATGCTAATTTACAATGGGTTGGGGTGGGGAATTAAAGTTTAGTGGATTAGAGAAAGGGTAGTGAAAGAAGGGATAGGGGCTAGGAATAGGAAAGACAATGGAATGAATCAAACATAAGTTTCCTGTGATCATACATACAAACATGGCTAGTGAAACTATACATCATGTACAACCACAAGAATGGGATCCTAATTAAAATAAGTTGTACTCAATGTATATATGTCAAAATACACTCTACTTTCATGTATATCTAAAAAGAACAAATAGAACCAAAAAGAACAAAATCAGTTTCCCAAGATTTCTCCATTCCTTCCAAAGATATTTGTCAAAGTAGTTGTCTTAAATGTTCTGTTCTGTTCTCTGAGTCATAAGCTGACCCTGAAAGGCTATTGGATCTCCCTAATATTTTTTTCCAAATGTTTATATTTCCAGAGGGCTCAATGATAGATAATAAGCAACAATAATAAATAAGTAGTCTATTTCATATCAAATGTAATTTATGTAACACCAAATATCTCCATGTAATTTTTTCTTTTTTAGTATAAAATCTTCTCCAGTTATTACTTTAAAGTGTACATAGGCTTGAAATGTTGTAGGTTAAATTCCCTGTAATCAAAATGTATACTACCCATCTTCTAATTATGTATATGTATAGAGATATAATATATATGTGTGTATATATTATATTAATATATGTCACATACATATATAATATAATGAATACATAATATAATAATCATATATAATATATATTATATACAAGGGCAAATTAGAGTACAAATTTTAAAAGACCATTACAAATATTATTTCATTTTTTAGTATGTTAATAATGTCCATATTTTGGTGCTATTTCCCACAAAGCCTTTCATGACTATAGATATGCTATAGAAGGTTCTGCAAATTTTCTTATCTGCTACCTCAGGTAAGATTCTGACAGAGTACTAGCAAGGCCATTTGCATTGAGGAGCTGAAACACAAGAGTTACAACCAAACCATCATATGGACTCTTTTGAATGGTTCCATTTAAATTATCAATATAGTACATTCATTGGCTAAATTTAGCAGAAATTCTTGGACATGCCAATGAAGAATTCTTATATAGATTTTAGGTAGACTTTATAAAAACCAGGCATCACAGCAAAAATAATTATTTTAAAAATGTTTCTTGATGTTATAATTTGGAAATAGTAGTCTTTTAAATCATTTATAACTAAAAGATTGTTTAACATATTAATTTGAGAATTTTTTTAAAAATTGCAAGGTTTTTACAAATATATGAGATAACTAACAAAGTTAATTATTAAATATAATTCATATGTATATAACTCATATATAATCATATTATATAAAATATTATATAATTATATATAATTATAATATATAGTTATCTCATATATTAAACAAAGTCTTTTTTATATAATATATATAATATTAATTATTGTTATATTGTAATATTATACATATTATTAATTATATATAGTTAAATATATATAATTAACTTTGGTAATTATATATATTCATACAGATTCTTACATAAACATAGAGATATAATTTTTATTCAAAAGTCCATATGAATGCCATATACATTTTAATCTCTTTTTAAATTTTTAGTTGCAGATGAACACAGTTTATTTTATTTATTTTTTTATCTGATGCTGAAGATTGAACCCAGAGCATCACACATGCTAGGCAAGTGCTCTACCACTGAGCCAAAACCACACCCCCAGCCACACACATTTTTAAAAGAAAATGTTTCCTCATTTTTCCTCCATCTGGAGTAATCTAATACCTATATCATCCAAAGTTTGGGAAATTGATTATAAAGTTCAGGGTTTCACTGCAGATGATGTTTTGACTTTGGTTTTGGCAATTTTATATAGTTGCAAAGCAACAATATTCTTTTATGTTACACTTCAGAGTCTTGATAATAATCATGCATCTTTTTTCTTTCTTTTCTGATTTATTTTTATTTTTGCCATGATTGACCTTTTCCTCTTTTGCTATTATCTAACACCACAGTTTTTGATTGAGAGTGTGAACTGTGAAGTCGCAAATGAACTGGTCCTGGAAACCCAAAGGACTAGATTTATGCCCCAGAATCTTCTAGCGAAGATGTGACCTGTGGTGAGTGGGGCAAGGGGAAGTGAATTGAATGTGGCATGGGAGGCAGTAGAAATGTACTCAAACCCAAGTCACAACTCTTTATAGCTGTATAAACTTGACAGGTTCCTTAATCTCCTTGATCCTTGGCTATTTTTCTTTGAAAGTGTGATTGATGTTTTATGCACATCATTGCTCTGCATCTTAACCAGGAAAACTTCCTAAAGGATCTGACCCCAAAAAAAGTTCTCAAAAAATGTGTGTTGTTTGTCACTTCTCTTTCTCTCTGAACTTCAATTGCTTGTCTATATATAACCCTTGTATATATTCATATCAGTAAACCCAACTGCCCTATAGTTGACCCCATGCTTATGGCCTTAGTCTTTACCCCTCTTTTGGTCCTAAGTAATTGAAATTTTCACACTCTCACTACAGGCAGCACTTCCAGTTCTCCTTTTCTTAAAAAGAGACATTTGCATTCCCACCTGTCTCCTGACACCCTAATCACAGGTCTCCTCAACTCACTGTGCACTCACTTTTACCCCATTAAGTTTAGTAAGATTTATATTCTACACTAAGACCATAGTTATATTTTCTAGATTGTGCCATGAAGTGATTGTATGACACACCAGAAGGAAATACACTGTAACAACTGTGAATGTTCTTCACAGAGAGTAGGCAAGGAATTTATTTGTTATCATTTAGGTTCCATGCCATGATTCCTGTGATGCATGCAGAAGATTATGGACACCAACTTAAGTTACCTCTCTGTTTCCTATGTCCCCTCTTACCTTTACCTTACTTTCAGCATTTCCAGAGTTCAGAACCATACCACATTTCCACTGATGTGCCATTTTTGTCAATAGGTACTCTCTGCTCACCAACTCCAGTTGTCACACCTAGAAACTTCCCTTCTGCACTTGCCTAAATTTTCTCATTATTAATTGTCTCCATTTTCCCCATAAAATGTTTATTCCTCACCTGAGGATTGTTTCTGTCATCACACTGGACTGATTGGAAGCATATGCAATTTAAGATGGTTATTTTTCCACTGTTCTTTGGAGTCTTTGCTCTACTCTCTTCTAGCCTCTGGTGTTACTGAAAAGATACCTGATATCAGTTTGTTTATTGTCACTATTTACAGTTTTTATTTACTGTTTGTATTCAATGACTATTCTCTTCATCTTAAGTCATTGTAAATTTCACTATGTAATGTTAGGGAATTCAAAGTGGCCTTTGTTGCTATTGTTCATTGATTGATTGATTGATTGTTGGTTTGTAGTACTGGGGATGGAACCCAGTAGTATTTGACCTGTGAACTATATTCCTGGTTTTAAAAAAATGAGATTAGGTTTCCCTGAGTTGCCCAGGCTGGACTGGAACTTGTGATCCTCCTGCCTCAGTTTCCTTAGTAGCTGGGATAATAAGTGTGCACTGCTGTGCTGGTCCTGTTGTTACTGATGGTTGTTTCACTTGAAGAGTTTCTGGTTTTGTTTAATAGATGAAATATGTCCTTGAATCTCAGGATAAAAATGAGCCCACCCACTTCTTTTTTGTTTCTCTTTGCCTTCTAATACCACTAGATAAATGTCAACTCTTTGTTCTTTCCAGTTCTTTTTCCTTCATGTTTTATATTATGTGTACCTTTTGTCTGCCAATTTACTTTGTAAAATAATATTATAGAAGATATGTATGTCAATGCTGCTTTGGTAGCAATTTAAAGTGGATAGAGACAGAACCTTAAGGGACTTCCAGAAGAAAAGAAAAAAATCAACAAATAGAATCAAATACTCTATTTGCATTTTTTTCCATTAACTGGTATATTTTTGGTCTCCACTACTCATTACTGACATTTTTATTTGAATTCAGAATTCCAAAATTTGATACTCACTATGTCACTCACTATGAAAAGTGGTGTCCAGTCCAAATACCTGTAAAGTCCCTACAATGTGTGTGGCTTCTCCCTGCTTTAACTGTGCCACCTGTGAGAAGGCACACCGCAATTACCAGAGAAGGGATCCTAAGATCCCTTGAGAACAAAACAAGTCAGGATAAGATTGTTCAGGAATCTCAAGTAACACTTCCCAATCTTGAAAATCACTCAATGCAAGGATTCCTTTTTATCTTATCTGCTGAAAAAATAATCATGTCTACATATATGCAGTCATACTCCTTGCAGCTTTCTATATTATTTGGCATGCTGGCTCTTTATTCTAGAGTTCTAATGCTCAAGGCAAATGAAAAGAGCTTTCCTGAAAGCTGGGGTGTTTTTGTTCCTGCTGCCTCTTTTTCAGGGTGCCTTGATCAGAGTTTGATGGAAGAGTCAGCCCACTTGTTGCTTCTCGTTAAGAAACTCTATGGCTCATCTATCTAACAGTCTGCTTTCCTTGCTTGCATTTTAGTCTTTCTCATTCCATTCCTTATATGTGAACATCCTCCATTTTCACGATAAGCTTTAATTATTAATGTAGGAAAGTCATTTTAAATTCAATCTCCCTGTATTTATAGTAGACTTTCTTGTTAAGTAAATGACATTGACAAACTATGTCTTAAATTCACACATAATCTGTGATCCCTGTAACTTATCTCTTTGATACGAAAAAGGCTGGGAAAGAGCTGCCTCTTCTTGAATATGGGAATTCACAAAAGACCAAGTCAACAGTGAGCTGCCATCTTAAACAGTTTTGAAACACTCAATACAGCCTTTTGAAAATATTGAAAATAGCAAAGCCATGATTCTGAAAACCTGGTCCCATGATATCCTGAAATCCTAAACTTGGGGGAGAATAAAAAGAGAAGTCCAAAGGAATGAGAAAAGAGGTCAAATGAGGTAATAATGGGGAAAGTGTAAAGGTAGAATATGGGATGTGGATACCAGGCTCAATTTTCCTCTTTTAGTACATGGTCTTATCAAATCCCAAGCTTATTTTCAAATTTGCAACTTTGATTTTCATAATACTTTCTTTGTTTTGCTTATAATATCTTTTTACAAACCTTATACTTTCAGGCCCTTTTTAACTCTCCCCACCCACCCCTGTGGAGTGTCACTCTATTATTTCAGTATGCAATAAATATCCTTTCTCTGAACTGCCACAATTGTTATTAAGCCTGTAGTTTAAAATACCCATTTATATGTGTGTCATATTTTTGGAATCACATCTGCGAGGTCTGAATTATATATTCACCAAGGAGAAGTCTTTTCAAAGTGCTATTTGCTGTTAATAAGTGTAATATGAAATGCTAAATACTAAAGACTAATGAATGCATGAAACCCAGGCCTGCTTCTCTTCATTTCCAGAATAATATTAGATGCTAGATGAGCTGTAATTCTTATAAAAAGTGAAAAATCTAGCTTCAAAGGTCTTCCTTTTTGTTTTTCTACAAACTTTTTTGATGTTTTGTTTCATTTCTAACAATTTACTCACAGAGTATGAAAAACTTTGGCATAGGCCCCATTTAGACTGTTTTCATGGAAAGTAAGGAAAAAACATGAGATTTGGAAATTTACATTTAGCAACGAAATATATGGTAAACCTTAAACTCCACGGTTCATTTCCTGCTCTTCTGTTGATTTCTCTGCATTCTTGGCCCAGGAGAGTACAAAAACTTTTTGTGTGCAACTTGATTTCTATACTGTTTACCCCATTTCCACATCTGTACTACTTCTTCCTTCACCCAATTTTATTTTCCTATTTTCATTGCTTACTTGAAACTGGGGCATATGATTAAAATCAAAGAAATAAGACTTGGATATTTTTTATACCTGTCTCTTTTTTTCCCCCTAGATAATTTTTTTCATGCTCTTTTTTTTTTTTTTAAACTAGAATGTATTTTGGAAACACTTAAGGGCATATGCAAATGGGAAAATAATATAATTCATTGTATAGTAAAGACCCCATGTCTCCTTACCCTGCTTTAGCAATTCATAACATTTTTTTTTCAGTTTCAGCTTTGTATTTCCCCTTTCTGCTCAGCCCATCAACTGAATGAGTTAATTTCAGTTTTATGACAGAGTAATTATTAAACTAAAGTGGATCACCATGTCTATGGGCATCCATAAATTATGCTTCCTTTATTTTCCTATTATTAAAAATCTACATAGACAATAGATTGTTAGACTCAGGATTTTCATGTATCACATCCAAGCCAGGCAGTGTGGTAATGGACAAATTATTGAATCTATCAAGACAAAGGTATTGACTGATATCCCCCCAAACAAACCAATAAGTGAAAGGGAGCTTGGAAATACTACATAAGTCACTTGCCTTTCACAGTTTACTAATTCTCTATTCCAATCTCACTGTAGCACTGCATTCATTATGTATTCATATTGTTTCTCATACATTCACTCCCCAAACAGTTCTACACAGGCTTCCATACTTTTGAATCCATTTCCCACTGTATTACACTAACATATTTTTTGCTACTATTCAGTGAGCTACTTTCCCAATGACACATATACACAGGAAATAGCAAAAGGAAATGGCTTCAAATAGATTCTAACATCTTAGGGAAGGTTGAATTATTTAAGGATTTAGTAAGAGTCTTTAGATAAAAGTGATTTTATATAATTATAGAAATGGATGTGGAAAAATGATTCACAAGATTGAATTCCATCATTATAAGAAACAAAACATTTTTCACTGTGGAAAGCAGATATTTTACACTAATTTGTAATTGTGAGAAAAATAATATTTTTCCCAAATTCTATATAAATCTCATTTTATTTTTATAATGTCTCTTATCAAAAATGTGTATCTGAATTTGTAGCATTTTTTGTTTCATTCCATTTTTTTAATCCAGTTGTGGTTACTATATCAGCAGCTACACCAGTTGAATAAAAATTGTTATTGTGTAAATATGTAAAAACTGCAGAAAACCACATACTTCAGTAATCCATCACTAACAATAATCTCTATTTTCTTAAAAAATCAGTAAATTCTTAACAATTTACCTATATTGATAATTTTACAAGAGAATGCTTGTATCATTATTAATCTAAATTATATAAAGATATATATGCACCAATTTTAAAAGCTCTGGAAAAAATTTAAGTAAAATCAGTTTAAATGCAATTCTAAACTCTCAGAATTTCTCTTTGCTGACATGATCTGGATTTCATAGCAGTCATTATTTACTCTGTAACTTTTCTCCTCTGAGTTTTTCATACCAAATTGGTATAGCACAAGGGATATAGTTTATCTCTGTAGCTTTGTTCTTTCCTGCTTTGGGTCGTGTTTAATTTCTTCAGACTACTCTTTGAAATACCAACCTCTGACTCCAAGGATTGAAAAACAATCCTGAAGGATGCTGTTTGTTTCACAGCTCTGTGAGACAGTTTTAATCTTTGGTTTCCTGCAAATTCAAGATGACAGTGGCATTTTTATGTCAAATGTTTGTTAAATCAGATTCATTTTCTGGTATTATCCAGTGTGGTTCTACAACAGAGTCTTGAGTCCAAATGTACCTTTTAGTTTTTGTTTTCCCGAAGCAGGACTTGAAAAGCCACTCTGCCCTTAGAAGACCATCTACATAATGGGAGGAATGTGATATAAATAATTTGCCCTGTGTAAATAAAACTAAAATACAGCAATACTAAATCTTCTTAATTCCAGTTATTAGGTAACATTGCTCTTAGATTATGAAGCTTCAGTTTTCTGGAATAAATTTAGAATTATACTTGGTATGCAATATCATTTTTGAAATGTGAAATCTTGCTCATTATTCTGTCAAAATGTAGGTTTAGTGATTGAATATATATATGATCGATTTCTTGCTCTGAGTGAACTTCCACTTTATGAGAACTATGATATCGGCTCAGATTTCTCTTGAAATACAGCATAAGAAGCTGGGCCAAAATTAATAATCACTCTAATTTGTAACTTCTCCACAGTGCCATCCATCTCATCTATGCATGAAAGACACTTTAACTCCAATAGATATTCAAAGTTCAGAAAAGATATATGGGTGTACAAAAAAAGGATTATAGGGGACATAACAGCATGCTGCATTGATGTAGCTTTCTGAATTAAAATTATTTTACCCTTTTCAATATTATCTTGACATATCCATGCTTATTCCACAAAAAGGTGGAGTGTAAGATAAATGAATGAATGTAGAATTTATTTGATGGTTGTATAGTGACCTTATTGACCATATGAATCAGGTAGAAGCAAACTTCCATAGTTAGGTGTTGCTTTCATCAGTACACAGAAAAAAAAAAATATTTATGTAATACTATTTCCAATTTTCTATGTTTTTCCCTTAGATATGAAATAATAAATCAATAAATTTATAGTTCCCTGGAGAAGGAGTTCTGAAGTTAAATATGGGTGTGATTACAGAATGCATCAATACTTGCTTTTCATAAAAAAATTCTCCATCGTCTTTGAATCCAATTGTTAAAAGAAAGAGCTTAAACATAATTCAAATGTGTCTTGGACAAAAGGGCAGGTTTTTAGTATAATTTATGTACATTTTTTACAAAAATCTTCATTTGATGAATGACAATTGTCAGTTACTAAGCAGCTGGCTAATGATTCATTCAAAAAAATCAAACACTGAATCCTGAGTATTTAGTCTTTAATTATATGTGAGTGTGCTTGGATCCTAGAAATCAGCAGTCCTTATTGTGTATCTGTTCTTAAGTTATATTAGAACATGATCTGATCTTTGGCACAAGAAACACTGAAACACCTGTTAATGTTTTGCTGTCAGACTATCTGTTTAATGGGCTACTGGGCTAAGAGCAAGATGCTTTGGGACTGAAACAATGGGCACATTTTCACTGAACCTTCTTGTCTCACTACATGTGCAATGTTATCATACAAAGAAGTTGTTTTACAGATTTTAAAAGACAAAAATATAGATTTGTGTAAAAAAGTTCATCTGTGTGAATGGAGTCTGCCTTGTATTATACATTTAAGAGAATAAGACTTCACTTGTGATAGCTTTGGCTTTAATGATCTGATCCTCAGCAAACATTTCCTAATTTGAAAATTAAATGAAGACAGAGGCTTTTGGTGAGGGAGTGGTTCTGGCATACTGGGATGTGGTATTCTGATTGAGTTTTCCAGGTCAATGAATTCCCAATCTCCACCAACAGTATGGTAGTCCTTTTTATTTTCTTTGTATCATCAGACACAGTACCTATTTTAACTGTAGTGAGCTAAGCTTCCTTCCTGTAGCTAGAACTCTTCTCACATGCTTCAGAGTCCTGACATTGCAGCCCTCATGGTTGTATTGAGGCAGCAATGTTATCCCAACAGGTAAGACTATGGTTTCTTGAATATAAGACATACTGCCCCAGATCATAATCCATCCAGGTGGATAATTTGATGATGATTGACTTTCAGGAAAATATATAAAAAATGTTGTCACTGCTGTGAACAGAAAAATCTAGGGGGAGGTGCTTTTCACTCACTCTATGATATTTTTGTTTTCAAAGACAATGTAATTTGTTTCTCCTTTTCATTAGGGCTGATATAAATTTTCAAAATTTAGATTTTATGTACATTTCTTACAAAAATCTTCATTTGATGAATGACATTTGTCACTCATCTAAATTTATAAAACTTAGATCTTGCAAAATTTTATTGAATTACTAAAACATTAAATTTGTTAGGAAGGAATTGCTTCCAGACTTCTGCTACTAGGAACTGTAATGCCAGATTCATGGGACCCCAATAGACCTCCAGGAGCGGAATCCAATGCAATCACACAAGAGTCTTTATTGCAAGCTCAAGCCTGGACTCAAAACCTTTCCTGATACAGAGGTCCCAGGGAGTGAGTCCTGGTCCTTTTTCCAGTGAGATTTTATAGGTTTTGGGGGGGATACTCTATGCTTCACAACATCACACAGCAAATCATTCCATACCGAGGGAAAATCAGACAACAACTCTTAACATTGATTAGCACATTCACTGGAGGGAACAAGTTGGGTAGGGGTGATTGGTTAGTACAAGAGGGGGATTCCTTTGAACTGATTGGTTTAAGCCACCAGAGGTGTACTTGCTAAACTACATGGTTTCCCAACATGTTATCAACCACCATAAACTACTGGGAGGTCATCTGGCATCCCAGGTATTTTCCCTATCTCATGCTGATTGGTGGTTGCTAGGGGATTGCTATGGGTCCTCACCTAGCCTGAGTCAGGGACACCTGGCACCGCAGATCTCTCCTGTTATTTGCAGACAAACAACTCAGCAGGGTAGGTGTGTGCCTAGGAGTGCTCTGTGGGTTTTTCCAAGGACAAGGGTCACGCCCCCTTCCTTGGACAGGCTTTGAGGTAGAAGCTGTTTTCAAAAATGGAGTCATATCAGTTTCTCAGAACAAAATTAGCAACCAAGGAAAGAACTTTTGGCTCTATTAAAAAAAAAAAAAGCAAGAGAAATATGAGCATGCTTATTTTCATTGTTTGTGCTATTTTAATTCTCCTCAATTCCACTTATACTTTTGAATACAAGGTGTCTATACAGAATAAGCCCTGTCTTCTTTCAGGCATCATTAAGTGTTTTAGTACATGCTAGAGACATGGAGTTCAAGAATTATCAATACTGCATTTATCATTATCTTCCAAGCCTCAGTTTAGAATCCAGTCAAATGCAAAGAAATAAACTCATATATCAGAGAACTATGATGATTAAATGATATAACCTAGGTAAAATTCTTAGCTTAGAACCCGGTATATAACAAATAGTAAATGTTAGGTAAATCCTACTTACTGTTAATACTTATTTTATAATACACATAAAAATTGAAAATTCAATTATTCAGGCTACCAATTAGTTTTTTCTTTATAATATGAAATGATTGGCTCATATTTTTCATGATAAAAAATCATAATTTTAAAATTACTATAATGATTGTTGAAAGATTTTTTCTTTTCATTTCAATTACAATGTTAAAAATCACATCTGTATATTTAGATGTATAACTTGACATATTTAAGACTCATATAGCCAGGTGTTTTGGCACATGCCTGTAATTCTATTTTTTTTTTTTTAAGAGAGAGAGAGAATTTTTTAGTATTTATTTTTAGTTATCGGCGGACACAACATCTTTGTTTGCATGTGGTGCTGAGGATTGATCCCAGGCCACCTGCATGCCAGGCGAGTGCGCTACCGCTTGAGCCACATCCCCAGCCCCATGCCTGTAATTCTAGCAACTTGGTAGACTGAGGCAGTAGATTAGAAAGTTCAAGGTCAGCCTGGGAAACTTACAGACTCTGACTCAAAACAAAATAATAAAGGGCTAAGGAAATAGTTCTGAGGTAGAGTGCTTCTGGGTTCAATCCTCAGTACCCACCCCCTGAGAAAAAGACAGAATATTATGTGCAAAACATCAGAATCTGATCCCTGAAATCAGTGTGTAATTTAATTAAATTCAATCACTAACTTCCACCTTTTACAGACACCCATATAAATGGAGATTTATTTGGCCTTGAGGTGCAGAAAGGCCTGAGATAGGGAAGCTACCTCTTTCTTTAGGAAATGGGCCATGAATCTTTGCTTTTATCATTTCTATGCAACTATCACTTGATGGTAAATATTACAGCTGATGTTTAGAAATTGCCCTAGATGAAAGGAGTTAGGCTGGGCAAGGTGAAAATCAAGAGTTGTGAATACATTACAGGCTGAAAGAATTTTTGGAAACTATTTCCAACTATGTATAATGCACAATTTCTAAAATGAATAAAAGTTTGAAATAAGCTTTAAATAAGATCTTGAAAAGATGTAAGTATAGCTACTTTAATCTTAATCAATGCAACTTGTGATGAGGTAATGAAGAGCAGGCAATCAGTCAGAACCCAATCTACCCAAATGAAGTCTCAAACAACAACAGAAGATATTTTTTTTTTACTTCAGTTTGTGTTAAGAGAAATGGGCAATGTAAGTGCTATGCAGATTTAATGTGCTAATGAAATCAATTCATCAAGTTTTAAATTATGTAGGAAATTAAAATAAGAAACTGTTCTGTACACAAAAGAGATTATGCCCCAAGAGAATATCAAGCCTTGATAAGGAACAGTCCTAACAAATTTTAGATTAGAATTTAAAAATATTATATGTCAGCTTCTTCCAAAGACTCTATTTTTTTTCTTTTTTAAAAAACATTTCCCCAGTGAGTCTCTAGAATTTCTATATGAAAAGGAGCCTGGAAATAGAAATCTAGAATGGACAGCAAAGAAAACTATTATGAAGCTGTTTACCTAGATAGTGTCTCATTAGTCCTCAGATCAGGGGTCTGCCACCTGGGTTTTGGGTGCCCATTACAGTATCTAGATGCACTCATGGGTACCTTAGAACAGATAGTTTCTAATTTAAAGTTTTAGTTTATGCTAAATATTTCATAAAAGTCTTTGATGCAGCTTCAGGTCAACAGTAAAAATTTCAAAACATTTCAAAATATAGTACTTCTTACCTAGTACTAAACTTCATAGGGGAGATTGTCCTGAAAAGTTCAAAACATCCGAGGCCTCATGGAAGAACAATCAAAATATCTTTAATTGATTTTGAGAATATAAATTAAAATAAATTTAAAAATAAATAAATTAAAAAGCCAAGTGGTTTTAAATTGTCAGTTGTAAACAAAAGGGATTACCTGCTTTAATTATCAGCATATAGGTTATCTACAAATCATAATTGTTTTGTAAAATTAGAACAAGACTTCACATAAATCGTAAGAAGAGTTCAGATAATTGAGAATAGAATAGAATAGAATAACATACCTATCCCCATCTAGTTATTTATGTTTAATAGTTGCTTCAATACCTAGAGTTATAAAGATAAGCAAATAAGTAATAAGAAGAGAATGTATTGCAAAATTTGTCTTAGTCTAACAATCTTGGTTCATTCAAAGTAATAGATTTGATATAATTAAATAATCATGAAGAGATCTTTTTAAATAATTACTCTATGTTTATGAGACTATCTGATAAATTTACATTGTCTACATCAATTACCTTTCAATGACTACAATGATAATTATAGTTATGAACAATTACTGTAGTAATAACTGACTACTGAAATAATTTTTTTCAAAATTAATAAGGTTTATGTCTACAAAAAATAAGCTATATTAATAAAAATAATCCTATATTAAAGTACATCATATATGATAAAAATTTTATTTGGAGAGTTAGGTAAAATTAGAAAATAAAAAATAAAAATTTAAAATGTCTGACTTGAACCAAACATTTTTGATACTGTTTTAAAATAGATGGTAATAAATAGCAAGTCATTGTTATATTTTTACTCCATTGCAAATGTTCTAAAAAGTGATGAAGCAATTTTAATTTAAAATAAAATCCACATAGTGCTGAAAATTAATATTTTAACTATTAGAACTCATGATAAAATTGTAGCTAAGGGTTTCTGGTATATATAACTTACTTTAGTCTTACGTGAATTAATCAAATTAAATATTGATTTGTGGTGTCTTGAGTATGTCTACAGAAATTTGAAACCTACTAAGCAGTGAATGTTGAAAATTTCCATTTCACAACTGTGAAGTAGAACTACATGTGCATAATGTCTTTATTTACACTATATCTTTCAGTAAAGTCTTTAAAAATTATATACATGCATATCTTATGCTACTTTTTTAAAATGTTTGATTACCATGTGCTTTGCTTGGATTAGCTTATGCAAATGCACAGTAACTCCTTGAGAACAGTATGGTCATCACTGGGTTTGAGATAGAGACAACTAACACTTAGGATGGGTAGTGGAATTTTCTCTAATTATCTACCTTCAAGTGTGTGTGGGGGGGTGTTCAGTCTTCCTCCCAATGTGTGTTCTAACCCATTATTTCTTTGTGTCTTGATGTTTGCAAATTTCTGAGACAGAAACAGAAAAAAAAAATGCCAATTTGGGATGATTAATTTTATGTCTCAAATTCAATGGGCCATAATATGCTCAAATCAATGATAAAATGTCATTTCTAAATGTGTCTATATGTGTATTTCTAGCAGAGGTTTGCATTTGAATTTGTGAACCTAGAAATAAGATAGTTGTTCTCAACATGACTAGATATCATCTAATTGGTTGATGATCTAAAGATATTAAAAGAGCTGGGGACTTCCAGGAAACTGAAGCAGCCTGATGAAACTACATACCCAACCCTCTAACGTCTGTCTGATTCTTCCAATCAAGGCAGAAAGACTTCAGACCTCGCTCAGAGTAGCAAACCTGAGTTTGCAGAAAGTGTAGGAAAAGGGAAAGAAGACACTCTAAAAGGAACTAGTGAGTCCCCCTACAAGAAGGACAGTGTACCTCTCCTGATTTATTGGGGATCCTAGAGAAGTTTCCAGAGAGTCCCATCCAAGACAATCACTTGACTTTTGACTGAGAGCAGAAAGACATCAGATTTTTAAGTTCCCACTGCCATGACAACTCTAAGTCACTTTGGTCCATGCTGACCAGTTCTAATTGGATTCTTAACCATAAAATCTTATAAGACTTTATGATTAGGAAGAATTATCCTTATCTCCATGAGTTTCAGAATCTAGTCTATGAAAGGGTCACAAAAGTCTCTCCCCTCAGGGTAACTTGGGATCCTCTTATGTACATTACTTCCAGCCTACATTTTTCCTCCATATAACAGGTAATTTGCTGAGAAATGTAACATATCCTCTCTACTTAAGCCAGGCAGGGCTACAGGTAAATTGCTTCGAGGAAAAAAAAAAAAAAGCATGTGGGGGTCAGCGCTGTGAGCCCATTTTATAGAGTTATTCCCTTAACCTCATATTCCCACCACATGCATCTCTTTGTCCCTGTGAATGAGAACAAAAAGATAGAGCAAACAAAAATTCTCTGTCTTTGCCTATCTTCAAGCTAGAACATAAGTCTCTTCTTGTCTTCAGATTCAGGTACAGATGGGCATTTATACCATTGAGTTTTTAGTTCTCAAGCTTTTGGACTTAGACTGGAACTATATAATTGGCTCTCCTGGGTCTCCATCTGATTTGGTTTTACCTACCTGTAATATATAATAGAATGACTGAACAAGTAAATGTCAGTAGCAGTCACACTTCCATTAAGTTACAATAACCCAACTTTCCCATATGCTTGGGAGAAATGAAAATCATGCTTAGTAATTTTATACCTTGAGAAAAAGAAAATATTTTTTTCTAAATAATTTAATGTAAATATACTCTTATATAAATAAATTACCATATTGTAAATTACTTTTATATTTAGTCCATCCAGACAATATAAAGAATGATAAAGGTTTAGAGTAAAAAACAAGTGAAAGTATACATATTAAATAAGAAATTTGTTCTTTAATAATTTAAACTTCTCTCAAGAATAATCAAAATAAATATCAAAATAGAATAATTTATTAAATTTATATGAAATATATATAACATTTCAAAGATATTATTTTATGCAAAATTTTTTTCAAAGACACATGCAATAACATAAGGTATGTAAATTAGAGTTCACATAGATTTTAGCACTCTGGAATATAAGAAAGGTAATATAAAAAGGAAGGGAACAAAGAATCAAAATGTGTGTGATTTTCAGACTTCAGCTTAATAATTATATGGTCATAACCTGTAATTAACCTCATTTTGTTTTATTAATGCTAGATCTGAAAACAGAATTCTTTATAGCGATGTAGGTGGTCAAATTACAGTCAAATGACTTAGGAAAACTAACTTGACAACTTTTTTTCCCAAGGAAATGAATTAAAGTCACAATCTCTAACTTGTAGTCTACAACTTTAGTTATCATCAAACACAAAAATTTATGAAGAAATTTATAAACTTTTATTGGGTATAAAAGTTCATAGTCTGTTAAGAGAAAGGATTTAAAAGGGTGATATTTGAGCTGTTCAGAAAACATCAATTGATTTGTCTCTAGAATATATTTCCCAGATGCATTATATTCTTAGAAAGCACTAGGTCACTGAGGAAGACTAAAAGAAGGAACTTCACTGTCATAACCTAGGATATTATCTAATACATAGGTATATGTGTGTTGCGCATGCAGTATGAAGCTATACATGTGTTTATACAGATATACCAATACATACCTTCATGTGTGTACACACATGTGCATATACATATAATGGTTAATGAATAGAAAAATGAGTACTGTAATTTTCTGAAAAAAATAATACAATAAATATAATCTGGAATAGATCTTTTTAAAATATACTTTTCATTGTTGATAGACTTTTATTTTATTTATTTATTTGCATGTGGTGTTGAGAATCGAACCCAGTGCCTCACACATGCCAGGTAAGTGTGTTACTGCTGAGTCAAAGCCCCAGGCCTTGGAATAGATTTTTAACTAAGAAAAGCTGCTCTATTTCCTCTGAATGCTTGGCCTTTCACCTCACCATATCCTATTGGCAAACAAGCACAGAACTAAAAAATACTTATGAGTCTAGCTCTCTTTTTCACTTCTATTACCATTTGCTAATCTCAGGCCCTTACTAAACTTCTCTTGAGAGTTTTCCTTGAACAGAGATGTTTCACCATAGTCAGATATCTTTCTAACATAGATACAATAACCAAATTCAACTTTTTATTAACTGACACTCAATGCTTTTGTCCTCACATTTTGTAATATTAACAGCATGTAAGTGTAAGGAAAATTAATTTGAAGGAAATAATCAATGATCAGTTTAGAAAAGCTATTTAGTGGGCCACTGCAGTAATTCAGACAAGAAGAATAATAGCATGAATCAAGAAAGTAGTGAAACACAGAGAAAGTAGTTAACATATTCTAAATATATTTCATGAGTAAACTGAATAGGACTGATAATCAGTTTTATAGAGAAACTAAGGAAGAACATGAGAAAAATCTAACTTAAAAAAATTGATTATTGAAAAGTTGAAATGTTATCAGGGGAAAATAATACCTGCCACAAAATCTGTAGATGATAATTCATGGAGTATCCTTTGGATGGATTTAATTCATGGTGCTTCTGGAAAATAAAAACATGGAGGTGTGAAGTGAGAATCTAAACAAATGTCTATGAAGAGTAAAGGAGAAGTCAGTGCTTGGAGTCCCAGGTGTAAAGGAAGAAAAGGAAGCAGTGGATATGTAGAAATGACCTTAAAAATATGACAGAATGAGCCAATTAATCTTTAGCTATATGAATATGTAAAGTTCAATACAGATGGATGACACCAAACAATAGAAATTAGAGAAGCAAAAGGAAAAATGGGAGAATGTGTTAGAAAAGCCAAGGGGAAAGAATCGTTTCAATGAGGTCTTTCATGAAAATCTAAAATGGGATCCTATCTCCAACAAGTTTGCTGACAAGTTTGGTAATACTTTTTATTTTTTATTTATTTTTTTAAAGATAGAGAGAGAGAGAGAGAGAGAGAGAGAGAGAGAGAGAGAGAGGTTTTTTAATATTCATTTTAGCTTTTGGCGGACACAACATCTTTGTTGGTATGTGGTGCTGAGGATCCAACCCGGGCCGCATGCATGCCAGGCGAGCGCGCTACCACTTGAGCCACATCCCCAGCCCTGGTAATACTTTCTACACAGTGTGTGGGGTGGGGGACACTTTCAAACCATACCTAAACTCAGTATTTGGAATGGAGACAGTGATATGTTTGTGACATCTTATCAACTGTTGGATTTAGATATAGAAAAAAGAAGATGAAAAAGTAAATAAATACTAATTGTAAAGAACTAGCTGTGGTGGACAAGTTGCTCATGATAAAATAAGAAATTAGAGAAATATAAGAAAAATATATAATAAGCTTTGGGATATAGTACAAATTTCACTTTCTTTTCATGTCACCTCTTTGTAGTCCTGTCTTGGTATTTTAATTGAACATTATATAGTATATCTGCATGTTTTTATCATGTATAAGAAAATTTGAAGAAACAGTTGTGAAAGTATTGCTACATAAATGAAAATATTCTAAGCAAATTGAATGTAGCAAAGAGTGGAATTTTTTTGCATCATTTCTGTAGAATTATGAAAATATGGAGTTAAAGCAGATTGATAATTGAGAACATTTATCTATGTTCCCTACTAGTTCTTAAACTCACCTATTAATTATATATCTGTATGCACACATATATATTTCTATTATCTATCTATCCATGTATCTATCTATCTATCTACCTATTTACCTATCATCTATCTATATCTATATTTGCTTACTTACCCAGTGGTGGAAGAGTAAAACAATGAAAGTGATACATAAGCACATTATAAAATAGGTTTCCATAATGTCTGACATTTATATTCAAGCTTTCATTCTAAATGATTGGTATGATCTTTGCATAATGTATGCATAGCAGGTGTTTCAACCTCCAAAAAAGAAGCTCCACTGAAGTGGGAATAAAGTAATTGTTCTGCCTCAGCAACTGGGAAATGGGAGAAGAATCATTTTTTTGCAACCAAAATAGAAATGAGGAAAGCAATACAGGAACAGTCTGACCAATTATTGATACAGGACCAATGAAGTTAGTTCTCAAAGACCTACAGTTGTAAAAGTCATTTAATGAAATCTTTGCATCAGAAGTTAAAAGACAGAGATTCTTATTTGAATATAGCCAAGTATATAAATATGTCAAGTTAAATATAAGAAAATCCAAATGACTGTCTAAATCACTAACTTACTATCCGTGTATCAGCTAGGAGTTTATTTTTAGTGAGGGAGAAGAAAATAAGAGTTTGCCACAATAATTTGAAAACTTTATTTATAGTGTGTATTATTTAACTGAAACTATCATTTGATTATTTCAGATGAATTATGATAGTGAAATGCACTCAGATTTGCGAAGGTTTAGAGTCAATTAATAATGTTGTATTTTGTAAGTAGCAATCAATATTTTATTCTCAACACTTAAAATGAAGATTTTGGAATTTTTCAAAAAATAGAAATGATATCAGTGTTCAATTACTTTCACCAGTTAAATAACTTATCACCTTAGTATTTGTGGCTAGGAGTTCTGTATTGCTGTAATTACAAGTATTCAGATAATAGGACAAAATTTTAAAATAAAATAATAAAGATGACTTTAAGTCTATGTAAATAGTAACATTGTTCATAAGAATAAAACAGATCTTCATTTTAACAAAAACCTTGGAGCATTTCTTCTTGTGTTCCATAAAAGAGAATAAGCATAAATTAAAATAAAACAACTTGGGCATCTTGAATCATAGAATTACAATAAAAATTAAGTGCAGACAATCCATTGATCCAATTCCAACTTGAAATGGTACATCCACACCATACCTTCCATTCCAAAGTTTTCAAATTGGAACAGGCAAACATTGAGTTAATATGTAAATGCAGTCTTTCCTCAATATTCACAGTATTTTTTTTTTTTTTTATAAAGTCACCATAGACACTAATGTAGGGAATACTGGTCTATTGCTTCTAGGGAAGATCCAGTTTTAGGTTGTTGGGAGTCTCCAGTCAAAATATTTTATCAATCTTGTACATAGCCTTATTTTATGTATATTTTTGCTTAAAGGAAGTTTAATATATGTTGCTGATTCAAATACATTGACCTCACAGCCAACTTGTGGCTGAAATAAGCTTTTTCTTACACATGTATTTTCTCAACAAGGCACATTACATCTTTCTTGAGCTCAGAAACACTGACGGGGGCTTCAGCATTGTACTTAGATAACATTTGAAAGATATAATTCAACAGCAAAAATCACAAGAATGCAGGAAACATGGCATTAAGGAGTCCACAAAAGACAAAAATTTTCTAGTATGTGAGTTGAAAAAAGAAGACTAAAAATAGTACTGTTGGAAATTAGATAAGGACCTAACCTAATATCTTTTTTTTTTTTTCCTGCTCTAGCTATATATGTGAATGATAATGAAAGCTCTGGGAATATTGATTTGGAGGTAAAACATAAATTGCAGCAAGTTGGTGTATTTGCAAATATTGAATCTATACTCTATATGACACTAATCCCTGAAGATGAATCTCCAATGAGCATGGCCAGCTAGAATTCATAAAAATATCGGAAAGAGTCAAAGGAAACAGCAAAAGAAATGCAAATTTAGAGTAAATTATTCAGGCCACTTTAATTTACTAAAGACATAAAGACCACAGTTAAGAATTAAATATTGAGCTGTACTTGTTGGTACACACCTATAATCCCAGTGGCCCAGGAAGCAGAGGCAGGAGAATGGGGAGTTCAAAGCCAGCCTCAGCAAAAGTGAGGCAGTAAGAAACTCATTAAGACCCTGTCTCTAAATAAAATACAAAATCGGGCTGTGGATGTGGCTCAGTGGTTAAGTGCTCCTGAGTTCAATCCCTGGTACCCCCACTCAAAAATCAAGAATTAAAAATTGATATGCATACCTATAAACTTTTTTCTTCTGTTCAATTAGGCCTGAGCAGGTTTTGTTCTGTCTTTTTTTTTTTTTTAACTGTGAGGAACACACAGAATTTAAAGGGGAATTTGGGAGAAATGTGTAAAAAGATTGAACTAAAACTTGCATACCTAGCTCAGGCAAAGTGTGTGGGTGAAATCAACTGCTCTTGTATGGAATCTGGCCTGCCATCTCTTGCTGATTGTCAATAGATTTATTTGGTGAAGTGGGGCATCAGGAAGACTGCAAAAAGCTCTGGAACTTATTGTTCTTGGAGTTTTATGTTTCAAACTGTTAACTGGTAAAGTTACAATGTGACACAGCCTTTTGGGTTGAGTGTTTCCTAAGAGCAAATGATTTGATTAACTTACCAGGATTCCTGTGTGTACTTGCAGACCACTGATTTTAAGGAGATTCTTAAAAGTAGAGGCATTATTCTGAAATCAGTTTTGAAAGTGATTGATGTATCCTTGACTCTAAAGAATGTCAGAGATATTACTAAATGCTGTTAACAGAAGCTTGGGGGCTCAAAAATCATTCAAAGTTATTTATAAAAATAGGGAATGCAAGAACTCTGGGAATACTAAATGGTAGATTTAAGGAACAGAAAATGAGTTACTTTAGGGACAACACCAAATACCAAGAAGAGTGTTAAAAATAGAATATTTTTAAAAATTAAAAGATTTTTCATATACTAAGGAAAATATACAACATATCAACTACATATTTCTCAATCATTTATTTATGTGACTATAATTTAAAATTTCAATTCAGATATCTATTCTTTTCCTATCAAGTTAATTGGAGACACTAACATTCAGAGATAAAAATATACTTTCTAAAAACATAAGAAATTAAAGTGAGGAGTAGAAATTTTCAGACAATCTTAGTGGCTGAATTACATGTAACTATCTTTCTCTTATTCAAAATTAAAATGCAAATAAAAGGTTTAAGAAAATAAAAGTCAATATATACAAACCTTAATATGACTTCAATGGGTTTTTGGAAAAAAAGTCAGCATATAGAGATTTAGTAGCTGACTTAGTAAAGAAGACAGCAACAACCCAAGAGAGAACTCACAGCATTGAAGCCCAGTAAGTTTCAGAATGTGAGGCATTATGTAACCTGAAAACAAAACTGAAGGTGGAAGCTTAAAATTGAGATAGTGAGCTTTAGAAAGATCAAGAAATAAAGCTAAAATTGACAAATTACCTGATTCATTTGAGCATTTGGAAAACAATATTTCTAAAAATTATTTGTCAAGTTTGATGCAGCAAAGGAGTAAAACCTATTTGATTACAAATGAGTCACAATCATGCCCCCTCCTTTTTTTAGTCATGCATGAATCATTGGGAGATTATTAACATAGTCTAAATATTTACATAATCCAAGTAAATACTTATTCATTATTTTACCCAAAATCAATATTCTATTTAAGGGGAAACAGAAGTAGGTGGTTAGTGTCTCCAATTAACTTGATAGGAAAATAATAGATGTCTGAATTGAAATTTTAAATTATAGACACATAAATAAAAGATTGAGAAATATGTAGTTGATATACAAAGGAGGTATTAACAGCCTCAAGATTCTTCCTCTCTTGTAATGCAATTGGGAATGAAGAGAGGTGAAAGGGGACCAGGCAGGAAAATAGCTTGTTTTTATTATAAGCGTTTGTATCATTTAGGGTTTTTTTTTTTTCTCTTTCTTTTTCTTAAATGCAGAATGATGTCAGCAAAATGGTTTACTAGACATTTGGGTTTGCAAGTAAAGGTTCCCCCCAAAGATCACAAGTGAGACAATGTAAGAAGTTTTAGAGGAGAAATGATTGGGTGAGTGCCCAATCAGTGAGTTGATCCCTGATGGGATTAACTGAATTGGTAGGGTGTGGCTGGAGGAGTGGCCTTGGTGTATATATTTATTTCTGGCAAGTAAAACCGCTGTCTGCTTCTTGATCACTATGATGTAAGCTGCTTCCCTCTGCTACTCTCTCCCTCTGCTACTCTCATTAACAATGAATCAAGAGGAACTTTGTTTGGCACAGAAAGGGTGAGCAGGAACCCCTCCCTTGTACTTCCTCCTCATAGTCCCTGTTAATGCCATAGACACCTAAAATATTTGCTGCTAGAAAACCCTGAATGTTTCATTTCCCTTACTCCAGTTTGGGGAGCTCTCAGGAATCCATAAGACTATATTGCCCTGATTTAAAAAAAAAAAAAAAAAAAAAAAGCCTAGTCTCCATTGTACCCAAACTCATCCAGGCTCTTTGTGCCTGCTGTCAGCTTAAGACTTAGCCTATCCAGGGTCCTATGAAGTAGCAGAGTAGTTGCCCCCAGAAGCTCTTGCAAAACAGCTAAGCGGCCCTGCCTAGCCACTGTATCTCCAAAAGCTGTCAGGAGGTTTGATCTCATTGTCCCTGGTGGCACTCTGCTCAGACTTCTTTAGTCCTAGAAAGAGCCAGGCAACCTGAGTTAAGTGACTTAGTCTGCTGAAGCTATGGGAAGCAGCTGGGTGTCTACACTTACCAATCTACAGCTCCCAAAGAAGCTTAGCAGCCCACTCTGAGTGCATTGGTCTGCTGATGCTTCCAAGAAGAATTCACATAGCATGTCTACCCATCCTTAGCCATAAGACCCTTTGGAGAGCCACTCTTAGCATCTTGGTCTCAAAAGGCTTATGAAGGAACTTACTCAATCCTTGGACAGTGATAACACCTACCTGGCTCCCAGACGTAGCTTGGTACATAGGCAGCCCTCAGACACTGTTGAGCATATCTGACCTTGTCTCCTGGGTCCACGTTAGTGACTTTGAAGCCAGAGAGGCAAGGGTCAGATCCAGAGAATGGAGGAATTGAACTGTTAATGCCTTCAGAGCCCTTCCTCTGCCTTTATCAAGTACCTCCCTCTGCTCCAACCTGCTGCTAAGGTAACCTGTGCCAGTAATTACCCCTCCCTACAGGGAGTTATAAAGTTGTTAATTAATGTGTCTTCAGCTGCTTCACCCTGCCCTTCCATTTCAGCCCACCTGTTTCCCATCTTTTGGCCATCCCACCTAGCATCTCCTGAGCCTAGTCACCTATAGAGGAAGGAGAGAGACAAGGGGAAGAGAGCAGGAGATCAAAGGAAGCCTAGAACATATATAAAAAGGCAAAACAACCTCACTTCTTGGGATACCAGGATACCAGCTATGGCCCTCTTTTCCCTCCTGGGAGAAGTCTATGTTAGCCTTTTTAAATAAACCCTGCTTTATATGATTGCCTAAGCATGCTTCACTAATGTTATACTTCAACATGTGAGGGAGCAGAACTGGTCACCAGTAATGGCAGTATCAACAACACCTATCCATGGCTCTTGAAAACTCACAGGCACAACAGCCTCACTGTCATACCAGTCACGTTTACATGCTCAGGCATAGTATAATAGCCCTATCAGACATGTGACTCATGGAAACTGAGGGGCGTCTCATACCCACATCCACATGGGTCATGACCTGGGATAACAGCAAACTCATCCACTTAGAAGAGGCGCATCCCAGCTATATCCATCTATCAGAGAAATCCCATAAAGACATCAGCAGGCATAGCTAAAATTGACTACAGTTTAAGAAACTAAACAGATAGTACACTGCTGTACTCACCTGAAGCCAAAGTCCATGTAGCCTATACAGACAATTCCTTTAATGTGAAGTCAAACCTATAAAGTTAACAAAGGCAAAGAATAATCCAGTTGAGCACATCTCAATAAAGAAATACAAAAAGGCTTAAAAAGCAAGATAGTGTCTGTCCCCAAAGGAACATAACTCGTAGAAATAGAATACTAAAAGATAAAGGAAATTAGCAAATTGTGTGAAAAAAGAATTAAAAATAATAATTTTGGGGTAGTCAATAATACAAGACAGTATATAAATAGGCAATTTAAATAAATTAGGAAAGCAATTTATTCCATGAATGAAAATTTTTTTAAAAAGATAAAGATCCTAAAAAAGAAGTGAATAAATATTCAATCTGAAGAACTCAAAAAGTAAAGAAAAACATTTAATAGCATTTATGGAAGACTAGATCCAGCAGAATAAAAAAATTCTGAGCTTAAAAACAGATCTTTTGAAATAAAAGAGACCAAAAGAAAAAGAATTAAAAAGAATAGTAAAGCTTACAAGACCTGTGGCACAATTAAGCCAACAAGTAATTACATTATGAATGTTTCAGAAGAAAAAAAAATAAAAAGACATAAATCAATTTAGCAAAAAAATTTTTGAAAAATATCCACATTTTGGAAAAAAAATATGGGAATTCAGTTCCCCAAAACTCAAAGGACCCTGAACATATTCCAACACATGATGTCCTCTAATGAGGACATTATAGTCACATTGTCTAAAATATAGGGAGAGAACAAATTTTAAAACAACTAGAGAAACTGTTAAGTTACCTGAGGGGACCCCATTAAACTCACAGCAGATATTTCTAAGCAGAAAATTTATAGGCGAGGAAAGAACGGGATAATATATTCAAAGCCCTGAAAAAAAGAAAACAAACAAACAAAAAACTCTGGCAACCAAGAATACTATACCTGACAAAGCTGAAGAAAAAACAAGCAAAAGTTGAGAGAATTTATTACTATCAGACTGGCCCTTCAAGACATAATTAAAGATATCTTAAACTAAAAGTGAAATGGCATAACTATCTTAATGGAAATATGAAAAATATAAAATTAACTAGGTAACCATATACATAAAAACAAAGAAGAATAATAAAACCTTACCAATACAGAAAACCACCAAGTCACAAAGATGAACATCAACAGAGGAAGAGAGGAAAATAGGATATATAGGACAACCAGAAAAACATTAACAAAACCATAGGATTATGTCCTTTTTTCATTAGTAATGCCATTGAATGTCGATGGAATAAGTTCCTAAACTAAGAGATGTAGCCTGATTCAATGGGTAGGGAAACAAATGATATGATGCTTATGAGAAACACACTTGTACAGAAAGATAAACATAGATTGAAACTGAAGAGATGGAAAAAGATATCCTATGCAAATGGAAATCAAAGGTGAGCCTGTGTAGCTGTACTCACATCAGATATGACAGACTTTTAAGTCAAAAACTGTCAAAAGTGGCAAAGAAGAGCATCATACAATGGTTTAAAATTTATTCAAATAAGAGGAAATAACTTTTATAAATATATATGCATCCAATACTAGAATACCCAATTACATAATGCAAACTTCGCTAGACATACAGGGATAGTCTATAATATAATAATATCTGAGAACTTAAATACCTATTTTAATGGACAGATCATCCAAAAAAAATAACAAGTAAACATCAAATTTGAACTTTACTGTAGACCAAATGGGCCTAACATAAATTTATAGAACATTTTTACCAACAGTTTCAGAATATAAATTCTTCTTATCAACCCATGAAATACTCTCCAGGATGAATTGTGTGGTAGCCACAAATCAAGTCTCAAAGCAATAGTACCTATGTTGAAGTCATATTACCTATCTTCTCTGATGACAATGGACTAAAAACTAAATAAACAACAAAAAGAAATTTAGAAATTATACAGATACACAGAAATTAAGCAATATTGCTCTTGAATAATGAGCGGACAAAGGAATAGATAGAAGAAAAATTTAAAATTTCCACCTTTATGTATATTTATAGAGCACCAATTAAAAATAATTTATAAGTCAGTTTGATGTAGTAGCACACTCCCAGAAAATTGGGAAGCTGAGGGAGGAGGATTGCAAGTTCTAAGCCAGACTCAGCAATGTAGGCCCTAATCAACTTAGCAAGATCCTATCTCAAAAGAAAAATTAAAAAAAAAAAAAAAAAAACAGAGCTGGGGATGCAGTTCAGTGTAAATTGCCCCTGGATTCAAGCTCCAATACCAAAAATAAAAATAATATTAAAATAATAATAATAAATAAATAGAAGGAAGATTAGTAGGACAGAGGAAAGGGAACATTAGGAGGGAGGAGGGAGGGAAATTGTAAGTATTTGGGATTGAAATGGACAAATATAAATAGGTCAAAATGAACTCCATTATTACATGTAACTATAATGTACTAATAAGAACATCAAAAATTTACTGGGAAAACTTGATATCTATACACAGCAGGATGATACTAGCTCTCTATTTCTCACTATATATAAAATTGAAATCAAATTGAATCTAAGACCTAAATGCTTGATCTTAAAATTTGAAATTAATTGATAATAAAAGCAGGAGAAACACTTAAGGACATCACTGCATGCAATGGTGTTTTCCATAATGCCACCAAAACATGGATGGGTAGCTACATTAGAATTAGGATTGTGAGATGTTTTGGCACAGCAAAAGAAACAGCAACAAAAGACTGATGAAACAACCGGAAGAATAGGAGAAGATATTTCCAAACTATTTAGCTGACATAGGATTAATATTTACAATATACGAAAAATTCAAAACAATTGAACAGCAAAAAGGGTAAACAATCTGATTTAAAAATGGACAATACTCTCAACAGATATTTGTCAATAAAAGATGGAGAAAGGGACAGCAAGTATATGAAAATGTTCAACTTCGTGAATTATCAGGTTAATGCAAAAAAAAAAAAAAAAAACAGGATGATATGTCTCACTCAAGTTCCAATGGCTAAAATCAAAATGACAAATGCTAGTAGCTGTGAAGAAAAGGGCACTTCTTATACACAGTTGCTGGAAATGTCTAGTAATAAAGTTAATTCAGAAACAATACAAAGTTTCCTCAAAAAAAGAGGTAAAAATTAAGCTACCATATAATTTAGTGATATAACTGCCAACTATATATCTAAACAAGGAAAGGAAATCAGTGTGTAGAACATATACCCACACTACCATGTCTATCACAGCAATATTCACAACAGCTTGGATTAGAATCAACTTAATGAATACAAGAGACAGAATCGTTGGGCAAATATCGTTGGGCAAATAGACAAAGAAAATGTGATATATGTCCTCTATGGAAAATTATGAATCCATAAAATGAATGGAATCCTGTCTTTTGGGGAAACTGGAGCAAATTGTTTTAATTGAAATAAGGAAGACACAAAAGAAGACAGAAATGGCAAATCTTGCATGTTCTTATTTATCTGTGGATGCTACAGATGTTAATTTCTTAGAAATAGACAGCACACTAGTGGTTACTAGAGGCCAGAGATTGTGGAAAGGGGTAATAGATAGTATGGATGATGGGTACAAAAATGACTCTTATATTGGAAGAATAAGTTTTAATGTTCTTTATTGCATGAGTGTGACTTAACAGTAATTATAATGTATTTTATAAAATATATGATGGAACTGTACTTTATAAAAAATTAGAATTTCAATGATTCTCAACACAAAGAAGTGATGTTTACTTAAAGATAAAGGCTAATTATCATGATTCATCATTATACATTATATACATGTATCAAATTATCACACTATACCCCATAAATATCTATAATATTGTATTAAGTTTAAAAATGAAAGAAACTACTGAGAAGAAAATGTTCAATTCCTAAAAGAAAATTTACTTGAATGTGTTACTTCTGTATAATAGATATCAAAAACAGAAAGTAATGTTGCGAGTGGGTTGGGCAATTGCTTATCAATCTTTTAGGCCAGTGGCATGAATGACAAAAATTCATATCTTTGCCATACAAACCACATAGGTGAATATATGCATAGACATAGATAAGATAGATCATTTTAAAATCACTTTATTAGTTACTTGGTATTTTGTAGGCTGTTTATATTAATTTTTTTCTATATTTTATTGCTTGTATGTGAAAATCTCAATAACCATCTATAAACTGTAATTTTTTGTAAACTCAAGCTCATTTTCTTTCTGTACAACTTTACATCTATTTCAATATATGAAGTCTATATTATAATAGATAGGGCTTTAAATTTTCTACTTGTATTTCTCTCTGTGTTAGTCCTATATTGAAAACACATTTTTCATTCCTCCCTCTTGAGTTTTATGTTTTAAATATATTTGGCATAAGGGGTACCTCCATATGCAGAGTCCCTTATATAATGAACTACAACCTAACTCTGTATATAAATTAACTGTAAGCCTTACTAAGGAGTATACTTTAGTTACAAACAGCTGAGCCTCAGTCAATCACAGTCACCACACTTCAGTCAATCACAGGTAGCCAACCGATTAGGCCATATTCAAATAAAGGAATCACTGAGCTATAACCAATCAAGCTGTTTCTATAGTTCGCTACCATTTTCTGTGTATTAATGCTGCCTTAGCACTTCACAGAAAGGAGCTATCTGAACCTTTTCTGGTTCTGAGGGATACCCTATTAGTGACTTGTTCTTTGCTCAAATAAACTTTGCTGAATTTAATTTGTCTAAAGTTTTTTCTTTGCACAGTCTTAAATAGCACTCTGGATTCTGCTCAAATCATTCCTAGAAACCATCTTGGACCAGTGTAATCCTCCAATTTCTGTGTGAACAAATGAACAAAGACCCTCTAAGTTTGGTCACCTCTAAGTGGCTAGTGCCACTGGCTCAATTTCAACCTGCTTAAGAATAACAGGGATTTATCAACTCACATACCCGGAAAAGACTAAAACGGACAAGACTCCAGACATAGTGAGATCAGGAATTTCTCCCTCTCCATCTCTCAATCCTGCTTTCTTTGGTTTTTGGCTGTGTTCTCAGAAGGCTCTTATACTTGTATAGCAAGGACTACCATGGGAATTTAAATGACTTCATCTTAAAACATGTACCTACACAAAAATAATTGCTTCTCTCTTGTTCTAGAAAATCTGTAAGTAGTTTTACTGGCCCAGCTTTGAAACAGTGTGGATAGTGGAATGGGTGTGCTAATTAACCTGAGAGGAGTCACATAAACACCACTAGCCTGGAGAATTCAGTTTACTATTACCAGATGGTCTAGGTGGGGAGAGGTATATTAACAAAGGAAAACTGTGTTGACAATAGGCAAATTTTCACCATAGATTCCCTCCTACTCTCTGTATCTATGGTTTATATCAACTGACATTTATTATTTATCTATTATCACTGCAGTTACAAATCATCTGTCAACGTATACTTACTTATGGATATATGTGCTGTTTTTCCATCTAGATCATAAGTTCTTCTAGGAGGCTACATTTTATAGTTCCTTTTATACCTAGCAACTATTACAGTGATCTGTGCTTAGTAAGGGGTCAATAAATAATATAGAATTGTGAGGAAGGATATTCAGTAATTAATCAATTATATCTTATGCTATCTTGCCCATGAAAGCCTATGATAGGGAGGTGTTTTAGTAAATAGCACATCACTCAACTTAAGGATCCATTATGAAAAAATGTTATGCACAGGAAAGTCCAGTCTATTAACTGTATTGCTATTCTCCTAAAGACCAAACATTGATTTAGTTGGTAAAGTTGCATATAAACAGGCAGAAAATAATTCTGACCTTATGCAACAACAGAGAATGGTATTTATGAAACCAAAAGTTTTAAAGAAACGTATCATCTAATAAACAGGAAATAGTGGTGACATTTTATAGCTTAAATGTGAAATGAAAGGGCACTTCATCGACATTCACGATGTTCTAAAAACAAAGGAAATTACATTCTATAAACTGCATTTTGCAATCAACTTCTGTTTCTCTACATTGTTGATTATTCATAAGCATCTGGATGCTTCTCAGCTGGCAGATGTACTGACCTGCCTGGTTCAACTGACCTGCCTGGTTCAACACCGTACCCTGCTCTGTGGCTTCTACTCATTCAGACATATTCAAGCATCCACTTTGTCCTCCAGGTTGGCCTGGGTCACATCTGGGGCTCTGAGGTTAAGGTTCTCTGACTCTTACCCAGCTGAGACCTGAGCTGCTGCTTCTCATCTTAGGGTTGTGGGACTCTGCTGTTGGCAAATGGAATTGAGAGTTGGATACAAGCAGAGAACTTTAACATGGTACATGGTGCGTTGCAGTTCCCAAAATGTATTCTTGGGAACTTTGTATGTTTCAAGACTGTTCCATGGCATATAAGAAGTAAAACATCTGGGCTGGGGATGTGGCTCAAGTGGTAGCACACTCGCTTGGCATGAGTGTGGCCCGCGTTCGATCCTCAGCACCACATACAAACAAAGATGTTGTGTCCCCCGAGAACTAAAAAATAAATATTAAAAAAAAATTCTCTCTCTCACTCTCTCTTTAAAAAAAAAGAAGTAATACATCTATTCTTATAACAATACTAAAATTATATTCACCTTTTTTTCAGTTTTCTTTTTTCAAAAATATATGTATGCAAGGTGTTAAATGAGTTCCATGCCCTGGGCTCACTCGGTAAGTGTTAGAAGGTAAAGGTAATCCCCTCCATTTTTCTCCTACCCTGGTTGGTGTGCTTGAGGTAATTCTGTTTCATACTTTCTGCTCTAGCTTTTGTTCTGACAGAGAATCTGACAAATCATCTGTCAGATGATTTTCACTTTGGGTGAAGTAGTCTGATTAGTGGTGGCATGAAAATAAGCCATGGAAGTTTGGATAGAACTAATTTTCCAGCTCAAGCAAAGTCTGCTATTGACATATGAGATGCATTCATAATGAGGAAAGATAAAAGGTGATTAAAGATCACCATTGGCAGGTAATAGTCTATCTTTTCCTGGCACTTTCCCATGCAACATACCTGNCAACTTGTGTACATTGATACAGCAGGAGTGGGAGCCGTTTATTGCAGGACAGGAGCAGTATTTATACATCCACACAGTTTATCTAATTAACATAAACTAGATACAGCAGTCAACCAATAAGGAATCTCCATACTTAATGGCTCGCTTTTGTTACTTCTCAAACCACTCCCTCTGGCATTTTGTTAGGCACCATCCAGACTTGTTTACGAACTCTAACATTCCCTGGCAAAATGCCAGGTGTTATTTTGACTTGTTTACAGACTCTAACAATTATCTAAGAAAATTGTACCAGATAGAGTTTAAGTAGGCAAAGAGGACATCATTCAAGAGTTTTGCGATATGGAACGAAATACACAACTTGGTATCAAACTCTACTTCCTGGTACACTTCAAACTGGCTTTGAGTGTGTTTGCAGGATAGATGATCTATCCTTTCAGTTTATTTTTTTGACATTGGGGCCTCAGCTACCCGGTTCATTTCAATCACTTTTAGTTAAACAGATACCCTTTCATTCCTAATCCTTAGTTATATTTTTAAAGATATCAAACATTGTATGCTTTTGTTGACAAAAAAGTGGAATGAGTAATTCTAGCATAACAAAAATGAGGAACCACTTCTTCCCTGAGCTAGATGAGTCTCTTATCTACTTTATTTGTCAAGTAGTGTTCTTCTAAATGCTCTATCAGGTATAGTTTTTATCTAGGAGACAGTATCTTGTTGGTCAGCAATTGCTCATACGGTCAAAAATATTGAGGCATTGCAAATCCCTGAAGTTGGCTTAGGAAAACTGATACAATTGCTATCGTTTCTGTCATTCAAGAAATGCATCCAGTAGACCCAGGCGTGGCTGAGTCTTGGGATACAACTTTAAAAACATCATAATTTGAAAAGGGCAATGAGTCTCCTGGGAAACAGATTTGACAGATCATCAAAATGTCAAACCTGTAGATAGTAAATCAACTGTAAAATGTGTCCTTGAATCCACTTTAGTTTCTTTTGGAGAGTTTTTTTTTTTTCTGTATAAAAATGCATTTAAAAAATTTATACTCAAGTACTAATTTAAGTGAGCACAGGTAGTATTGAAATATGACTTTGATAACCAAGCTAATAACCATATTGGAAAAGGGTCATTGTATTTGTTTTGCTAAAAAATGTACATTTAGAATATTGATTAGCAACATGTTTTAATAAATATCTCTCCACCTCTCTCTTTTAGAACTATAACTCTAGTCTCCTGACTGGAAGCAGTAATGAGAACTTCCAAGAGATCTGTATTATTGCTTTTTTATACCTTTGTCAGTTTAGTTCTGCTGGACATGGCTTCAGCACATAAAATTCATGCTTTGTGCTCATGTAATGAGATGGTGAGCCTATAGCTCAATTTGGATACTGAGCAATGTTTACCAATATTCTAAGATTATTCATGATGGAATAGACCATTGAGCTCCTGTTAACTGCATTGTGTTTGAGACATTTCTAATTCTGATCAAGTGAAACAGGTTTTTATTATGCACCTAGATCTAATCAAAGTTGTTTACACAATCAAGCAAGAGACCAATAATCAATATTCTGAAACCTGATATTAACATATGTCTCACATTTTCTTGATAAATTAAGAGCACCATAACAATGTTTTAGAGACTGCATGTCAAATAATTGTAGCTTTTACAATATGTTCTACTATATATTTAGATGAAAATATCCAGGTACCTGAAGTTTAACATTCTAATATTCACTTGATTGTTGGCCTCTGAAAATTTGCAGTTTTACTTATGTTTTTATATTAAGCACATAAGAACAGTCCAGTTTCTAAGCCTTGTGTTATTCAGGTTAAAATGCAGAGTTTGTAAATATTGATAAGCTTGTACTTAATTGCAATTATTCCATTACCCTTAGCCTCCATTGTGATTTTGAAAACTGCATTTTGTCTCATATCAGTTATCTTTAATGTTGGTTCAGTTCCCCAATGACTCCCCCATATCTTGGCTAAGAGAAAAGTGCACTCTTGTTCTCTCTCAACCACACTTGAGCTAGATCAGCTCTAATTTTAATGGTTTCAAAGGCTGGACACCTGTATAACCTTTCATTATAATAATGAAAAAAAAGGAGGTTGTTTTCTGCTACTAATTAAAAAATCTGCAATACAATTTTATAGATCTAGATCATAGTCTGTGAAAGTCTAATTCAAGAACTTGGAAAAATAGAAACTTTATCAAATTGGTTTCTATTGGTCACTTTTACAATCCTAAACTTCATGACTCTCTCTAAGCCATGAAATCAGAGAGAGTACATAATGGTAATGTGAGGTCCCTTATTCAAAATTACTAGAAGTTCGAAAGAGTGACAGAGAATGTAAAACCATACATTTCTAAGCATAGGGACTTGTGAAGTTGCATATGTTGCAGGCCTAATAAGCCTGCCGACACTGACCACAGGAAGAAAGTCTATATATTGATATTCTAAATTATAGTTATTTGAAACTCTTTAAAACAGTCTTTTCCTACTTTGATGAATTATAAAAGTGATAGTCTTTAGTAAACAAATAAAATAAGCCATTCAATTGCAATTCTTTATTGAGAGCTATACCCCTGAAACTCATGCAGAAAGACATGAACCACATCATGTATCTTGGAGTGCCAGCACAGCACTGTATTGACAATAAACTTGAAGGAGAATGAGGTAATTTATCAACCAGCTTTGGCAAATTGCCTCTTTAAAATTCTTAGTTCCTTAACTGCAATAAATATCCAACTTTCCAATCTCTAGACCTGTAAAAGAGAGTTGTGGTCCACTGGAGGTGATTTCCTGTTGAAAGTAGGATGAACAATAGATATTCCTAACAGGAATAAAAACCCAGCCACTGAAATAAGGGCAATGGCCACTTCTTGTTCCACAGGATCAACTTATATTTTGAAAGCAGTTGTGTCAATAGGAACTTTAATTAAGTTCATGTTATTTCTATTTTAGTGGATATCCAGCTAGAGAAATGACCACCACCAAAAAGACTCCAAATGCATTTAATACCAGGGAAGAGTATAAGAAGCATTTTTTTTTCTGCATAGGTATATTTTGTACATTTATTTTCTATATAATGGTCATGATAAATAAGACATTCCACATGGATATTTATTTATATGAAATAAATATAAAGCATGACATACTTAAGTAAATACTTCTTTATTGTTAAATTAAATCATATCTACATGAAGTAATATTAAAATACAGTTATGATGAAGCTGGATTCAAACCCAAGCCACTTTTTCCTTAGCAGTTAATTAATATTGTGGAATACTCAATTCAATTAACTCAACCTTTTTTATACAAAATGTATTATTTTATGTTCAAGGCAGTTTGCAATTTCCAAGGAGATACAAAACTGCTAATGTTATGGTCTCTGAACTTAAGCAGATAATACTTTATTAGGTGAGGAATGATATAAACCCCATAGATTATTAGTCAATCTATGGGGTTTATATCATTGTATGTTGCAATTTATAATGCACACAATGTTATATACCTAATACTATTGGAAAAATATGGAAGCAATGAATTATTACTTATGAATAGGAAAATCAGTAAAGGATCAACAATGTTGGTGACTTATCATGTAGGTATTAAACTTAGCAGAATTTAGATACCAAAAGAAAAAAAAAGTGAATTTTAAACATAGAGAACAGCTAAACAAAGGCATAGGCCACAAAAAAAGTTTGACATCTATAGAAATACACACAGCTTCAAGGATTCAGACACTTTTGCTACGGCAAGTTATACATTGTTGAAGATTTCCTTCTCCCTTACTCCTTTCTTAATTTCTCATAGTAATTATATGATTCATTGTGTATGAAAATACAAAAATGAATATAAGGTGCAAAAATAAATATTATCAATCAGTTAATAAAATGGATGGCTTTGAGATAAGCATGTGAATTTCTAAATCAACTTACATTCTTTACACCTGAATCTCCCTTTATCAGATGCCTAAGGGGTAAAGTCATAATGTGAAGTAGTTAGCTACAATGAAATTTTAAATTATTTATTAATTGGACTATTTAAGATGCTTTAAAATCAGCTCTTTAGTAGTTTTATGGTTTCATAAATGCTTTTACCCTTGTAAAATCTTATTGTCTCTATATCCACTGTCCAATGTAATTTTAAAACAATATAATAGGAAACAAACTTTACAATGAATAAATTAAGAATTGGTTCCAAAACTTCAAACACACTGCCTGTGGATGGCTTTTTTGGTTTTTTATTTGTTTTATTTTCCTAATTGTTTTATAGGGGCAAGTTCTGATATCTAAGGGATTTGAAATGCCAGTGAAAGTTTTAAACACTAAGCATCCTTTCATTATTCAAGTGTGAATTTTGGACTCAAATTTTACACAGTTTTAGTAACATATGATTATTCAACTTGCTTGTGCCTTAGCAATTCAAATTAATACTTATTTGTGGTGAGTAAATCTTTTCTATAAAGCAAGCACATTATATCTTTTGCCTTTAATCAATAAGACCCATTAGGACTGCAATTCCCTGATATGGGGACTTGAGCTATTTCAACATCAATTCAATTTAGGATGTGTAGCAAAGAAAAGATATTAGGATTTTAGCTTGAGAAACTCATGAGAATATCAGTAATAGAGATAAGAAAAATGAATGGGGAGTGGACTGGATGTACAGAGAATGAGGTTACAATGACCGCATTGAATTTAAGTTTCTTGGAAACATCCAATTGGAAATATGAGAGAGATTCAGTTGAATTGGATTTTCTGTGAATATTTCTCAATGATTATAAGAATATCAATGGATGAGTAAATTAATTACTATAATTTTTATCTCAAATTAGAATTTATAAAATTCCATCTCCATTCTGTTTTAAACTGTAGTATTATCTAATTTGGTGAATCATTAAAAAAAAAAAAAGATGGACCTGAAAAATATGAACAGATTTATTTTAGTTAGTGAGAGAAGGAAGAATCAGCAATCAGTTTTCAGAACAAATAGCCACAAAGTAAGAAAGCGAGTATAGAGTGATTCAGAAGCCAAGGGACACCAAGTAAAATAAGAATATAAAAAAGGTTCACTAAGAATAGGCCTTGTTAAATTAACATGATGTATCTCAGTGTTGGAATACTGGGGAAAATTATCATTTTATGTGGACAGATATTTATTCATACTTATGTGGAAAGGTAAAATATATATATATTTAACTTATATATAAATATATATATAAAAAATATATATATATTTTTATATATATATTTTATATAACTTTTATATATATATATATATATATATAACTTTATATAAATATATATATAAAAAATATATATATTTAACTCAAAATTGTTTCAAGTTTTTATTAGGTTTGTTCTAATTATATCTCACTCCATCCTCCTCCAACTTTGTTAAACCAAAAAAAAAAAAAAAACCCACATTATTCCAGTTGCCTGTGTGTTTTTTCCCTGGTCCAAATATAAAAGCTGACTTTTAGACAAAATTGAGTAGGGACATTGGGGAATTTATAGTGCCTATCTTTGAGTGGATGTAGGCAACCAGAACTTAATTTTAAACCACCATAACAAATATCCATGTTCCCATAACTTATTAAGGGTCCAGGAAGACTGAGAGGATTGTGTAATAAATGGTTATGGCCCTTGAATATATCCTATGCCTGTTGTCATGAGAACAGTCAGAAAAGTTTTGATTAAATATTTGAGTCCATAACTCGAAACATACAATCCAATTAGAAAATGTCATGTCATACCAACAGGAATATGTGCCGACAAGCAGAAACCACACAATATATATGCTCAAGTTTTCAGTTCATAATTTTAGAGTTATGTAGATTACTTGTCTCCAAGCCTAAACTCCCTGTTATGTGACACAGTGATGATAGTACCTTCCCCTCTTATTGCTGAAAAATAAAATATGTAGTTTTATTTCAGTATACTGTGAAATTCTCTTGTATACAAAAAGTCTAATAAATTCAAATCTGCATACACTGGATATCATTCAAATTTAATTTATTTGTAAAATACAAAGTAAATTATACTACATATCACAATATTTCAATTTTCCATTTTAGGCCAAAAGTCATTTAAACTGCCCTGCTTAGAAGTTTCATGTGCAAAGCACAATGACCAACAAATTCTAAACCCTCATTTCTCCAGTGAAATATTTTAAAATAACCAAAAATTGTCTAGACTAACTTCCTAAGAATTTTGGAAAAGAGTTAAATTTCTACAACATACAAGCCAATGTTTACTGAAGAAAATGGCACTTTTTAAGTGCTAAGAAAATTTATGATATATTTAATTGTTCTTGCTTCAGTGATACTTGTATATCAATGCTCATAGCATCATCATTCACAGTAGTAAAAGTGGAAAAAAAATCTGCTATGGTTTGAATGTCTCCTTCAAGTTCAGGTGTTGGCAACTTAATCTCCAAATTCAACTATGTTGGCAGTTGGAGCCCATAGGAGGTGTTCAGGTCATGGATGCTTCTCCATCATGAATGGATTAATGGCAAGTATAGAAGTGATTGAAGATGCCTCCTTGAATTCTTGCTCTCTTCTCCCTTCCCCTATTTTCTTTTTGCTCCAACAAGGTATGACATGACAAGAAAGTCCTTACCAAATGCTGACCCCTTAACATAGGTTTTCCAGTGTCTAGAATCTTGAGGCAGTACATTCTGTTCATCATAAATTACTCAACCTGCACTACTCTGTAATAGCAGCATGAATGAAGACACAGCTCTGATGTCCATCAATGGATGAAAGTGCGGGGTTTAATACTTACACTAGAATATAATTTAGCCTTAAAAAGAAATGAAATTCTCTTACATGTTACAGCATGGATGAAACTTGAAAACATGTTATGTGTAATAAATCAGGCACGAAATGAAAAATATTGTGTGATTCAATCTGTATGAGATATAAAGAATAATCAAATTCATAGAGACTAAAAAGTACAACTGGGGTTTCTAGAGGTCTCAGGGAGGAGGGAATGAAAAGTTGTTTTTGTTTTTAAGATTTGTTTGTCTTTTTCTTTTAATGGCCACAGAGTTTCAGTTTGGCGTGATAGAGAAATTCTAGAGAGAGATAGTAGTGAATGTTGTAGAGTAATACAAGTGCACTTAACGAGACAGAATAGCCTGTTTAAAGATGATTAGAATGGTACATTTTCTGTTATGTATATTTTATTATAATATTTTAAAAAGTCTTTCTAGCATTCTTTTTTCTTCTGAGGTATCATTGCTCTCTCATACAATAGTATAGGCTTATTCTTGTGACCCTATCAATAATCAGAAAAAAATTTAAAAAGAGCTGCCAATCATTCTAAATTAGTTATTTCTCCTGGAAGTGAGTTTGAGATTTCAGTTTTATTTTGTTTTAATAATATCAAAGTGTAGTTTTCAATGTGTAAAATGGTATTCCAGTGTTACCCATTAGCTTTACAAATTAATAATCATAAATTTTGTCAACAGAAAAATTCAGTTCATTCAGTCTTTTAAGTTCAACCTAGAAATTTTATCCTATATATAAACTTGACATGTTTAATATTTTACCTATTTCCAAATTTTAGAAACATTTACTTAAAAATAGAAACTGAATTCTTAATATAAATGAAAATGAAAGTAGCAATATCAAGTAGAATCAAATCATGCTAATTGTGTAAACAATTATTTTTAAGGTTACAACAGTGGCCAAATAGGAACCATGGATCTCATTTGATTACATAAAATTTTAAAACTTAATAATTAAGTAGTAACATACACTTATTAATAATTTTAAATATATTGCTACTTTTAGTTGATTCACATTTATTTAAACAAATTTTAGGAGTAGAACATTCATTTCAATAGACTTGTTTTGGAAAATCATTTAGGCTGAGACTAGTATTTAAAATGTCATGAAAATATTGTCATAACAGTTATAACTGATAGAGGTACATTTAATAAAGTAACTTGGAAAGATTATTACAAATAAAAATATGCAAATATTTTTCTGGTGATTAAAAGCTACCATTATATGGAAATCATGTTTTGTGAGAACTCTATTTTAATGAATTCATTATTTTCATCAATTTATTTTCAACCAAATTGCTTACTACAAATTTATTTTCCATTATTTCTTTTGGATATAGACAGTGCAGAAGTATTAAGGTATTTTAGAAACCAATTGTGGTGGGGTCCTTGGAATTGAGATATTTCATAACTCAGTTTTTGTTTTCTATTAAAGACATCTCCAGGTTTATCATCTGTGACAGGCTGAGAGTGAAGAAAGTGGTTTCAGTGAACTTAAAAGCAATTTGAAAGCACCTTCCTATGAGTTAGAACCAAAGAAGGAAAAAAGGGAAAGGACAACATACTCCTTATTCAACTCAGATTTGAGAGCATAAACTTGTCAGCAGTACATTTATGTAATACTGTGAACATATTAGTGATTCTTATAACCTAAACCCATGACCCAGAGGGCTCTAGTTTGGGTATTCTTCTTCCTTTCTATCCTCTTCAGACTTGCCTGAGGTTACTAAGTTCTTAAGTATAATGCACATACCTTAAATTTATTATCACCAAAGAACGTCTATGGCTTTTCTCAAATTCCAGGTTTTGTTTTAAGCCAAGGCTGGTTTCCCCTCCATTCTTTTCTCCCCTCTCCTTCTGACTCTCAATTTTCCTCCTCTTCTTCCACATCTAACCTCCACCACCCCGTTTTCATTCTCTTCCTCTTTTCTCTTTTGCCTCTTCCTCTGTCTCAAAATTCCCCTTCTCAGTGCCCCACCGTATTTCCTGTCTAATCCAAGGACCACTGAAAAGAAGGATTCATCTCCCTATTTGCAATAGAAATATAGGATTTTATTGTGAATCACTTCATCTAAATAAACTGTGGATAACAAAAGAACTGGGGAAATTTCTAGAAAACAGAATTCTCCAAAGTTACAGAGGTTATGAAAAGTATCAGCATAGATAGGTATAACCCGCAGACTTTTGAGACCTTATTCTATTCTCTTCATACTGCTTTTTTTTTCCTTCTCTTTGAAAGAGATGCCTGTTTTTTGTTTTTTATTTACTGTTATTGTTTTCTTTTGTTTCCACTCTCTGTTTACACAGTTGAAACACTCACTTGCCCCTCAAACCATCTTTCCTCTTGGTTTTCCACTCCTAATGGAACAACAGCTGCCAGTGTTTCCATGGCACCTTGCATCTCTAAGGGTCTTTAGACTTTTAATTGATGACACCTAGGATAAAAATAACCTCCTACTATTTCCCCAAGAATCTTTTCAGTTATGAGATTTTCTTGGGAGTTAAGGATGTTCACATTTACATATTTGTATCCTCCAAGAGCATGCATGTTTTTATTTCCCAAAGATTTATCAAGATAAAATATTTGCCAAGCCATGTCTATGTAAAAATGTTTGTTATTTGGAACGGTTGTCTTTATTTTCTCTTAATTCTAGTCATTGTTTTGTAAACTAGTAGTGTCCATGTATTTTTGGGATTATCTAGTGAGTGTTAAATATAAAGACTACTAAAATTTATAATTTGTAATTCCAGTTCAATATTTGAGAATCTGTGGCTCAGGTAAGGTTATTCATAAATGATTTTAAATTTTGAAGTATATCTTTCCTGAATTCAAATTCACATTTAAATTAAAGTATAGGTATGTGTGTGTATGATTGTTTAACATAAATGCAAATTTATAAACCCATTTTCTGGACAATTGATTTCCTGTTTTTGTGCAATGAAATCTTTTTGGAGGAAACCTCTAGAATACTGTGAGAATAATGTGATATGAGGCTTTAGAAAATTTAAAAAGCATGAAGATACCAAATTGAATTTTCAAATCAAGAAAATTTCAACTTTGGATACAACCAGTAGAGGATTCCCAGGAAAATCTTTCCAAGACATTTAAATGGGCAAGTAAAATTACTGTTATTATTATTATTTTTTTCATGGCAGTTCAAAACAGTCTAGTGAACCTTGAAAGGTGATACAATTTTAGGTGTGTTTCCACTGTTTATTGTGTTTATATTACTAAATCATTTTAAAATCCACTGGTTTAGAAGCTAACTTATAAAAATGGGACATAATTGATTATTATTCTTATTGATGACAATGAAAATTATTTCTTTCTCATGGAAATACAAGAGGTTCCTGCTCTGAAAAATATATGACCCCAACTACTGCATTTTATTTCCATCTAAATTAGTAAACAATTTTTCATCTATTAGAAAATTTGTTTCAGAATTCTTAAATGTATCTGTGTATATACACACACTCTGTTCTTCAAAGTCTTCTTTTTACAATTTTGACATTTTACTAGTTTCTACATTAGTGAATAAAAACTTTTGACCCATATTAATTTTATATTTGTATGAATATCATATTTTATGTCTTGTATAATTATAATTTAGCAGCATTAATAAGTCACATATAAGTCAGAGATAAGAGTTTTCCTGACATTTCTTTTGCAAGCTCTAAAAGCGATTCAGAATGTAAGTATTGGTGACTGGTCATAATTTTAGGCAACTTACTTGTAGTGAACTTCGGTGGTTACCATTAGAACTGCATTAGAGCTATACTTGCCATAGAAGCAGAAGTAGCTTGTGGAAATTAAGAGTAGCTCTGCGCTGTCACTACTGTTCTTTGTTCAGGAAGGAGCTTCAAATTCTGATCACTAAGAGTCTGGGATCCTGAGTAATTTATGAAAATTGAATGGTATTTCATGAGCTTCAGTTGGTGATATCAGACACAATAAAATGTAAAGTTCAGTTTTGGTATCTCTTAGACAAGTTTTTCTCTCAAAGGAAAAATTCACATTAAAAAGTTTTGATTTTCTCATAAGCTACATTTTTAAGTTAAAAAATATTATGTTATCTGGAGATATCAAATTCTACCTGTTCAATAATTCCGGTTTTATACTTTTAACAAACTACAGAACTGGTTAAGGCTTAATTATTTTTTTCTTTGTTTATAATTTCTAAACTTTGCAATCTTTTATCTATTCTGGTCTTTGAATTTTAAAAAACATATTTTCTTTATTCTAATATTCATGCCATGATTAACTTGTTTTTGATATATGTATTTTTGCACAAACATCACATATTTTGTTACTCTTTTATGACATAGGGAAAAGTATCTTTTGTTATGTCCCATGTTCTTCTGAACTAGACTCATTTTTAATAAATTTATAGAATATAGTCATTCTTTCAAATAATGACATTCATAATACAGAATCAGGATGGCTGATTAAAGCTCTTCATATTTTGAATAAATCCCAAAGATTCTGTCAAGTTTTTACCAAAAAGAACACTAGGGATACTTTTTATTTATTAATATCATTGGAGGGAACAGTAATATGAAAGACAAGCTGAACTTATGAGAAAAAACATGCAATATTCACATTTTAATATAAAATGAATTTGAGTGTTTTAATATGTATTTTACCTGACATTACACTGATTTTAGATTCTAATATAGTAAATCTCTAAATATACAGTGATTTACAAAATATTGTGTGTAGAAATTAATTATTTGAAAAAATAACATTTCAGCAGAGCAAATAATAATATGATAGTTTTGAGCAATGACATAACCTTGATGAAAACAAACTTTAAACACAAAATATGGACTGGAAAAAAATTTCTTTTGGCTTCTAGACAGTTTTTTTTAATTAATCCATAAAAAATGGAAAATACAGCTATTGAATTTAATTTATATTGACAAAAACATTGAAGAACTATGATGAAAATGAAGAACAGAAATATATTGACATTCAAATTTAAATGGCTTGTTTAAATAATAAAGAAAACATTGAAGAGGTATCCTGTATTGGTGGTGGTTAAAATAATTTTTCATTTATTTTTCTAGTCAAAAACATGATTATTAAACAGATAAATGAAAGCATCAAAGAAGACTCATAATTTCCCACAGGCATTTAATTGTTTGAAACATAGTTACTACATATAGCACACCATTCCTCTGACAGGAAAGTGCTATCTGATTTAATAGAATTAAAAAATAATTCTATAAAATTCTAATTTAAAATTATAATGCAATTAATAGCAATAATTATAATAGCAATGATATTGTATTTTATGATGCAATGTGAATTAAATGTGCAGTATTTAAAAGTATGATTTTAGAGATCATGAAATATGAACTAGTTCTGAACCTTTCTTGTCATTATCTTGGCACCTAGGTCACCAGAGAAGATGTCAATTAAGCCTGAAACATGCATTTAAATTATCAGATGTTTCTGAGCTGGACTGGAATAAAATTCTTTATTTTGATCCTGTGATTTCCACAAAATCCTGTATTTTTTGCTAGTTCTAGTTACCTTTTTGAACATAATGACACTTGGTGCATTTCATGAACTAGAGACGACTTTAAAACACATGCTGAAAAGCCACTCAGGGACTATAGCCAAACAGTTGAGCTTGAAGTGCAATTATTCAAACTGGCCCTTCATGTTGCCTCCTGACTCTACACTGCACACTGCTCAGGTTCTGCATAGCTCTGTTTTATATGCAGAGAAAACATGGTAAGCTATCTTTTTCATGTAAATGTTTGAAAATGTAACAATACAAGAAGTATGAATTAGGGCCAATGTAGATCCCTAGAACAGCCACTCATGAGAACTCTTGTTTTAAGAACTTAAAGTTTTCACTGGCTACGTCTGTTTCTTGGTTTGTTTGTTCGTTCGTTTAATTCATTAATTATTTATTTATTCTTTGCTTCAGTCCAAAAAACTGTTAGACTTAGCACCCAGCTCATTCTTTTACTCTCCTGTTCTCCAGTGAGTATTGTAGTATTGACAGAAGTGTACAACTTTTTCACATGTAGTTCTGAAAGCCAGAAAGCTCTGAAGACTAAAATATTTTTGTTAAGTCATTTTAAAGCAAAACCTGACTTCAATTGACCAGACAAAAATTTTAGAGTTTTTATTTGTTGAACTTACTGTGAATATCCATTTGTTTTGTTTCAGAATAATATATCATGAGCCATTATCCTAGAACTTGTCAATGAATGCTACGAAATATATGAAATATATATTCTAATACCTTTATGAAATCTAAAAAATTCTATACTCTAAACATATCTTGGCTTGGATAAAAGGCTTTGATAAAAGTCTGCAGAACTACATGGTTATTCCCTAATATTTTTCTTCTCAGTAAATGTTTAAGTTAATGCTTAATAATCCATTAGCCTCTGTTACTCCATTTTAGATTGAACTTTCTTTGTACCCCACTGATATCCACCCCCCATATCAACTCTTCCTGTGGTGTACATCTCTTCCTCCATAAATGTTGGCTAACTCTGCAAAACTCAGGGGTTTAAAGCAGGAGCAATTTATCTATCGTTATTCTTACATCTGCAAGTTCACTTAGTGCTCAGTGGCCATCAACTGGCCTTTCACAGCAGCAGTGTGGGAGGCTAAGGTAGCAGAGGATGGGGACACTCAATTCCAAGTGTCTCTTCTTCCCCAAAACAAGTTAACTAGCCCATGCTGTTTCTATGGTGACATACAAGTGCAAAGGAGCAAAGATTTAATAAAGCCAGGGGAATCGAAAAAGTGGGAGTACAGAGGAAATAAAAGTGATGGGAGGTAATTGCTGTATCTGATAGATTTTTAAAACACAATATTTCTGCTATTTTACCCTCCCATCTATCATTATATCTCACAGTAGTCTATATGGTCATTTGTGATGGGAATTTGAACACTGAAAATTGGAACATAAATAAAAAACTAAGTAATAAATGATCATATTTCATTATAACCAATACTCCTTTTGGAAATGAGAAAATAGAGATTTGTACCATTTAAAAATATTTCACAACATGATCCTTGCTTGCATAACCCTCAGGATAACACACTAGAAATGCATTCTTATTAAAATTTTTCTAAGGGAAAAATATTTATTGATCCTGTTTTGAGAGTCAAATTTGTATATTATAAAAAATTTGATGCAAGATTACAGTCACTAAACATATGAAAAATACCTATTTTATTTTAAATATTCATTATAATTTTACATGATTGAGGTATTCATTTTGACATATTCATGAATGCATATATCATAATTTGCTCTATTTCAATCCCTCCCCCACTTCCTTCCCTTGAACTCCTACTGCTACCTTATTGGTATTTCTTTTACTATCTTATTTTTTAATTAGTACATTATAATTATACATAAAAGTGGAATCCTTTGTGATATATTCATACACGCACACTGCATACTTTGATCAATTTTATTCTGAGGTTCCTCCCATTCCCCATTCCTCCTCCCTCCTGCTAAATCCCCTTCCTCTACTCCACTCTTCTTCTTTATGTTTAAAACATGAGATAATGTTTTTTTTTTTTAATTTTTATTTATCTCTAAGTTCCACATGAGAGAAAACATTCAACCATTGGCATTAGTCTGTCTTATTTCACTCGGCATGATATTTCTTGGTCAGTTCCATCCATTTACCCACAAAATATGTAATTGCATTCTTCTTTTTGGCTGTCATACGGAGAGTAAAACTCCAATATGTATACATATACATTTTCTTTATCCATCTGTCTTTTGAAGGACACCTAGGCTGGTTTCATAGCATGGCTATTATGAATTGCACTGCCATAAACATTGATATGCATGTATCACTATAATATGCTGACTTTAGATCTTTTAGATAAATGCCAAGGAGTGGGATGACTGGGTTAAATGAAGGATCCATTTCTAGTCTTTTGAGGAATCTCCATATTCCTTTCCAACATTATTGTAATAATTTGCTGTCCTACTAATAATTCATTAGTGTACCTTCTCTCCTACAACATATCCAGCATTTATTATTATTTGTATTATTGCCATTCCAACAGAAATGAGATGAAATCTCAGTGCTATTTTCATTTGCATTTCCTTGTTCACTAAAGATGTTGAACATTTTTTTTTTTCAAATATTTGTTGACCAGTTGCATTTTTTCTTTCGAGAAATGCCTGTCTAGTTTATTTGTCACTTTATTGCTTGAGCTATTTGTTTTTCTGGTATTATATTTTTGAGTTCTTTGTATATTCTGGGTATAAATCTTGTGTGAGAAGAGTAACTGGCAGATTTTCTCTCATTCTGTAGGCTCACTCTTCATGTTGTTACTTGTTTCCTCTGCTGTGCAGAAGCTTTTTAATTTGAAGTCATCACACTTATTGATTCTTGTTTGTTTGTTTTTCTTGAGCTTTATAAGTTCCATTAAGGAAGTTGGTGCCTGAGCCAATATGTAAGACTGTTGATTCTGTGATTTCTTCTAACAATTGCAGTGTTTCTGGTATAATTCCTCAATTTTTGATCCATTTTGGGTTTATTTTTGTGCAACGTGAGAGATAGGATATAACTTTGTTCTCTTACGTATGGATATCCAGTTTTCTCTCAGCTCCATGTGTTAAAAAGGGCTATCATTTCTCCTAAGTAGGAGAAATGCTTTTGGCACCTTTTTCAAGGATCAGAGGAATTGTTTCTGTGTCTGCTATTATATCCCATTGGTCTTCATGTCTGTTTTGATACCAATATCATGCTGTATTTGTTACTACAGTTCTGTGGTGCAACTGTGGTACCTCCAGCATCAATGTTCTTGATCAGGATAGCTTTGATTATTCTGGTTCTTTTATTCTTCCATATAAATTTTTAACAATTTTATTCCAGTTCTGCAAACAATGACATTGCTATTTTAATAGAGATTGCCTTGAATCTCTACATTGCTCTTGGTAATAGCCATTTGACACTATTAATTTGGCCTACCCAAGAACATGGAAGAAGATCATTTTATTTAAATAAGTTATTTTAAAATTCACATTTGATGCATTGGAGCATTTTATTTACATGTGTGCTGCTCAAAAATTAGTAATTTTTGGAAAGTCTATGAAATTCAATCTTCATATTGAAAAGTGTCAACTAATAAGCTGGAGGTAACAAACTTGCTTAGAAAACATTGGCATATATTTCAAGTAATGAATGGAAAACACACTTCTTTGTGTTTTGAAAAATAAAGTTTTAATTTCTACTCACTAGATTTTATATAAATGTGTTTCTCTTGATGCAATTCCCAATAACAACAGGATGAGACTTTGATTGAAAGTGTAGGTTCCCAGTCTCTTTTGTTACTTCTTCACTGGGTATTCTAATGGTGGGACTAAGTGTTCTGCCTTTTTCTGAGCATTCTAGCAACTCTTAATCATATCAGTATTTAAGGTCTCAGGGAGCTCTAAATCCAAGGTAGTTTCAATTAACACCACATTTTTGCTGGTTAAACAAGTGCATCATTGATGTTTCAATAGAAAACAAATGCTAATTAAATCAAGGAAAGATTCCATCATGGTTCATGTGAATGAAAATCACATTTCCTCAAAAATATTTATAATTTTAATAAGAAGAAATGAGAGTTGAGTAGTAATAAATTCTAACATCAACCATGCCTACAAAACTTGTTTGTCTTTCAGAAATAATTTTGTTTTAGTTGACTGCATCTAATGTCACTTGGCCAGAATATAAAGACTAATTAAAATCATGTAAGGAAAAAATAAAATATTGACTTTTTATCTAGACAAATATAGTAAGATAATGTGCTAAAACTCCTTTAGAACAAACAGATTATTTATTCCCATACTAGTAGAAAAATAATTAAGAATAATTGTATAAGGAAAATCTTAAAACAAGTGTCTAACCTACAGAATAATCTTAGGGTCAACTATGAATTATGCTTTCTGCTGTAAAGATAATTACAATGAACTTTGACCACCCATCTTTGTTTTTACCATCTCCTAAGAGAAAAATAAAGGAGTAATTCCCTCACAGCCCCTGTTCTCATTTTCTTTTCCACTTCCAAAAGCAAAAATTTATTCTCAAAAACTCTTTAATAAATGTCAGATGTGACATTAAAATTTTATCATCAATTTTTAGACTACTAATGTCATTGTGCACAAATACATTATGTATTCAGTCACTTACTATTAGAAGTGCCAAATAAATATTTATAATAACAAATTCAGAATATCCATTGTAACCATTGCTGAATTCTATATTAAACATTATAAAGTCTATTCTCTTGTAAGAGTTGTACTCTTAGATGGACATATGAATCCATATTTCCTCTGGTCCCTCCTGAGTAATTACCTTCTCTCTTCACTTAACTCCTTCTCCCAAGGCTGAATCTATGGATATTCTGTGTTATTGTCAGTTTTTCCACTGCTGTGACCAAAAGACCTGATGTGAAAAATTTTAGAGGAAGAAAAGCTTATTTGGGGCTCCTGGTTTCAGAGGTCTGAGTCCACAGATAGCTAACCCCAATGCTCTGTCTTCCAGATGAGGTAGAATATCATGACAGAAGATTATGGCAGAAGAATACATGCTAGGACACAGTTCCAGGAAGCAGAGTTCCCTTCACAGGACAAAATATAAACCCGAGATCATGCCAACAATCAGTTATACTTTCATTTAGATTTAAAGTGTAAAACACACCACACTGAACCAGAGTTTAATGTTCTTGAGATGTAGCTGCTATCTTGTAAAACAATGGGCACATGCTTGAATGTGACAAAATTAAGTAACATGAGGTAAATGCAACCTAAAATATACCTCTTCATTTAAGCAGAGTGACGGAAGAAAAGGTACTCATTGTCAGTACAAAAAAGAGAAGGAGGAACACAGACTTCACAATCAGCTCACCGCTTTTATTCAGGAATAGAGTTTCACACAGGAACGGGGAATGCAAAGACGAAATGACCCGGTGGTACCCCCTTCCTTGGTGGAATATGAGTCCCCTAAAAAAGAAAGGGACTGGGCTTATGTAGGTTATCCTGAGAGGTTATTTAATTATTGCCAGTGTTGTGTCTAACAGAGGGTTCGGGATTAACAGTCAGTGGGTCAGATGGAGGGTCTGGGGTCAGCAGTGAGTGGACTTGATGGAGGGTCTGGGGACAGTGGTTAGTATTCATGTCTTTCCCTCCGAGGTCTCATTGTGAAGCCAGAATTATACAGGCAGATAGGCAAGAGTCAGATCCAGAGAATGGAGGGATTAAATTGTTAATTCCTTCAGAGCCCTTCCTCCACCATTATCAAGATAACCTGCCCCCTGCTCCAACCTGTCACTAAGGTACCCTATCTCAGGGATTGTGGTTTAGTACAGGGAGTTGTTAATTATGCCCCCCCCCTTCTGCCCAGATCACTCCAACTTGGCCCCTCCAGCCCATCTGCTTCTCACCTTTTGGCCATCCCACCTGAGCATCTCCTGGGCCTAATATGCAGGAAGAAGAGAGATAAGAGGAAGAGAGCAGGAATCCCACTTCTTGGGATACCAGGATACCAGGAAAACTTTTTTTTCCTCCGGGGAAAAGTCTATGTTACCCCTTTTTTAAATAAACTCTGCTTTATATGCTTGCCTTGGCGTGATTCTCTAATCTTATACTTCAACATGTAAGGGAGCAAAACTTGGCACCGGTAACTAGCGGTATCAATTGTACTGTCACTGAGAAAGTACTCATTTTGGGAAGGGTTAATACATTGATTTCTTCCTAGAGATCTTCAGTCTCATCTTGAATCTCATCTTTCCTCCCCAGGGCTTCTCTTGTCACTGGAAAAGAATGTACTGGGAAAGGATCAAGTCTACCTGTGTATGGCTTTCTTTTGCACTCTTTTTTCCCATGCTTCACTCACTACTTAGGGATTTTTCATTTTCTATATCTAATACTCATTGATTAGCCTGTGTGATTCCTCCTAGTCTTGCTAATTAAACTTGTGGTGGTAGAGACTTGTGGGAATTTTTCTCAGGATAAAATATTGGGAACTAAATATTCAACAGTTCACCTTTTTAGGATATTTTTGCCAAAAACTCAGGTCCTTGTCCCCAATACCAATCCAACAATGAGGACATGGTTTTGAGAAAAAGGACAAAGAAGGTATATTGCTTTGCTAGCAAAGGAGAAACACAGGGGACTCCTAAAGGCTGTGATTATGCCCAATAGGGGTTAAAGAGGTGACTCAAAGCTACATTCCATGTGTCTGTTGGAGTTGTAATTCACTTGTTAATTTGGGAGATAGTCATTTCTGAGATCTGGTATCATCCCCACAGTCTTCATTCCTATGGTGGGTGTGTACTTAAGGACAGAAAAATCTACCTAAAATGGGGAACAGAAGTAATTCTGTTTCTCCTGAGATTAAGGAGAGGGAGAGAGGAATAGAAAAAACATGTCCTTTTAAAAAACAAATTACAGGTGCAGAGCAGCAAGAGCTATATTCAAAGAATAAAGTGGACCATGGTTACAGTATAAGCAACAATTATAAATGAGTTTTTAAGAAGTTGGTAAAATTTCTCATGCTTTGAATTTTATTATGTCAATTATTGCTTTATTCCTTACATTTCTATAATAATTCACAGAAATGCTTTAAATGGATCATTCTGGAGGGTTATATCCTTTAATAACAGCAAACAGTAGTTAGAAGTCTTGAGCCTGAAAGGACACTGAGACCTGGGCAAAGGGAAATGGGGAAAAAAATGAGCTTTAGGGTCCTCATGAAAAGACACAGTGAATCTACAGGCAATAGCTTGAGCCTAAGACGGAATCTGGTCCTGAGGCTCAGAGAATCCTGTGAATTGCTCCTGCCATTCATGATAGATTCATTTGGTATGTTTACAACATTATCTCTAGGATTTTACAATTTCAGCATTTTTTGTCTCCTTTCAATTCTAGTGCTAGCACTGTCCATAACTAGCTATAGATAAGAGACTTACCCATTTCACATGTTCATTTACTCCTCTGTGATATGTGGTTTACAGATCAAACCTTGCAGATCACCAGAGTCACTCAAAGTCCTAGTTAGTAATCTGAATTCCTTGAGTCCTTCACACATCTTAGTGTTCTTGAATCCAGAGAAGCTGGGGAACTTTAAATTTTTATTTAGATATAAGTCATATTTCTTAGGCAGCTACATCAGAATCCTAGATTTTAAATGGCTACCTGTGTTGACCTCAGATCTATGCAATATTGATCTTGAAGTGATACCAAGTCAATCTTTACCAACTATTCCAAGTAATTCCAATAAAGACTGACATGAAAACCTGAGATGGATATCCTCCCATCAGGTCAAAAAATAATTTCTAGAACATTTAATACTGTGATGAGGACAGGGGACAAAAAGATAGTCAATGTAAATAATAATGATTGGGTCAAAAGATGAAGGCTGATTCAGGGGAAATGAAATGCTAACCTCCAGAGCCCTTCCTCTACTGCAAACTGTTATCAAAGTGACCATCCTCCAGGGAATTGTCCTCCCTACAAGGGGCTTTTAATGAATGCCTCTGGGGCTGCTCCCTTGCTGTCTGGACCCCTGAACAGCTTTGGCTGCGCTTGATCTAACTTTTGGTCAAGAGCCACTTTGGTCACAGTCAGAATCCAGGATGGGAGGTGGAATATGGGAACAGAGAAATTCTAAAATGTATAGAAAAGCAGCAGGACACCCCCACTTCCTCGGACACCCAGTTCCAGGATCCCCTTGTTTGTAAAGAAATTTATCACTATTTTATCCTTTAAATAAAACTTGCTTTCTACACTTGCCTCAGCATTCCTCGGGTGTTCAATCTTCACATTTGGGGATCAGAACTTTGCCATGATTGATTCACATTGCTGGAGGTATCAATGATTTAGAAAGGCAATGATATTTAGTAAAGAACAATGAAACTCTCAGAGATTAGCAAGCATTTTCAACAGCTAAACTGTGTCACACCAGATGAGGATAATTTGACCCATTTTCCCTACTCTGCAATTCATGGAAGACATATTTAAAGGAGTCTGGGGAGAAGAAAAGAATAACTAGAATTATGTGAGGTCAGTTAGATGGTCATTACTGCTATTTCAAATACTTCTGATTCTCCTTCTGGAACATGGGAGAATTGCACTTTTCTGTCTCATTGAAAGTAGGCAGGGCAATATGAATTTCTTTAGACAAAGATGGAATCAAAAGTGCATGTGCCTTCTGAGCTGAGAATTTATGACTATTATTTTTTAACAGAAGCACCCTGACTAATACTTTCTGTTTGTATTACTAGAAAAAAAAAAAAATGACTGTGTGCTTCTCTAGAGCAGGGAATTTCTTATGCAATTTCACATGTATTGTGTTTCGGATCTTTGGTACCCTACTTGGCAATTCTACAGTGAATTCATACATTAATGCATGTGTGAGCAAATTAAACTCTATGAACTAGAAGAACCACAAAAACAAAGAAAAAGTATTTATATGTACTTAATGTCTTCCATAAGAAATTTCCCAGAGTGAGAATGAGATAATATTTGGAAATTTACTCTCCTCTCGTTTATTTGTGGCTTTATTCGATGAATAATGACTGAATGCCACATATCAATAAATATTTTGGATAATTGTTGAACCCAATAAAGCTTCTCCCCTGTCTTGGAAAGCTTATGTTCTAGAGGAGGGAGATGCATTATAAATAATAAACTTTAATAAGTGAAATATGTGGCATGTTAAAATTGACAAGTGCTGTTGAAAATGGAAGAAGTGCAGCAGAATGAGGAGGAATCACATGCAGAGTGATTGGTTGGACAGCAAGTTACAGTGTCACATTCAGTGTCTTAGGCAGAGATCCTTGAGAAAGGGTGATCTGAGAAGACAGGAAGGAGATGAAAGGATTAGCTGAGCAACACTTCCTTGGACATAGCCTCCCAAACACAACATATATATCCAAAGGTATTTTCTGACATTTTGGATCAGTAGATTACTAGAATATAAGGTCAGAAATTTATTGATGGTTTTGAAGCCATTGTGTGATAGGTAGTTTCTGTGGGACTAAAATGGGAATTAATTCCAAGTTTTCAAGAAATAAAAGAGACAGAATCTGACCTAAATATTTGAGGAACTGATGGTAATTTTCAAAATAAAATAGACAATATTAGGGGGAAAAGGAAAACAGGGATGGTATTTAGCATGCAATTGCAATACTGTAGAAAAGCATTTGTGGTACCATAAGAAAGTAACAGTGAAATGACATTAGGCACACCTCATGTTGTTCCTTCTCTTCTCTTCTCTTCTCTTCTCTCTTTCTTTTCTTTCAGTGGTACTAGTACTAGGAATTGAAGGAAACCAGGGACACTCTACCACTGAGTGATATCTCCAGTCGTTTCATTTATTTATTTATAATTTTAAAATTTTGAGACAGTTCTTGCTATGTTCCCCAGGCTGTCCCAGGACTTGTGATCCTACTGCCTTAGCCTCCTGAGTCACTGAGAATATAGGTGTATGCCACCATACCCAGCTGTTTCTTCTATTTCATGAGAAAAATTAAAGATCAGATAATAAAATAGCAATCACGTATATGAAAAAATGATTTAAGTTTAATTATGAAAGTATTTCTGAGCTAGAATGATGCAGAAAAAAAGCAAAATCCTTATGAACTCACTTGTGAACTAGGAACGGTTTCCAAACCTATCAGAGAAATAGCAATTTATACTACTTAAAATGCATCTATAAACCTGGCATAAGCTTCATTTGATGATGTTTAGATTGTATATAAATGGTTTCCTACTACATAGAGTAGGATAGAGTAGAAGGTAAGCTAGAGAGATTCCACTACACCTTTTTAAATACAAATTTTAATTTTTAAGATTTATCCATGTTTACAATCTCTCTAGTTCACTTATTTTAATTATAGTTTTATTCCTTTGTATTAGTAAAATGTATCCACTCTTATGATCATGGATATTTTGGAAATGTCATGGTATTTAGGGAAATGCAAATTAAAATCACAATAAAGTACCTGCATTTTGTTCAGGGTTTTCCAGAGAAAACAAGAATCTGTGTATCTGTCTGTCTATTTATCTAATCTATCTATCTATCTATCTATCTATCTATCTATTATGAAGACATGTATTGCAAGGTACTGGATATTACCTCACAAGATTTTCAACCCTGGAAATTTTCAGAAATCTGAGGGCCTGATTGCTGCTGAGCCGATGGTGTAGATTCCAGGCAATGTCTGAAGGCCTGAAAACCAGGACTGCCTAGGGAAGACAGTAGACCTTCCAGCTGAGACGTTCAGAGAAAGAATTCAAACTTCCTCTATTATTTTGTTCTATTCGGTTTTTCAAGAATTGGATGATGATGCCACCCACATTGGAGAGGGCCACCTACTTTACTCAGTTCACCATTTCAACCTGTTTGAACCTGTTTTGAAAACATTCTCACAGACACATCTAGATAAATGGACATTCTTTTGCCTAATGAAGTTGACACAGAAATGAACCATTATCTTTGGTATGGCATGTTGTAAAAGGTTTTAGCATATAGATGTTAAAAAAAATTTTAGCAATAATTAAAATATGACAATTTCAAGCATTGGATATTGAGCTTGGGAATTAGCATTATATTGAGTGCAGTATAAATTTGAATTTCTTAGGACCAAATTTGGCATGATATGTAAAATTGAGGATTTATACACTAAAATTCCATATAATGCACATGTGTGTGTGTGTGTGTGTGTGTGTGTAATGTAACCATTGCTTGTATACATATGAAGATAGACAAGACTGTCCCCTGCAGTTATTTTTAATAGCAATATTAGACCTCTTCCAAAGAACGTTGGCGGAGGGTTTCATTACCATTGCTATACAGTTGAACTTTATGGAAAAAGCAGCAAGGGAGATCTATTATGAGCAAAGACATAGTAAGCAAATGCATAGAACTATCAAACTGCAGGCATACTTTAGAAAAAAACCCAATTCAGTTAAAATGTGTGATTTGTAAAGAATATACTGCATAATACTCCATTGTGTATAAATGCCACATTTTTTTTTATCCATTCATCTATTGAAGGGCATCTGGGTTGGTTCCACAGTCTAGTTATTGTGAATTGTGCTGCTATGAACATCGATGTGGCAGTATCCCTGTAGTATGCTCTTTTAAGGTCTTCAGGGAATAGTCAGAGAAGGGCAATAGCTGAGTCAAATGGTGGTTCCATTCCCAGCTTTCCCAGGAATCTCCATACTGCTTTCCAAATTGGCTGCACCAATTTGCAGTCCCACCAGCAATGTACAAGAGTACCCTTTTCCCCACATCCTCGCCAGCATTTGTTGTTGTTTGACTTCATAATGGCTGCCAATCTTACTGGAGTGAGATGGTATTTTAGGGTGGTTTTGATTTGCATTTCTCTGACTGCTAGAGATGGTGAGCATTTTTTCATGGAATTTGCAGGGAAATGGATGGCATTAGAGCAGATTGTGCTAAGTGAAGCTAGCCAATCCCTAAAAAACAAATGCCAAATGTCTTCTTTGATATAATGAGAGCAACTAAGAACAGAGCAGGGAGGAAGAGCAGGAGGAAAAGATTAACATTAAACAGAGACATGAGGTGGGAGGGAAAGGGAGAGAAAAGGGAAATTGCATGGAAATGGAAGGAGACCCTCATTGTTATACAAAATTACATATAAGAGGTTGTGAGGGGAATGGGAAAAAAAAACAAGGAGAGAAATGAATTATAGTAGATGGGGTAGAGAGAGAAGATGGGAGGGGAGAGGAGGGGGGATAGTAGAGGATAGGAAAGATAGCAGAATACAACAGTTACTAATAGGGCATTATGCAAAAATGTGGATGTGTAACCAATGTGATTCTGCAATCTGTATTTGGGGTAAAAATGGGAGTTCATAACCCACTTGAATCTAATGTATGAAATATTATATGTCAAGAGCTTTGTAATATTTTAAACAACCAATAAAAAAATAAAATAAAATAAAAAAATCTTAACATCAGAAAAACGAATAATCCAATTAATAAATGGGCCAAGGAACTGAACAGACACTTCTCAAAAGAAGCTATATAATCAATCAACAAATATATGAAAAAAATGTTCAACATCTCAGCAATTAGAGAAATACAAATCATAACTACTCTGATTTCATCTCACTCCAGTCAGAATGGCAGCTTTTATGAAGACAAATGACAGTAAGTGTTGGTGAGGATGTGGGGAAAAAGGTACACTCATACAATGCTGGTGGGACTGTAAATTGGTGCAGCCAATATGTAAAGCAGTATTGGAAAATTGGGAATGGAACCACCATTTGACCCAGCTATCCCTCTCCTCGGTCTATACCCAAAGGACGTAAAAACAGCCTGCTACAGGGACACAGCCACATCAATGTTTATAGCAGCACAATTCACAATAGCTAAACTGTGGAACCAACCTAGATACTCTTCAGTAAGTGAATGGTTAAAAAAATGTAGTATATATACACAATGGAATATTATTCAGCATTAAAAGAGAATAAAATCATGTCATTTGCAGGTAAATGGTTGGAGCTGGAGAATATAATGCTAAGTGAAATTAGTCAATCTCAAAAAAACAAATGCTGAATGATTTCTCTGATTTAAGGATGCTGATTCATAATATGCTGTGAGGGGATGGGAGGATTAAATGAACTCTGGGTAGGGCAAATGGGAAAAGGGGAGGGAGGGGAAAGGAGGGGGCATAGGGTTAGGAAAGATGGTGGAATGCTACGGTCATCATTACCTTAAAAACATGTATGAAGATGAAGGATGTGACCCTACTTTGTGAACAACCAGAGATACGAAAAATTGTGCTTATATGTGTAATATGAATTGTAATGCATTCTGTTGTCATATATAACAAATTAAAATTTAAAAAAAATTAAAAACTAAAAAAAATAATATATCTAAAAAGACTGGTAAACATCAATTTAAGGGAGGCTTCAGATAACATGAAAAGAAATATTAACTTTATGCTATGGACAAGGAATAATAAAAGTGTGGGTTCTCCCCCCAAAATCACAATCATGTTTATACACACACACACACACCCACACACACATATGTGATTGTATACATATAAACATACACACATACATATATAATATATGTAAATATACATTTACATATATTTTAAAAAGTGAATATATGTATTTATGAATACATTTTAAAATAATACATTTCAAAATACATTTTAAAGTAATAGAGGTAATAACAAATAGCACACAATTTTCACTGTGTATATTTGCATTATAGAGGCACACCGAAAGCAGTAGATATCATAAAAATGAGTAACAACTAAATTGTATTGGCAAAAAGAGCACATGGTCAGTCTAATTTCTGAGCCTATACAGTTTCTGAAAGCAGCAGGTGAAATTGTGAAGCTGCTGATTATAAGATTAGCACAATATTCCTATTGTGGGCTTGTCTCTGTGACTTGATCATTTGCTTAGAAAGAAGTGAAAACTCACAAATCAAAGACATATGCTAAAATCATAAACACCTTGTTTCCAAAAACCAATAACAGAAAAATCATGGCATCCTTGGCTGTTATTGCATTGTATAATTAGAAAATAATATCTGATTTCATGGGAAACCAAAAAAACAAGGGTAGCATAAAATACCAAAATGAAAATCCTCAATAAAGAGTGACGTAAGCATAATTGATCTCATCTTCTTTTTTTTTTTTAAATCAATAACAAAAGGGTCAAAATTGGAGAAGTAGATACAGTTTTATATACCTAGGAGCAAAGCAGTTAAATTTGAATTAAAATATTATATCAACATTAAGCTTCACCATAGCAATATTAAACACTGAGAAACATCTGTTAAGACATTCCCAGTACATTTTTAAATATTTTCCTTGAAATTTGGCCAAATATGTCTTTCTCTTTTTTGCTATTTTTTGTATGCTGGATGAGAGCCAATATTCATAAAGTGAACAAATACATCCCCATATGTTTTTCAAAGGGATATATTTCTGTAGTAGAATGTAAGATAAATTATATTAAAAACAACTTAAGAAGGTATAAACCATTGACATGACTACTGTTAAAATCCATTTATTAAATTGTTATCTGCATAGTACTTTCCTGTTTTCTGAGTAAAGAGATTTTTTTTAAAGAAAGAACAACAACAACAACAACAACAACAAAAACCCCACAAAAATCAACAAGGAAACAAAAAAGGGAACTTCTCTGGCAAAAAAAAAAAAATATGTAAGAGTAATGAATATAACCATTATTGAATGTGAGTGACTTTACAGTTAATTAAACTTAAACCTCATTGTCTTCCTCTGATTTTGATATCCTTCTGTTTTTTGTCAAAAATTAAAACTATACTTTGCAAGACAGTGACATCTTGGCCAGTACAATTAGTGTTGGATTCAAATACACATCACTTTGCCCCATAATCTTGATGCTCTATGCAAATGTCAAAACATATTAATCTAGAGATACTTGAATCTGTTTTTGACTCTAGAATATCAATTATTCAATTGCTCCCACTTCTAAAATTTTGAAAAGGTATCTTCCAAGGTACATTCCCTTCACTTTCCCAAATTACATTCTAGAAATGGTTGTTACACACAAAGATAACTGAGAAAAAACATCAAACTTTTTCTTTGGTAGATACTAGAATAGAGCAAGCAATTTGGCATATCAGGCCCTGGTAGTTGACACCAATGCTGGTAACCTAAGAGTCTCACTTTGGAAAACACAATTGTTTCTAAGAAGCATTATTTGATCACTGATAAGCCTGACAAAGTTGCACCTTCTGTGTTTTCACATAATTGCTGATTTGAGTATTTATTTACAATTCTAACCACACTGTTGATGGGATTTTCCACTTCCTCAGCAAGCCCCTTGACCTGATTTAGGTATTTCTGAGACAAAACTCCATTATCAGTCTTTCCCTACACCAAACCCAGTTCTTGGTATATAGTGAATGCTGAGTAAGGGTATGAATGAATGGCTTACTGTTTGAAGGATAAATCCCATTTGAAAATGCCATCCAGAAAAGACAATGAAAGGGTTTTTCTAAAATCAATTTTATAATATAATATAATATATAATATAATAATCAGATTTTTCTTTCACAACAATAGAATATATTCTTAATGCTTGAAGCAAAAACATAGTTTCTGTTATCAAAGTACATTGGATAGCACAGAGAATCATTAGGAGGCCCAGACACACAGGATCGAGGCTCAGCTCCTATCAAAATGAAGCAAAGAAATGCCAACTAAGTAAAGAATGTTGAACTTTAGATGAAAATACTTTTCAATTGTTACTGCTCCCACCCATTACTTAATGCTAGGGACTTTGCAGCTCTGCAACCACTACTACTGCCACACAGGGGTGGCACTTCTGAGTTAAGACCTCGACCTTGAACTACCACTGTACCCAGCATCAGACACCTCCACATGCTTGTTTCAGAAAACAGATGGCTTGGTGCAGATTTGTGTTCTCATGTTGTTTATTTAAATCCAAGTCTCACACAGGTACAACCTATCAGGGGAACATAGGTCGTATGACTACAGACTGTGGGATGACAGAATTTAGTTTTTTTCTCTTCTATGTCAAATGACATGGAAGCACAAACACACATCAAGTATATGATGTTGGGCAGATAACACATATTAAGTATCCCAGTCAAATATTTTTCTGCACCTCTTATGTGTGATATATTGAGTCATCTAGTTTGGGTTTGGGGCAGGGGATTCTCTTTTCATTTCAAAAGCTTAGGATCCACTCAGCTTAATAATTACAATGGTTTTTATCTGGTCTCAGTGGAGCTGAATTTTTAGAACACCTGGATGTTACTGAATTGACACATTTGGATAATCATAAGAGAAAATAAATCCTCCAAAACTTTTTGATTAGCTGAAGGAAATAAATTTGAGTGGCACATTGGTATATAAGGGTAAAGCTCTTTCTGTCTCCTGATAGTATTAATAAAAAGGTGAAAATAAAAACTTGGAGAGACTGACAATAAAATTTTATGACTAGAATGAACTTATTGGTACAGAAATGAAAGTCAGGTGAAAGTTATTTAAAATGAGAAAAGTAGAATACCAGATCTTTACAAGAACATGAAAATGCCTAAACCCTGACACACAGAGCATGCAAAACTTTCTCAGTGCTTTCCTGAATAAAATTCAAAATGCAGCTGCAGCAGCATTTAGTTCATATTTTAGTTCACAACACATCAATGCATTATACAGGAAATTGATATAGAATACATTACTAAATATCCATGGCAATTTTCATGAATTCATTCAGGTAAAATTTTCAATATTTTTTCTAATATTACTTTGTGGTCAAATATATTTAACACAGAATTGGCATTTTGACTATTTTTAAGTATAAAGTTCAGAAGTATTGCTATATTTATATTTTTATAGAATCACATCTAAAAAATTTGTTTATCTTCTTTAGCTGAAATCTTATACTCATTAGATAGTAATTCGTCATTACACCTTCCTGTAGCTCCTGGTAACCACCATTCTATTTTCCAATTTCCTATAACTCCTGCAAATGGCATCAAACAATTGGGCTTTTGTCACTGGCTTTTTTCACTTTACTGTGAGCCATGTTGTAGCATAGGTTCTGAGTTAAATTGATGCTATATATATTTACATTCTACTTTTCTTAGGAATCTGGGAAATATTCACAATAAAATATATGTTTTATATTCAACATCAAAGGCTACAACCCATCCTGGACATCTCTGGTTATGGAACTACCACACACACTTTGTATCATTCTACTTCCCAACAATGTGGTCCCAAATTAGTACACACACAAGTCAATGAAATATCTTCTATGCAACTATAACTTTCCTACTTTGTTTGCTCATTTCTACTCCCTCAATTGTCACCATGTAACAGCCATAGTAATCTTTTAAAAACAAATTGTATCTCATTCCTCAGCTTAAAAGCTGTCTCAGTGATTCTCACTGCCTTTAGAATAAATCTGAGTTCTTTACCTTGATCTTCATGGATTTCTGTGAAGTGGATTCATCCACCCTTCCTGAATTTATCTCTTGGCAGCCTTAGATTCAATTACTACCCTCCAGCAGCACCTAAGGATTCCAGTCCAATTCAACTTGAGAACTTTGATCTTGGATTTACTTGGTGTTCTTGCCTTTCAGTTCTGTAGAAATCTATACTCTTTTTGTTTTCCTGTAGAGTACTGGCTTATTTTCCACAATGGCATTTATTACAACTTTAAATTTTATACTTGTGTGTTTATTTGTTAAAAGCTGTATCTTCTACTAGATTATAAACCCATGAGAACAGGCACAATGTGGATTTTTTTTTTTTTTTTTTTTTTTTACCATGTGTGAAATAGAAAGTTCAGTTTTTTCCATTTGCAGAATAGAGTATTTGGACTTAAATGTAAAACTGTGAAGATCCAATCAGAGCCATTTTGAACTTCACAACCTCTATCTAATCTAATCATAGCCATAATTTTAAAACTAGCCAATGTGTGAATTGTAACCCTGAGCTCCTGCTATCAGAGCAAGGACCAGTGCTGCATTAGGGAGTAGATACAGGCAGACTGCCCACCCAAGTGTGTTTACTTCCCAGATTTTGTTCAGTAGCACACACTTATGCAGAAGTAAAGTTTGTCTTGCAGAGTAACTTTTGAGCATATGCCTGATTTCTTGTGGCACCCTGATACCTCTAACATTATCATATAGTCGGAATTGGAAAGAATCAGATATTCCTAAACGCTGATTCAAAAGATGAATGAATAATGTTATGCTATGCAGTGGAAGAATAATTATGCTCTAGCACATATATCAACTATGGGTGATTAAAATCTCAAATAGAGAAGTCCAGAGTCAAAGTCAGGCTGCAAACCCCAGGATGTGCACAACTCATGATCTTTGCCTTTAAAAAGTCTTTTGTAATCACGGGTAACAACTTCCTTACTGCCCATAAAGTTGCCGCCACTAGAAATCGGGATTAGAAGTTCCTCTGCCTGCAAATAAAACCGTGCATCAAGTAACGAATCCAGTGTTTAATGGTAGAAGAAAAAGAGAAAGAAGTAGATATATGAAGTTTCATTTTTTAAAAATTGGTTAAATAAAAAATGCCTTTCTCAGAAAAGTGCAATGATTTTTAAATAAGATTTGGTTCCAATATTGATTCTTCACTTCTTTGTGAGATGTAATATATTAATTATTTGAGATTTTGCTAATTCCAATATTAAATAAAATTAGCAATTCTTGCCAGAGTTACATTCTTGGATTGTTGACATTGTAGCATTTTGTACTATTTGGAATGCTTTCCAAATATGTTATATTAATATGTCTTTGCATAAGGTTAAGTACTGAGGTTTTATAGGATCATGAGTTTAATTCAAAATATACTTAAATCATAATTTCTTTATGGTTAATAGTTAGAAAAGTTACAGAAAGAATGAGTACATTTTGATTTTTAAGAGCAACACTGTAAAATAATGGAATCCTAACAGGTTTGTTAAAGGGAGAAATAGGTCAATTCATTGATTTTGCTGTTGAATTATTCCAGAGATAGTAGCTGAGAGCAAAGGCCACATTCTGTTTGACATGCTCTATTTCACAACATAATTCCCAGTTTTCCACTTCTACTGAGACTTATGCAGACTGTTTTTCATTAAAACTATGGCATATTTTGATTTTCCCCCAAAGTTATCCTAGGGAGAGAACATCTCTGAGACCAGTCATTTGTGCTCAATTCCCCTTGAGAAGCACCACTATTAATTGGAACAAAAACATTTGAATAGCAAATGTCACTGAATCTCTCAGGATGTTTGAAGCCTCTGCAGCTATGAGAAAACACAAAGCAATCACCACTACATTATCTGAATGAGTGAAGGAAACAAGAGAAAACTTAAATTGTGCCTCCATGCTACAAGAAGCCTGAAAAGTTTGAATAAATTCACCAGTGAATAGCAATTCACTACATATCTATTATGTGTGAGGCATTTAACATGGTTATAAGGTTACAAAGATGAGCAGGAAATGACTTCCATCTCCACTGGATATAAGATCCACAGAGGACAAGTGGCAATATCAAGTCTTAGAAAAAATGTAGAAAGTAGTAAATGTAGAATGCATGGCTGTTGGCATAGCATCAGGAAGGAATCTGCCTTAGGGAACTAGGATGCATGGACTAGTTAGGACTCCAGAATGTAGTAGCTTAACAAGCATTTTGTTACCTCTCAAAATTGCAGCACAGCTCGAAAACCAGTATTGCTTATGTGTCTATGGTTGAATATGCTGAATCTGACTGGGCAAATTCCTTAAAAATCCCCCAAAGAAGGCAAATGATCAGAGTACATACATATGAACATGTAATATTTATATAACATAAATAGTTTTCTCTATGTATACATACACAATATGACTTTGCCAACAACTATTAAAAAACAAACCAAAACAAAGCCTGTAGGTAGGAAAAATAAAATAGACACTAAGTAGCTAAAAAGGCAGATGGCAATAGGTGACTTCATATTATTTCTTAACCCTTCAATCTTAGAGACTTTTTTTAACACATAAATTGATACCAAGATACCTCCAATCACCTCCTGCCTTCTTGAGTCATTTTAGGATCCACATGAGAAGGAGGCTCTTGACTCATAAATACACAAAACTTAAAAGGATTAGCTAATAATATACATTTGAAAATGATTGACATGTGTAGTTCTAAAACAATAGGAGCACAAGGAAATGAAGTGAATCTGTAAAAATTTTTAAAAGATGTGTATATATATGCATATATATGTTTTAAAAACAGTGCAAAAAAGGTCAAATACATACTTGAAAATATAAATATATCTTCTAAAAACTAGGCTGTTGAATAAATATATCTTATATCTATCAAAAAATAAGTGAAGCTATGTGTTAAAAACAAGTAGAATCACAGTTGTTCAGAAGAGTAGAGGAAAGGTTGAAAATTAGGGAAAAAATCATTTAGAACATTTTGTTCAGTAGAAATTTAAAATGTATCTGTGACATAAACTTGCATTTATTGTTCAAGAGTGCAAAATTATTTACTTTCTCTCCTTTGTGGATATTCCAACCCACATATTTACAGCATGTGTTCTTTAGTATGTAATATCTTTATAAGGCATATAAATTATTTATCACTGTGTAAAAAATTACCACAAAATTTTGTGAGTTAAAACAACAACAAAAAATATTATCACATAGTTTCTGTGTATAAAGAAGCTGAATGCCTCTGGTCAGGGATCTTTACAAGGCTCAAAGAAGATGTCAGACAAGACTGAATTCATCTTAAGGGTTGACTAGGCCAAGATCCCCTCTGAGTTCACTGACATGGTCTCTGGCCAGAAATACTTTCTAACCATGTACACCTGCCAAAAGGTGGAACATTACTTTCATCATAGGAATCTGAAAGACAAGAGAGTGAGAGGAAAGGAGTGGAGAAGATTGTCATTCTATCATGATCTGGATGTCTAATATCACAGTATATGCAGTAACTTCTGCCTTACTACATTCATTAGAGGGATTCTCAAAATTCAACCCAGGATTAAGAAAAAAAAAAAAAAAACTACTAAAAGTCAGTGATCATTGAGGAACATCTTTTAGGCTGCACATTGCATGAGAATTGTAATTGCTGAATATGAAAATTACTTGCAGGTAAATATTGTCAAAGTTAGGAAAGGATGGTCTATGTATTGGACAGAATTACACAAATAAAAACATGATTGTAAGTACTATATCAGATTCCATTGACTTTCTAGTGTATTTGGCTTGAATTATTTTGTTGCTGTTAAGTAAAACTTTGGCTGTAAACTCACGTTTCTGCAGAAAAGGGAACAAAAACAGAAACGATTCTTAACAAAGACTAGAGGTGTTGGAAGCATCTGTGCCTGCTCATACTGACATATATGATGTGACCCACAGTCAATTAAACTGGGCTTGCATAATTATCACTACAGTTAGAGAGTCTCTATCCCTCCCTATCTCCTCTTATCTATTTTTAACCAACTTACATGATTTATGTCTGAGGCATAAATCCTGGATCCATCTTTGAGACCCATGTGGAATGTGTTAAATTCTATTTATAGTCATTCTGTGAATTCATTCATAACTCCAAGAGTGAAAGTTTCAATGTGACACCTCTATTTAACTAAGATATTACCAATAACTCTTCTAGAAGAAGACTACAGTTCTAAACCAAGTTAATACATCAGTGTTTTTCTACTTTTAAGATTAACACTTTTATCTTGAAAAGATCCTACTACTTGTAATTTTTCCCACAGTCTTATTGAGATAAATGTCATATAATATAAAATTAATCCACTCAAAGGGTATAATTCAATGATTTTTAGTCAAAGATTTGTATATTTATAATGAAAATCTTATCTGAGAAAACACTTGTCACCTCAACAAGAAGGAACATTTTCACTAGCAGTTGTTCACACTTTCCAACCTTTTTACAAATCCCATGTCTTCGGCAATCACAGCCTAATTTCTGTTTTATACATTTACCTAAATTGGACATTTCAGGTAATTGGAATTATATAATATGGTCTTTTGTGACTATTTTTTTTTCCCTTAGCATAATATTGTAAACCTTCATCCACATTATGTTGATATTAGTAATTTTTTGATGGGCAAATAACATCTTATTGTATAGATGTAATACATTAGATTTATCCATTTTTAAATTAATAGAGATTTGGGATGCTTCAACTTTTTGGTTATTATGAATAATGTTACTATAAATATTCATGTTTATGTTGTTGAGTGGATTTATACTTTCATGTTTCTTGGATTTACTTGAGAGTTGAATTGCTTAGTTATAGGATAAGTGTTTAACAATTCAAGAAACTTAGATGTTTACCTAAGCTATTTTACATTCCTATATTCCAAATCTATGTATGCATTCGTAGTCTGTTTTTGATTATAGCTATCTTAGGAGGGGCAAATAGTCATACACCACTGTGGCTTTAATTTGCATTTCTCCATTGGCTAATAATTTCGAGCAGTTCTTCAAGTGTTTATTGGCTATTTATGAGTCTTCCTTGGAAAAGTTTTATTCAGGCACTTTGCCCATTTAAAGGGGTTGTTTATGTAAGTATTGGTTACATGTTCTCAACACAAATCCCTCATTAAATGGATGATTTTCAAATACTTCCTCTCAATTTGCCTGCTGCCTTTTCAATTCCTTGATGCTATAATCTGCAGTACAAAATGTATAACTATGATGAAGGATGGTTTGTTTCATGTTTTCTTTTGTCAGTTATGCTTTTGGTTTCATATCCCAAAAACCATTTCTTAATCAAAACTATACTTTCCTAAGTTATTTTCTAAAAGTTTCATAATTTAAGTTTTTCCATTTAAATGTACAATATATGAATAGTTAATGTTAGTGTATGGTCTAAAGGAGGACTTCAAAAATCATAATTTTAAGTGTGCATTTCTAGTCATCCAAGCATCACTTATTGAAAAGAAAATTCTCCTATTGAACTTATTTAGGCCCCTTTGGAAAAACGTAATGAACCATAATAAGGGCTTATTTTTGTACTTTTAATTGATTCCAATGATCTACATGTCTATTCTATTCCAGTATCACATTATGTTGATTACTATAGCTTTGTAGTAACTTATTAAATGTGGAAATTTAATCTTTTCAACTTTCAATTCTTTTTTCATTTTTTAAAATTTTTATTCTAATTTGCTATATATAATAGAAGAATTGTTTTGTCAATATTTTCAATTGTTTATTTTGTTTCAATTTCACTGATTTCAGCTCTGATTTTAATTATATTCTCTATTTTACTGCTTTAGTGTTGATTTGTTCTTCTTTTTCTAGAACTTTGAAATATAATGTTAGGTCATTTATTTGTTAACTTTTTCTTAAGGAATGAACTTCATTCAATGAACTTTCCTCTTAGTACTGCCCTCATAGTGTCCCAGAGATTTCAATGTGTAGTATCAGTATTCTCATCACCTCTAAGAGTTTTTAAATCTCCTCCTTGATGTCTTTTGCAACCCATTTTTTATTCAGTAGCCTATTATTTAGTCTCCAGATGTTGGAGTAGTTTTGATTTCTTATTTTATCATTGATTTTTAATTTCATTCCATTGTTATCTAATAGAATGCAGGATAGTAACTCTACTTTTTTTTTTTTTACTTGTTAAGAATTGCTTTGTTTCTCTATAATATGGTCTATTATAGAGAAGGATCCATATGTTGCTGAGAAGAAAATGTAATCACTCCTTGAAGAATGAAATATTCTATATATGTCAGTTAAGTCTAAGTTATTGATTGTATTATTGAGTTCTATAGTTTCTTTGTTCAGCTTTTGTTTGCAAGATTTACACAGTGGTGAAACAGGTGTGTTAAAGTCACCCAGAATTATTGTGTTGTGGTCAATTTGACTCTTGAACTTGAGAAGAGTTTGATGAACGTAGGTGCTCCATTGTTTGGGGCATATATATTTATAATTGTTATGTCTTGTTAGTGTACGGTTCAGTTGAATAGTATGAAATGTCCTTCTTTATCCCTTTTGATTAATTTTAGCTTAAAGTCTACTTTATTTGACATGAGGATGGAAACCTCTGCTTGCTTCTGCAATCCATGTGAGTGATATGATTGATTTTTCCCAACCTTTCATTTTCAGTCTGTGGATGCCTTTTCCTATGAGATGAGTCTCTTGGATGAAGAATATTGTTGGGTCTTTTTTAAAATCCAATCAGCTAGCCTATATCTTTTCATTGGTGAGTTTAGGCCATTGACATGATTTGTATTCCTGGCCATATTTGTTTATTTTTGTTATTTAACCTGGTTTCTCCTTTGATTAGTTTTTCCTTTAGTGTAATACCTCCCTCTGTTGATTTTTATTGCTGCTTTTCATTTCCTCTTCATGGAATATTTTGCCAAGGATGTTCTGTCATGCAGGTTTCCTAGCTGTAAATTTTTAACTTTAGTTTATAATGGAAGGTTTTTATTTTATCATTAAATCAAAAGCTTAATTTTGCTGGATACAGATTCTTGTTTGGCATCCATTTTCTTTCAAATCTCGATATATGTTGTTCCAGGATCTTCTAGCTTTCAGGGTCTGTGGTGAAAAATCTGCACGTAACCTAATTGTTTTCCCCCTATATGTAATCTAATGCCTTTTTCTAGTGGCTTTTAATATTCTCCTTAATCAGTATGTTAGGCATTTTCATTATAATATGTCTTGATATTCATCTATTGAGATTTTGTACATTTGGTGTCTGTAAGCCTCTTGAATTTGGTTTTCCAACTTGTTCTTCATGTTTGAAAATTTTTCTGATATTATTTCATTGAATAGATTGTTCATTCCTTTGGTTTGGAACTCTATGCCTTACTTTATCCCAATAACTCTTAAATTTAGACTTTTTATGCTATCCTTTATTTCTTGTGAATGTTCTACTCATGGTTTCTTACCATTTTCACCGTGTGGTCTACATTATTTTCAAGATTATATATTTTGTCTTCATTGTCTGATGTCCTGTCTTCCACATTATCTAAGCTATTGGTGATGCTTTCAATTGGACTTTTTATTTGGCTTATTGTTCCTTTCATTTCAAGGATTTCTGTTTGGTTTTTCTTTTGAATTTCTATCTCCCTGTTGAAATAATCCTTTGCTTTGTGAAAGAGAAATCTAAAGAAGTAGGTCATAACAAGGAGAATAGAGAGAAAGTTATTTTGGCTAGACAACTAAGAGGAAAGACAGTAGAGTACATGAAACAAACATACATATATATTAAGAAAAGTTACAAAAAAAGTTAAAATAATAAAAATTGGAGAAAAAAGAAAAATAACAAAAACAAAAAAAAAGAATATACAACACAACTGTAATATACTATTCTGTTGTCTCAGACCTCAATGTCATAATTCATCCAAAGTACCTGGTTTCACATATGTTGGGGATGTAACAGTGGGAGAATAGAGAGGGAAAAGAAAGAAAAAAAGAAAAAGAAATCTGGACATAAGAAACAAGGATTGTTTTGGTTGGAGATCAGTATCTTTCCTACTTCCCTTCTCATTCAATAGGTGGGATCATCTGTTGTTAGCCTGCTCTTTTGGTGTGAGCTCCTGGTCTTATCACCTATCCTATCTGAAGACCTCCCAGTTCCTGGTCTCTGTTAGTCTCTAAACTGTCTCACACTCACCCTCTCCCTTACTGCTTCCAAATAAGGGAATGTTCTCTCTGAGGCTCTTGTGTGCAGCACTTTGGGTGCTCTGCACCTGCCCCACTGAGAGCTGTTTTTTTCTTCTTGTTGTTGTTGTTGACCACTCACTGTGCTGGGTTAGTGGGTTAGCGGCTACTGGGGAGACTGGGGAGTTAGAAACTGGGTACCTGTCCAGCCAGAGTTCCAAACTGGGAGTTGCCCCCCCCCAAAGATGGTGATGAAGGTGACCCAAAATGGAGGCATTTGCTTTTAGTGATGGGGTTTCCGGTTGGGTGGAGTGAACCTGGTGATGGTGCTGGATGATGAGTTCAGAGCCTGGGTCTGTGGCCTGCAGCTTGTGGCTGTGGCTGTCTTCAGAGCCGGTGTGAAGTTCTCTGGTGCAAGCTGGCTATTGGTTGATGGGGGTCCACACAGGAGTCCAGCTGGAGACCCTGCATGTGGGTAACTTCCAGGTGTACTGCCCAAGAGCTGTGTCTGGGATTTCTGCTCGGGTGGGTGGCTGAAGGTTTTGTGCTGAAGCCTATGGTTCTGCTTGGGCACCCAGTAGTCCTGTGTGGGCAAGTAGTTGGGAGACCTACTCTGATGCTGAGTCCTGGAGCCCTCAACTTTTATTCTTTTTCCAGATAGTTTAGTTATTGTATGTCCTTTTTGGATCAATTTTCTAGTGTTGTATTATCGAAGTACCATGAACTGAGTCACTTAAACAACAGATAATTTTTTTCCAACACTATAGGCTACAAATCTAAAATCAAGGTTTTGGAAGTATTATTTTTTTAATGAGATTTCATTCTTTGACTTGTAGATAGCCAGATTCTCCTTGTTTCTTCACATGGTCTTCACTTTCTGTCTTTGTTCCATTGAGGCCAATGTGGGGCTGGTGAGCCTCAGTTTTCTTAAATGCTTTACTGGAAAATAGTTAGGTGGTATAAGAGGTCCTGGTGTCCTGAGTTGAAACTGTAGTCCTAGATGGAGACAAAAGCTATGGGGAGAAGGAGTCTATGTTCTTGGTCATACTAAAGTAGAGTAGATCTCCATCACATTATTCTGCAGTTGGAATAAGAAAGTCATGATCCAGTGCTGAAGACACTGTTTTAGATATCAAGACATATTTGAATAAACATTTCTCCATTTGATGTAGGCCTAGCAAGATTTCCTGGGACTGCAAATAGTTGCTTACAATTCTTTATGTTTATGCTTGTTTAGCTGGAGAATGTCTACCAAGCTCTTTATACTTCCATTCTGGAAATTTGCCCCTTAAAAAAATGTAATTTTAAATTCCTTTGAACCTAACACAGAGCTTCCTCATATTTAGTTGACTGAAACTTTTAAAACAATTGACAGAAATGCATTCCATCTGCTTCAACTTCATTACTACACTTGGTCAATATTTTATGTCTTTCATTATGGACTCCTAATTTTTCATATTCAGTATAAATTAGACAGATTAATTTGATATTATTTTTATCTAAAAATGTCTTTACTTGTGTAGTATGATTCTCTGCTAAGTTAGTTTCTGGGTCTTTAACATGAACCAATTGAATTTGAAAGACGTTTTGCTTTTTGACAGAGCAATGCGTTTCAGGGTTACCTTAAACCTTTCTGTTTCAAACATCAACTGCTTCTCCAAGGATCTGAGATTCCATTTAGTGGAAAACAGTATTGGAGACAAGAATCTAGATGCCTGACTGAATCATAGGGTTGAAATTACTCCTGAGAAATTTCAATGGATATAGCTAGAAAAATATTGAATTTAATTTTATTTTGTGATATCATATTGACATTTACACTGGAGGCAATAGGGCGCTGTTTTGCTTAAATTCTTGATTTTTTTCATTGTATTTCTTCTCCAAGTCAATTTTAAAAATAGATGTGGGAAAGCAAGAGGCAGCTTTTGCTGTGTATGTTTATTAAGCAAAATCATTTCTTTATGATGTTGAGACTCACTCTGCAGTCTTATTCCAGTAAAAGTCATAAAAATAAAGGGCAGAAAGAAGAGTTTGAGAAGTAGCAGATTCCTTATGAGAATGACAAAACACACAAAAGGATAAGGATGAATTCTTATCAGAATTCATGTCCTTTTTGCTGTTTCCATCTCTCAAATCTCTGCTTGAATTGAGATACACAGAGGCCTCCTTCAGACTTCAATTTTTGGAACCTCAATATCTCTGTCTCTAATAGAAGCAAGAGAAAGGTAACACAATGAAACCTGCAGATGCCTATTCTCTGCTTCCAGATGGGCCAAGGTCAAACTGAGTCTTTGTCACCTTTCAACTATGTGATTTGGGGAAATGTCTCAACAGGCTTGGCCAGTTTCAACACTTGTGAAAGGGAAAAAAATGATGATAACTCCCATTTCAGACTATTGTTTTGAGAATATATGGATTTTAAATTCATAGTATTCAATGAATTAGTATTTATAAACACAAGAATATCTGGCATAGGTAGTTAAATAAATTCATCATCATCATTACAGATATCTTCCTAAAATAAGAATTACTAGCTCACTGTTTTTCTTTGTGGTTGTACAATTTTGTCAAATTTGTTTTTGAGTTTTGGAAGCCTTTTCTAAGAAAACATGACTAAAATTATGTATGAATTTTATAAAAAGAAAATATTGTGCAAACACCAAACACACAGATAAAATATTTGGCAAAAAGGTCAGTCGTAAGTAAGTATGTATGACCAGAATGTTATATTTTAAATCAAGAAACTTTATGATTTGGGAAGACAACACTTGAAAAATTTAAACTGTGTGTCTATTTACACTATTTATGAAAATGTATATTGCTTTAAGGGAAAATTTACACTAGTGTGAGAAATTAACATGAAGGTGAATGCTCTTTCTTCTATTTGTATTTTATAATGGGAATTGGCTCGATTGTTTTCTCTGATAGAGGCTTTACCAGATGTACTCTTGATGGTTCCTAAAACATATGAGGTTCCCGGGGGTTAATCTCTGCTTCCATGGAAACTATCCTGGTGTGCCCCAGTTTTAAATGACTTCCTGCAGGCTGACACCTGGAGGCACCTGCTCAAAAAACATCTTTCTTAGGGCTGAAGCAACACACGGAAATTTAAAAAGGAAGAAGTTCTGTGTAACTGTCCCTTGCATAAAATCTATCAGCATTTTCAGTTTTTAGGGAATCATTTCATTGGAATACTCTTAACTATGACTTTGTTTCTTAAGTTGTTCACTTAAGTGCTTGGCTGTACTGGAAATTTAAGGACATTTGTTCTTACATGTAATAGTGTGATGCTATCATAAGAGATTCATCAACTGTCCATTTTTTTATTCATTCATTCATTCATTCATCAGAAGAGTATGATGAAAGACTGGTTGTGTAGGAAAAGTACCAATTAATAGTACCTGTTCTATTAAGTCCCTGGCATTTCCAACTGAGATAGCCAGTATTGCACATGGTAAAACAAAGATGCCTGTGATTTACCCAGGTAGAGCTGAACAGCAGGAAGCCCTGTATCTGAGTCTGAAGTGAAGGGGAAATCACCAAGCTAGACACAGAATCTTGGGTCCCATAATATTTAAGCAGTTAATAAATTCAAGCAATGGCTAGTTACTCAGTTGTTAAAATAGGCAAAACTGTCGCAATCCATGAAATTGGAGACATATTCATGCTGTCCCACCTTATTTATAGTAAGTATAAAGAGAAAAGCCACTTCTAAAACTTTTGATGAAAATGTATAGAGTGAGTGGTCAAACAAGATTTGGGATTATCCTAGTTTATAAAAGTATATATACCATTCACATGAAAATCAAATGTCTTTCATTCTTCATTCTATCAGTAATCCTAATTCCAGAAGTGACTTATAATAATAGAACTGGTTTTCATTATTCCTTATGCATAGATTGACAGCCATTTTTCTATTTCTTACTATATAACTTCCAATCAGGATGCATTAACTCCGCCCTACAAAAGCTAAGTTAATCTTACTTTTTAATCTTTTTTATATTTCTAATTTTTATGCTTATATTATTTCTAAAACAGCAATCAATTAAGCTTATATTCGTAACTTGTTCTAACATTAAAATGTACCTCTGGCATTAATAATAGAGCAATTAAGTACTTACAACTTCAGAATCAACTGTAGGATTGAACACATACTAAAAGAAAATAATCTTTGAACTTACATTTGTATCACTTAAAGAAAAACATTAATGACAGTTTTAAACAGGCATTGAGCCAAAAGCTTTCTATGAGTTAATGAAGGGGTGGTTGAAACTAGAACCCTCAGTATAATTTTTTGCTTGTTTTTTGTTTTGTTTTGGTACCAGGGGTTGAACTCAGGGGCACTTAACCACTGAGCCATATTCCCAGTCCTTTTATATATTATATTTAGAAACAGGGTCTCTCTGAGTTGCTTAGGGCCTAAATTGCTGAGGCTGGCCTTGTACTCCTGCCTCAGCTGCCTCAATACAATTTTTAATCAGTCACTTTTCTTATTTTCTCATGTCATATTCCTGCTTTTTAAATATTTACTCTACATTTGTATTTTTTTGTTTCTACCTTACAAGAATTGTTCTTTCTTTGATGTTCTATATAGCAGTTGATGTATCAATCTGATCCCTGTTCATTTCCATTTTCCCAAATATTCAAAATATGTAGTTCAGCACCCTGTGGCACATTTGAAAGACTGACCCATTAAACACAGAAGCCAGTATTTTTCTACAAAGCCCCATGTGCTGCAGCATTGGGAGCTGTGAATGAATTGTGGGTATGTCTGAGCCATCTCTAAGTGGAGATTAGCCCCTCACAGAACTTTTGGTATTATTTCACCGATCTGAGACTGCTCTGTTGCCTTGGCAAACTTTCTGCTTAAAGAGAGTTTTGTGATTCAGCAGAATGTATTGGCTCAGATAGCCCTAAGTTCAAACATAACTCCCCTGAGGTGGAAAGAGATAGCAGTGCACCCAACTAGCCTGGAGGTCCCAGATGCTTGGAGGAGGAAGAATTACTGCTCAAGTTATAAGTCCCCAAACAGGCCAACTTCCCCTCAGTCTCTTGCTTCTTGTTTATCTTGAAGAACCCCTCCTCATTATAAATTCCTTTGGTGTGTGTCAGTATAAATAAAGCATTCCTTGGCTTTTACCTTTTGTTAGGATTAGTATAATTTGGTCTTTATAACTAGTAATCCCTTGATTTAAATACTTTTCTTGTGTCTTTTGTTTTTCTTTCTTTCTTTATTTGTTATTTTAAAGATGACCTTTTAAAATTTTTTATTTGTTCTAATTAGTTATACATGACAGCAGAATGCATTTTGATTCATTGTACACAAACGGAGCACAACTTTTCATTTCTCTGGTTTTACAGGATGTAGAGATGCACCAGGAGTGCAGTCATACATGTACCTAGGGTAATGATGTTTATCTCATTTCACCATCCTTCCTGCTCCCATACCCCTTTCCTTCTCCTTCCCTCCCTCCCCTTTGCCCAAAGTTTCTTCATTCTCCCCATGCCCCCCCCCCTCACCATTAGGGATCAGAGAGAACATTTAGCCTTTGTTTGGGGGGAGGGATTGGCTTACTTCGCTTAGCATGATGTTCTCCAACTACATCCATTTACCTGCAAATGCCATAATTTTATTCTCTTTCAATGCTAAGTAATATTGCATTGGGTATATATACCACACTTTCTTTATCCATTCATCTGTTGAAGGGCATCTAGGTTGGTTCCTTCTTATTATTACTTGTTCATTACCTTTAATTTTCAGCTGGCCCTCATCTCTGAGGATTACTTATTCCCTTGCCATGCAGGTAGGGGTGAGACTGAAGAGTCTAGAAAGTTCAAAACAAAACAAAACCCTCCATTTTCTAAGTTATCTTTCTGCTTACATTCTAGAACACTGAATGAACACACACAAGATCAGCCAGATGCCAGAGCTATTGATTTTGCTGATGATTCAATTACAATTTTAGTTGTTATATGGGAGGTCCAAGTAAAGTCTGCTTTTCTATACTTTCCTTCTTCTTCATGGTAATTTTGTACAAATTATTTAACATGACATTTTGTTACCTGAAAATAACCTTTGTTCAACATATATCCCATATTTTATAAAGCTATAATTCTCAGTATGAATATTTATAGGGGGTCATCTTTTCTGAATTTTAGAAATTTGAATTTAAATAAGATAGTAAGCAAATATTTTTACTGAGTTTCACATCTACTCATATTGTCGAATGTCTAATTTATTTCTATTAATAATCATCAAACATATACAAATCAAAGAATACATATCAGAATAAAAATATATCTTGTCTTCCTGGATGCTTTGCATTACATGGACTTATATATTTCCTATTGTAATCTATGTTTTATGTACTTATCTCAGTAAAATAGGTATTAAATTGTGCTAGAATTTGAAAAGTAAATATTAACCTCATAAAGAAACACTTTGGGACTAACGATTTGCACTTCTTTATAAATTTGACACTCCTATTTATGAAGAGTATGTTTTCATTGCCATTTGCTCATCATTTCAGTGCAGTATCTTGACAGTTGCTGGAGGCATATGTGTTACCCTGGACTGTCTTGATTAAATGCTAATGAGCAATTTTTGCCTTGAAACTTAGGTCAAAATAGACTGCTTTAAAAGGCATATTTTGCTGGATGCATCATTGGATACCATGAATGTCATTCTTACAAATGTTTCACACTCATTATGTTATATATATATATATATATATATATATATATATATGAAAATTAGGATCAAAGTAGATAAATCAATCTGAAAATCCTGCCAATTAGGAAGAAAAGAAATTAGAATTTCTTGGATCATACCTCATTTCACAGTTAATAGTCATTTTGAGACAGAGACACCAACATAACAATAAGTTTTCTAAGTAGTAACAAGGAAACTATGGATATAATATTTGATTTCAAAACTTTAGTCAATTCTTTTAAATGATTGTCTCTTATGCTCAGTGCCTCAGATGTAAGATTTAAGATAACAGGTTGATTATATAGGACTGACAAGTTAATGATGTCCCTGTATAGGCGCACACACACACACACACACACACACGCTAGTGTGGCACCTAGGAGGCTCAAGTTTCTATCTAAATAAAATTAAGTGCCTTCTATTAAAATTGTGTTTACTTAATTGAATGGAATTCCAATTTACAATGATATGTTGGACACATTGCGTCAAAAATATTACTTACATCCAAGTTGATATAAAAGTCATTAGGTAAAGACATTGTGACATCTGTGTCATACCTGGAGTCATATATACACATTTTAAAATTTATTTCTTTCTCAATTTGAATATCATGAGAACTACAGAGCAGCTTGTCTGAAATGGGTTTGCTAGTGACAGGATACTTTAATTAATTGTGATATTTCTGCATTAGACTTTGCTTATTTTGTTCTGTTTTTCCTAGTTTTATTTATTTTTTATTGGTGCATTACAGTTGTACATAATGTTGGGATTTGTTTTTGCATATCCAGAAAGAGTCACCCATTTGTGTGTGTGTGTGTGTGTGTGTGTGTGTGCGCGCGCGCGCAAGGAGACAGTGGGTGCTAGAATTGGGCAGGTGACTGACAAACTCCACATTCTGCTTTGGACTCAAATACTTACCAAAAAACAATGGTATCTTCCACATGAGGACACTAAAACATATGCCTGCTTCTGTTGTGTCTAAAAGAGATGTGGCATTGGTGAAGCATCTGAGTATCAAGAGTTAGGATGAGCTTTTCTGTTTCATTCTTTTTTAAAAATATCTTCTAGTTATACATGGACACAATATCTTTATTTTGTTTATTTATTTATTTTATGTGGTGCTGTGGACAAAACCAGTGCCTCACATGTGCAAGGTAAGTGCTCTGCCACTAAGCCACAGGCCCAGACCTCTGTTTTATTCTTTCTAGGATATTCATATGAAGGAATGCATGTGAGTTGAACCATCTCTAAAATAAAGAACACAAATCAAGAAGCTTCATTTTATTGACTACTATTATGAAAATGATTATACCCAATTAAATAAAAAACACACAAAATTTTCTTTTCAAAATCACGAAAAGAATCCATTTCTGAAGTAATACAAATGCAAGGGTCACAGATCTTCTTAAATAAAAGTGCATAGTTTAAATCTTCCTGAAAGAAGCTGCAATTTGTCCTCTAGTAAGATAAATACAGTTTGATGTTTGAATTTAAAGTTGAGTCAAATATTCATGTCACGTGCTACTCTCCATTAAATCTTCCCACCCAAATTACTTACATTCAACATTCCTGAAAACATTTCGTAGTTCTGTTTTTCAAGGTGTTTTAGATTTACTCAATTTTTACTGAAAGAGAGAAAGAGAATTATTTTACCAATAGTTTTCATTTTTGAATTTTCAAAATTCTTCCATATATATTTCCACGTTAATTCAGCTACCCAGGACTAGGTAATAGATGCGTTGTGTCAACACATACACTAAAATATTTATTATATTTCATATTTCCTGTATCTTTAACACTGAATAATCTTCCTAAGACATTAGGAAAGAATTTCAAAGTTAGTACCAAGTGAAATACAAAGCAGTTAATGTCAGGGTGCCTTTAAACTGATAACCAAAGTAGAAAACTCAGCATCAAAAATGAGCAATGATCCAAAGGAGTAATAAGATAGCATTTCTTGAGCATTTATGAAAAGCAAGATTTTGGAGGAAGGAATTAACATGGAATTATCCCCTTTAGTCCTTGCAGTATTTCTATGCAATCAATTTTAAAACCTATGTTAAAGCAACCGGAACTCAGAAAGCCTGAAGTGTCCATGAGCATACAAGTAATACATAGAGTTATTATGATAACGTCTGTTCACCATATCAGCTATCTATTTTTCTGGGGAAATCTTTAAGCCTTCCTAAAGATTTTGGTGTTCATTGTAAATATCCTGATTAACAGATTATGAGGAAAGTGGCATTCACTTTTGTTGAGAGTCTGTTGAGAGGCTATTAGTTTTCTACATTTTCTTTTTCATTGATGCTGCTTGTCACTGAGACCATAAAATGATTTAGCATAGGAGTGAGATAGAATTAGTCTCTATCTCTGTGCTTTTGAATAAATAATTGTGTTGTCTCAAAATTCACATAATCTAATCTCAAAATGATGGCTTTAGACAGTAGACCTTTGGGAGGTGATGAAGTCATGAAGGGAAATTACTCATGAAAGATATTAGTGCTCTTATAAAGGAGGATCAAGAGAGATTCCTCATCTTATTCACCATAAAGTACACAATGAGGTTTCATCTCTGAACCAGGAAATGGACTCTGTCCCTGACCATATTTAGATGTAGACATTTTAGCCTCGTTCTTGGAATTTCCAGCCTCTAGAAATGTGAAAAAAAATATTCTATTGCAATTAATCTACCCAATGTATGGTATTTTGCTATAGTATTCCAAAGGAACAAAAGCACTGAATCATATTGTTTTCTGAGCACATCCACCAAATAGCATTCAACTTAGAATGATAGAGACCAAAATTGTCTGTGTTAAGTCAATGGGATTTTAGGTTAAGCTGATTAATTGAACAGACTACACTATCTTTACTAAAATATAAAAAGAAAAATATTATTCTCTCCTGGTATCATTATATAGCAAGCAGAAATTATATTTAACAGACTAGAGTGAGTATATTTTAAGTAGAACATACTGCACTGGACAATATGGTAGCAACTAGTCCCATGCATCAATTTAATTAGAATTACAAAATTAAAAATCTATATAATTATCTCTGTTAGTCACATTACAAGTGCTCAATAGACAAATTTTGCTAGTGGATACTAAATTAAACACTCAGAAGATTTCTAATATCATAGCTTTTTCTTGATCAGAGATGATACAGAGTATCACTAGGGAATGATTCCTGAGCCCCTCTTTTTGTAATCAAGGTAGTGGTATCACCCCAGTATTAACAGGACATTAAAACAGACAGCTTCCAAAATTCCCTTGAATTATGAAATATTTTGAGAAAAGACTATACCTTAAATAATATAGAATAACTCAAAAAAACTTTATATTGCACTCTTTAAAAATGAAAAAAATATGGGCATAGTAATTAGCCTCAAGGAAATCAACATGGCAAGATGAATACTCAAAAGTTCATGGTAAGCAATTATTTTCTTTCCAAATTCAAACTCTTCCTCCCCTCTTTTTCTGCTTTGTGAGGAATTCACAACTTTGCTAATTACATGTCTCCAAATATAGATTTGAATGACCATTTTTTTTTTCTTTATCTCTGGCCTTATTTTGGAGTTCAGTTCAAAGGAAACTAAGGAATGCTGTGAGTACTGTGAGTCTCCAAGAGAAGAAAATGACTGAAGCAGCACTATGGAGTTAAATAAAAAATATATTTATATTTAACTTCGGGAATTTACTACAAAAGTATAGTAGCATTTGAACAATTTTTGATCAGTTTTATCTTAGGAATTTAATAGTATTCTTTCATTTAGTAGTACTATATAATAATGATGTTTTATGGTATGTGCATAATTCTTTCCTGATGTATTAAAGTATAATATAAAATTTAATTAGTATATATTAAATGACAGGAGAAACTGATCAGCAAATCATAGCAACTGAGAGAATAAGGACATTGGAATTCAAGAGAACAGAATTTAAATTTAAATTTACAGTGTATTACTGCATTTGTTATTACATATTCAACTTATCCAAATCTTTATTTCATTATCTGTAAAGTGAGGATGTCACCAAATGCTTCATAGGACTCTATTAAGGATTTAATTCATAAATGTACATAAAGTACCACTTATAGGTTTCTATAGAACATTTTACAGTTCTAAAAATTCCTACTATATTTTTAACTCTTGGTTCTAAATTATGTATTCATATTGAGAACAATCAATTTTAACATTCTAAATCAACTAGGTATAAACTTCATCAACAAACATGGCCATTTGATATTTTTAAATATATTTACTGTTGCGGTTATGATCCTTTGTGTAACCAGTTAAAGTAAAATTGTGCTGTGGTTCAGAGATTGCATCATGGTTTGAATTCAGAAAAAAAAAATGGAGAGATAGAAGAGCTTAATTATCCAAAGTGCAAATTAATATAGACACACTGTAATAAAATGAAATAAAACAAATGAAATAGTAGACAGTATAGTATTTACATTTTAATTAGAATATTATCTGACTGCACTCCTTACTAATTTGTAACTTTCTTAAGAAGTACTAAGTAGTATAAGATTTCTATATTTGATGGGAGGTTTATTGAATGGATTGGTTCTTTAAAATGATGAGAATACATAAAAATGTTTTAAAGGATATAAGTCATAGTAATAATGAACACATCTTGGATGAAAATGTACTTTTTTTCAATAGCTTGAATCAAGAGGAAAATGGAAAACTTGCACTTTACTTCCAAACCCAACCCTTTGATTTAACAGTTTGAATAAAATAGCATAGTCCATTATATTTATTTAATGTTTTGGGGAAAAATCAAATAAATTAAATAGAAATAAACTACCTCATTTTCCTTGGATTATCCTTCTAATCATTCATTAATTTCAAAAGAAATGTTAGAAGGTAAATTGTAAGCTTTTATTTTAAAATGTCACAAAGCATATAGTAAAATTATAATTTTTTTTTCTTCATGAATTATTGCTAATTCATGCCAGCAATTCTGAACAATATATTTGGGACTAGGGATAGTTTAAGTATCATGGCCATGTTCTTATCAAATTAGATACAGTATTATGGTAAAGTTTGATCTTTTTGGAAATGTTATTCAAGCAAATCCTAAATGGGGAAAACAGATTCCTCTTATATTCCTGGATTTTCATCTTTCCTTTAAGCTATGGCCATCAATTTTATTGCATATTGGGCTCATTTGAGAAACTGATAAAGTAATTTTTTCTGTATATCCATTTAAGTTCAAATACACAGGATTTTGAAATATTCCCCAAACTCCACAAATGCTGTTTAGTTTCTGTTTGAGCCTTAATAGGAATCTTCCCAGTATAATAATCTTGGAACCATTTTTACTTCACTGCATTATTAAAGAAATATTTCTAGTAAAAAAACATGGGTAAAAAAACTAGATTATGCCAAGTGAAAAAAAAAACACTTCTTGTCCATATCTGCTTGTTTTAGCAATCAGAAGAAAATAAATATAATTATGGATGAGTTGTTATGAGAGTGGAAAGAAAGAAGTGACTGAGCCAGGAAAGGAAGTGAATGAAAACTAAATTAAAGAACCCAACCTAATGAATGGAAAGTAACATGACAGAGAAGAGTGAAGGTCATCTGGAGCATATGAAATACCATGGGAAGTTTATAAGGCAATATTAATAGTGATTTCCTTCTGAGAGGATCATATATAGACTGAGTTAGTGAAAGGGAAAAGGGTTGTGCAGTTGAAACAAGTTTGCATGTATCAGACTATGGCATATGGAACTAGACATGTAAACCTCTTTGAAATGGGATAGAACAAAGTAAGTTATTGTCCTTGACATGGAATTGAATCTTTTCCAAATGATCTCTCTGCTGGCAATAAAGATAATGTACTTGGCTTTCCATTGAGCACTTCTGCAAGATAACCACTAAGGAAAATGTGAGTGGAATCATTTAGTTACTCCATGGAATAAAATCCTGCCGCTCAGTTTGACACTGCTATTACTGTGTGGCAATACAAAGATATATAAATTTTAAGAATAAATCAGTTATTAGGTTTTATTGATGACCTATCCAGTAATCTACAAGCAATAGCAATTTGAAATTATGTAATTGGGGCCAGACTACAGGTATAGGATAGTTTTTAAAACATCACTTAATTACTTTAAAATTGCAAATCTGGAAAGGCCAAGAATTTAAGGAGCATAATTATCTTTTAAATGTTTCAATTTTTATATAATTTATGTTGTTGAAACAAGTTTTTATGGATCATAATACAAGTGTATTCTCCCTAAAGTTCATTCCCATCTGGGATATCCTTTACTTAGAGTAAAATTTTAATAGCGAAACCTTAATGACATATTCATGCTCATAATCACTTATGGCCATTATAGCATAGGTCACTCACAGCTTCTGTTATTTTCAAACCATTAAAGACTCTGCTGGGGCCTCTCATTGTTATTTGCTTGACATCCTCTTAATATTTACCAATGGGAACACCACAGATGGCCCAGTTTTCTTCTAATCTTTTTAATGAAGATTAATCACTATTTTCATGGGTCCTTCTAGGATACCCTATCTCTAAGTAAGTAGTTACTTAGAAAGGGAGAAATCATATTTGAAAAGCTATCACCAATTCATACTCATTTAAAAAAATGGCACAGTACTTTGGATTCAGAGTTTTCAAACTTTAATTCACCAGGAAAACGTAAATAAATATGAATTAAATATGAAGGCAGATTATACTTTTTCTATTGCTTAGGAATATTTAGGATACAAAGAAAAAAGATATCTTACTTATTTATACTTCTTAACATAGGCAACGTATCATCTCTATAATTGAACATTCCAAAGAAAGGGGTGACTCCTGGCATAGTATATTTTTGAAGTTCAAGTAATATCATGAAATTTGGTTTCTCTCCATCACTTGGTGCCTCTATGTCATTTCATTTTCACAAGGAAAATATGTGTGGTTTTGCAAGATCACCTACATTTGTAGGAGATTTGCCCTGGTATCACTGTTGAAATCTTTGTGTTGCTTTGAGTTGGATTGTATTTTATGCCCAGCCCTGAACATACAGTATTAATTTAGATATTGTGAAAACTGATTATTTCATTCATGTCCAACAGTCTTTATGTGTGTTTAAAAGATGAGAAAATTGGGAAACGGACCCCCTAGTTTTGCAATGAAGCTAAAGTAACATATTACCAGAATAATAAAATACAGTTTGAAAAAAATTGATGATTGACCTTAGTAGTAGATAGTTAATCCAAATGCAGTTAAAGATAATTAATGCATAATGCACGAATCATAAGTGGATATATGTATATATTATTTATTTTGAATTTAAAACTTATAAGTATTTACATTTTATACCTGTCTTCTTGTGAAAACCCAAGGCAACTCTTAAACTATGTTGCAAATGATTGTTTTTATGTCCTAAAGCACACCCATGTACATATTCTTTCTAATTTTCACTTTTTAAATATAGTACATGGATTTAAAAATATTGGCAAAATAATTCAATTTCACAATTCTCTTTTTTTTGACAAATTTTCTGCCAGTTTTAAAGTAGTTTTTCACACATCTGTGCATACACTGAATTTTTTAGACACTCATAGTGTTACAGGTTGTCTTCTTTTCCTAAAATACATGAAGTACCTATTCTTAGATTTCTATTTTATTCCTTCAAATGGTGAAAAACTTCTTTTCGTAGAGAGCTGTTTCTCTTTGTTGGTCCCTGCTCCTCTGCACTAAGTTAAACTATACACTCTAGAACTAACTATTGAGATAACAAAAGAAGAACTCTAAATGGTAGTGAGGAGAATGGGTAGAAGCCAGGAGTGGAAGAAAACACAGAGGCATGTACACATAAATACACACACACACACATACACACTCCCACACACACACAGAAACTTTTTCAGTCTCCAACCCAGAAACAGAAGGCAGCCTAGGTTAATTTCCTTTCCAGAGAATCCAAAGTTCTTTCTTACACCAGGAGGAGGTACATCTATAAGAAGCCCCACAAACTTCCTGTCAAATATAGCTGTACTCAAGGAATAGAGGAAGCCCCAATCCAAACCTGATTCTGATACTTCCTTTCATTTTCCAGAGAGATATTCAAACGTTTACTGTAGGAGGAAGTAATGGTTATGCCTGGCATATCACCATACCTCTCTACTGCAAACCTCATTCTGGGGAAACTTTCTTTGCCCCCTCAAGCTGCACCTTTTCTGAAGAGGAAAGCAGAGTGCCAGCTGCAACAGATAAACCGAGCAGCCTGCTATGCTCTGAATGTTGGTCTCCTCCAAATTCATGATAAAACTGAATCCCCTATATGATAGTTTACAGAAATGGGGCCCCAGAGGGGCTTCTTGACCTCTTCCATCATGTGTGGACATAGAAGACAGTGTGTGGACAAAAAAACAAAACAAAACAACAACAACAACAACAACAAAAACAATTAAAAGAGAACCCCCACCATATGGTAGCATCTTGATCTTGGACTTCTGAGCCTCTAGAACAAAGACAATGCCTTTCTGTTATGTAAAATCCACTCAGTTCATGGTGTAGATTTAACTTATGCGTAGCATTAAAGTAAACCTTGAAAATAAAATTATCTAAAAAAATTTAGTGAAACATAATAATTCTGCACAATGTTTGCCTAGATCACTTCAGTTCTGTATTCAACTACCACTTTTATTTATGATCAGCAGTTATCAAATATTAATGAGAACTTAGGAAATGATGTTATTTTGTATTCTTTCTCTTTGGTTAAATTCCTTTATCTTCCTCACTCCTTCCCTCCCTTCCTTCCTTGAAATGCTTTTCTTGCTTTCCTTCATTCATTCTTAATAGTGTGACAAAACTAATTTATTTTGCTTCTTTTTTTCTCCACTTGAAGTTTTAGGCTATGATGCAAGATTTCATAACCATAATTTTTAAAATATAACTTTTAAGTTACAACTTCTATTAATTGTAATGTTAATTTTCTAGAAAAATACATTGAAATATTTCCAACAGTCAAAACAAATGCCCAACATCATTTAGAAAGAAACTCAATTTTCTTCACTTTTAAGTACCTCATTATAATTTTTTTATAATTATTTTGTTTGTGACCAGGCAATTCTAATAATTGTGCTTCAGTTTTCTGTAACTTATCTCTGATATACGTTGAGATAAATTTTGAATTTGAAGAATGGCCTATTTTACACTTTAAAAAGTTAACCCAATTTAACTTCAGTGCCACAGATTTGTTATCTGAATTCCTGATTGTCTTTCACCATATTCTATTCGTGACTTTAAATAACTTAAAAATGTGTATTTGGACTGTTTGGAGCTCAAGAAAATCTTTTAAAGAATATGGAATGTGAAATCTTTTAATTTATTATCAATATTGTCAATAACAGAACCTTTGACAAATAGAAAATATCAAAGCAAGAGAACTTAGACTAAATTGAACAAATACTTTAAAGTATATTTAATCAATTATCCTTCTGCTTTTTGATTCCTCCATAGACAAATTGAAAGTCTTTACTTAGCTTTTAAAATATCTTCAATTTAAATGTCTTTTCTTTGGAGGGGAATGACAATTTGACCTTATAAATTGTTCACAGAACTGATTTTGTTATATTTTGATAAGATATATAAGAATGTGTATTCTAATTAAATAGTTTCCTGTCACATCTGATAAACAATAAACTGAATGCTTATCTACAAAATATGACCAGTTTTGTGAAATGTGCCCACATGTGAAAAGATAAAAACAATAAAGATAATGAATGTATCTTTTACCTCCACAAGTTTTTTGTAACACTTTGTAATCTTTCCCATCTTACCTCATTTTCCCCAGAAATTCACTGATCTTCTTTATTCATTTTGGATTTTTTTTTCATATAATAAATAGTATCACATAGCATTTTGTGTTTGTTTTTGTTGTTTCTTTTGTTTCTGGCTTTTCTTTACTCAGCCAAATAATTTTGAGAATCATCTATATTTTTTTGTATAAACATTTCTGTCATCGATAGCTAGTATCATGATGATTTTACTAACAAAAAAAAAAAAAATTCCTTTCAGAGGAAAGCATATAATCAGGAATAAATAGGATTTTAAAGATAATATTAAAAGCATCATTCATTCAGAGGATACAACAACCATAATAAAAAAAATTCAAAATAAAAGAAGTAAGAAGTGATAGGACTGCAAGGAGAAAAACAAATTAACAGCTGTAGATCCAATTTTTATAACATTCTCTGAATAAGGGGTCGAACCATGAGACAGAAAATCAATCAGGGTACAGAACACTTTGAACAGCATTATTCATCACCCTGACATAATTGACATTCACAGAATACTTAACCCAACTGCAACAGAAAACACTTTCTTTTCAAGTTAACATGGAACCCTCATCAATATAAATGGTGTTCTTAGACATAAAGAAAGTTTCAATAAATTTAAATATACTCAAGATATATAAAGTGTTCTCTCTGGACATGATTTGTTAGCTCATTCACTTATTAATGTGCAATGAAAAAATCACAAATATTTTTTGATTTATAAGAATGTTCTAAGGTCTGTATAATCTGTAAAAAGACTAATTTGGAATCCCTAGAAGCATATTCTAAATGTGGTTATTTTCATCAATGATCTATGAACAACTTCTTGTCAGTAGCTGGAGATGGAAGAGAGATTGGAAACAAAGTATGCATTTCTCTCTTTATAGAAATTACTGATTTTCTACTTTAAAGGAATGAGTTTCCCACACACTGTTTGACTAAAGAATTAGACTTTTAAAGTTCCTGAACATGCTGGGGTGAAAAAAGTAGGCAATTATCCAAATCAATTTTTTGAGGTAGACCATTTTTCCTTGAATATTGTTTACCAATGCTTTAAAACATAGTCTATATAAAGTTGTTCTTTATTTTTTTATACTATGTGAGTTTTTCTTGTAATTAAATATGCAATAATAAAGCATATTTTTAAAACTATGTACCTGATTAGATGTCACTGTCTTACAGTCTAAAATATAAATAGAGATTTATAACTAAAGATCTATCTATAATCATCCATTTCTATTTATAAGGTTTCTAATGCTTTGGAAAACACTAATACAAATTTTGGTACCAAGATTAGTTGTAACGGAACAAAATATTAAGGATGAGATTTTTTAATTGGTTCTATGGTTTTTGAAACTGACTGATATGATTAGTTTTAAATGTATTTAATTCTTTATTTCCAATAATAAAGAAAACACTGATAATACATTTTGTGGATTATTCATAGAAATATGCAAAATATCTGGATTGTAAACTGCTAATGAATCAGGTACCAGAAGTAATTAGTAGATGACTCTATATGCTAACTTCAAAAATAATGACTGATTAGTTTTTCCCAATGATACTGGGAAAGTGGAAGAAGACAAAGATAAGATTAAGCATATGAAGTCTCAGCTCAGGCATCATACATGTTTTCAAATGGCTTTTCGGTTTACCTTTAATAAAACCTATCTACTACAGATACAGGGATGAAATTGTCAAAAAATCTCACTCAAAACCTGAACCTATGATTGGTTGATTTACAAAGCAAGTTGAACTCACAATGTTGCAGGATGTCTACTGCTAAAATGAGAATACTTATGGTATAAAGACCAAGTAAAAGTTATTAATTCTTTATCTTCTTTGGAAAATAGTAAATCAAAAGGATTGAAAGAATCCCAGAGATTAGTGCCACCATCAAGGTTGTAAAGGATTTGGGGTAGCACCATTCAGCTCACCACCTTGAAATCTGCAGATGAAAAATGGGCCTTGGAAAATGAGACTGGATTACCATATGCATAACCAGGTAGACACTTGGTATAGCTGCTGCTATACCAGATGTTGTTCCATTGCTAGAGCAAATTAACTACCCCTGGTGTCTGGTTTGTACCTATCAATCTGAAAAATTCCTTTTATTCCATAACTGTCTTTAGAGTCCCCCAGAAGCAATTTGGTTTTAATTGGTAAAGCCAGCAATACACGATCATTGTCCTACCTCAATAGTATATCAAAGCTCCAGCCCTATGTTATAATTTAGTTTATAGGGATATTGATTAATATTTCTTTCCACAGGATATCACTCTGGCCCATATTTTTATAACCTTATACTGATTGAACAATGAACAAGAAATGGCAACTACTATAGACTTATGGGTAAGACATTTGCATGTTAGAATGTAAGAGACAAATAAAATTCAAGGATTGTCTACCTAAGTTAAATGTGTAGGCATCCAGGGTATGAGACATATCAAGATATACCTTCTAAGTTGAAAGATAAATTACTCTGGCCCTTCATATAACCAAAGAAAAGGCACAATACCTTGTAGGTTTTCTTGAAATTTGGAGGCAAGTTATTCATCATGATTACTCTAGAATATTTACCAAGTTATCCCAAAAGTTGTAATTTTGAGTAGGGCTCAGAACAAAAGAAGATGATACAGAAAGACTAGGCTGCTATACAAACTGTTCTGCTGCTTGGGTCATTTAATCCAAAAGATATAATGGTGTTTAAAGTGCTAATGGCAGCAGGGATTTTGCAGGTGAATCCCAGCATGAGGTTTCAGTGTTTTAGAATAAGGTCCTGCTGTCATTTAAGCATTACTATTTTCCTTTTCAGAAATATCTTTCTGTATCTGTAGCACCAGAATATTCAACCATGGTCCACCAAATTACCATGAAAATTAAGTTGCCAATCATAAGCGGAAAGTCAACTGATCATTAGTTGAGTATGCACAGCAACATCATCGAATGGGAATGGTACATACATGATCAGGCTTAAGTATGCCCTAAAGCCACAAGCAAATTAACTAAAGAATTATCCCAAATGTCCATGTCTCTGCTCTTGATCCACTGCTTCCTCTTTTCCAAACTGCTCGAATGACCTCATGGGAAATTCCCTAAATTTGACCAGGCAAAAAGATTTAAACCTGGGTCATAGATGGTTTTGCATGGTTCACAGGTACAGCCACAGCACTATAGTGCCCCTCTGGGACATCCACGAATGTTAATGAAGGAAATTCTCCCAGTGGGACAGAACTTCCAGCAGTGCACCTAATTACTCACTCTGCTGGAAAGGAGAACTGGCCTAACATGCTACTGTATATTGATTCTTGGGCATGGCCAAAGTTGGTTATCATGGACTTGGAAGAAACTTGACTGCAGTATTGATGACAAAGTAATTTGTGATAAAGATATGTAAATACACTTCTCTGAGCTGGCAAAAATGTAAAGTTATTTGTGTTTAATGTGAATGTTCAATAAAAAGTAATCTTAATAAAAGAGGATTTTAGCTAGTGGTCAGGACAACTCTTTCTGTGGATACAAGGGAGCTTCTGATCTTAACTACCCCTGTCATGAATTTATGGTCTCATGAACAATGAATCTGGGGTGAAACAGAAGAAGGTAGTAAATATGGTTAACATCATGGACTTCCACTTACCAAAGCCAACTTGACTATGGCCACAATTGAGTGACCAACTTGTCAATAGCCAAGAACAACACTGAGTTCCTGATATGACACATTGCCTGGAAGCATCAGCAGTTCCCTGGCAAGGAGATTGATTATGTTGGACAGTTTCCATCATGCAAACAGAGTATTCTTACTGGAACAGATGCTTACTCCATACCTAGATTTTCTTTCCCTACTCATAATGCTTCTATAAAAACTACTATCTCATGGAATTATAGAATACCTTATCCTCCATTAAGGGATTTCATGCAGCATAGCTTCTGACCTAGGAATTTTTTCACAGCAAAAAGTATAGCAGTATACCAATGTTTGTGGAATTTGTTGATGTTATCATGTTCATTGACTGATTGAATTGCACCACTGCATTTTCTGAACCCCAAAATTCATGAGATTTGAAGACTCCATAATCTCAAAGAAAGGATGTATAAAGACTGAATACATACATATAACTATATATAATATATGTATTAGTACATGTACTGAATACATTTATATTTATGTACCTGTGTGGTGTGTGTGTGTGTGTGTGTGTGTGTGTGTGTGTATGCACTTTTTTCCTCTGGAGAACTTTTATTAATACATCAATATGTTGACAGCCCCCAACATACCAGGAGGGAAGAACAAGGCATAAAGTTGAGACAAGTGAATTTTCAAAATCGTAAGAAAAATATGTAGTTGCCTTATGTTAGTTTCATAGATGAAGAATCAAGTATAAATTTTTATGCTCAAATACACTCTATTATGCAGGTTATAGAATTGGTGTGTGAACCTAGGTTTATGCTAATTGCATACCTGGGTTATGTGTTTTCCAATATTACTTCAAGAATCTCAGTTCTATCCCCTTTTCATCCTCTTTAAAAATGTGTGAAAAATAATTCCCTTATTTGTTTTTTTCTGGTGAATAAACGTGTAAATATCTTGGGTTTCTAGTTGACAGGAATTTCATGAATACTTTTCAGAGGCCGTTTTCCCTTAAAACCTGTAGAATGTCTTCACACAGTCTAACTTCCACAACTCCATTTGAGTAAACCTATGTGTTTTTACGACAGGTTCACTTTGATTCCTTTGCTTACAAATAAGATGCCTTTTGCCTTCTCCACAGACAATGCCTCCAATTGCAAAGAAAATTGCAATTTTCTTTTAAAACACTCCATTTTAAAATTACTCTCTCAGGATATTCAGTAATTGCATGATATCTAGATGTGATAGTATACAAATATTTTGGACTCATTTTTTAAATTATTCTCTCTTCTATATAACAATCTTTTCAACTCAGTTTCACATAGGAAAACAGGACAATGAGGGAATTAGGAAGTGGAAACTAGAGGTGAAAGAGAAGGTATCAGAATGAATTAAATAATCAAGTTAATCTTTTTCAACTATTGGGACATCTGAACATGAGTAATATCTGTGTTTATAGCATGCTATATTAATAAAAAGTTAGCACATGTCAAATTTTGTTGAATTTGTTATTATTCTAGCATAGTGTCCTCTGCCCTGTCAAAGATATAAATAAAGAAAAAACTGTTTCAGAAAGATGATTTAAATTATTCAAAAGAGTTAAATTCTGAAAAGCTAAAATGCAAAAATGTTCTTTTTTTTTTTGCAAGCAGAGTTATGCCACAAAATAAGTGTATAAAAAATCACGTAAAATAGAAAATATTTGTATTTGGATAATATTTCTATTATTTGTATTTGGACAATATTCTTCCTTGTATATTTAAAATTTATTAAGAAAAATAGGTATTTAGAATGCTGAGTACATACATGAATGACATCAATCTTAGCACACATATGTGTGTTGCTTATATTACAAGTAAAAAATATATTATGTAATGTTTTGGAAAAAATAGAATTTACTAAAATATCAACATGGTTTATTTCCAAAAAAATTTAGAGACTTAGTTTTAGCTTCTTTCTCATGGTACCGTTTTTCATTTCATTATAATTAACCTTTGAATAAATATTGAATACTGGAAGAACATGTAAATGTCCTCTTGTTCATTCTTCAAGGCACTTTTAATGTTATTTTTATTCAGTATGTGTAGATGCTTTGTGTAATTTGTAAAGATTATATTAGAAATCATCCCTTTGTTAAAAAATGACACATATTATTATTAATTGTAAAGAATGAATCACATTTTACACTGGCTTTTTAAAAAATGAAAACACTTTATTCAGTGATGTGAAGAATGATTAGCTTCTCTACTTTTAAAACTCATATCTATAAGGTGGTAAAATGTATAATAATGGGAAATTAAATTCAATCATGAAGTAGAAGTTATTAGTAGGTTACTATTCAAAATTTGCATAATATGTCTTTTTAACTGTTTTAATATTTCTTTTTAAGCCTTCATATTTTTTTGGGGGGGCTCATATTTTTATTAGTGTTCTGGCTTAAAAATTGAATTAGTTTTGAGTAGCACATTCTAATTTTATTATTTCTCCAATACTGTTTTTTAAGTGCATGGTTTTGCAGAATATGGTGTTTGGGGGCACACAATATTGTAGAAAAGCATCATCTCCTATACTTAGCGATGTCTAGCATTTATAAGTTGACAAATTTGGCAATTGAAAAAATATGTGCCTCACATCCAGTGAATTTAGAATTTAATGTGCATCAGAGTAACAAGAAAGACTTTGAGTCTTGATTCATCCAGTCTCTGGTGAGGTGCAGAAATTTAGACATCTACCAATTTCCTAGATGATGCTATATGCTGCTTGTCTACAAGCATCTTAAGGGATAATGCCTTAAAAGGTTTATTAATCTCTCTGAGCTGGGGACAGAGAAGATGTCAAAAGATTGTGACTCAGGGTGATGTAAGATGGCAAAAAGCATTCTTTTCTTATGGATATCTAGAGATATGTTTGAAAAAAAATTAAACCTAAAACTATTTGTCAAGCCATAAGCTCACTCTTTACAAAGGTACTATTTGAAATAAACATAAAATTCAACACTTTATTAAAGTAAAAGTATCTTTACTATTAATATACAAATGGTGAAGAGTGACAATTTTGATATGCCATAAGCCATACTTTCAATGTCTCTCATAAATACAAAACTTCAACATTTGCAGTATAATTTTTACAGTTTAGACATATATATACAGCATTTCATAGGGACATACTATATTGAAACAATAAGAAAATCTCATGGTAGCTAACATAAGAATATAGAATTTGAATGGAATACATAAGTTAAAGAAAATAAAATGTAGTATGTTTTAATGCATACTGAACACAGCATAGAATTCACATACCAAAAAATTTGTTTCTAAGAAGTTCATCTATTTCTAACAAGGGTTAGAAGCAAATGCTAATCCATGAACATTTCTTTAAGAGCTGGAACAGCTATGTTTGCTCTTAACAATACCATTTATTTTATAGTACGCATTGTTTTGTAAAAAAATTTGTAGATTGAATCATAGGTTCTATCTCTGTTAACTTTCCCTTATGGATTTCAGTAGATTTTTCTCCTTACTATCAGTATTATTGGCCTTAACTTTCATATATGCAATGTCGCTACTCCCTGGCCCAGCCTTTCTCACAGCCAGGTCCTTCTTACTATTCCAAATGTAGAAGTTCAGTTTGCCTTTCTGGATCCTTTCATTTCATTTGCCCTCTACTCTCCTGTCTGCTTGTGGCTGAAATGCTCCAATAGTTGTTGCTTTATTTATTCTCTTCCATGGAAAGCTAAATCCAGATGTCAAAGGAAACGTATTTTCATGTCAGAAAACAAAAATTAGGGGCTGGGATTGTGGCTCAGCAGTAGAGCACTCTCCTAGCACGGGCGGAACCCGGGTTCGATTCTCAGCACCATATTGAAAAAAAAAATAAATAAAGGCATTGTGTTGTGTCTATCTACTCTTAAAAAAAACTATTATTAAAAAAAAGAGAGAACAAAAATTAGAGTTGCAATATTTAAATGCACATGGACAATTTTTATAATAATAATTAGAAATATTGTGTGGCCAGAAATGTGAAAATTTCCAAAAAAGAAAATTTAAAGACGTGATACCAATTAATAGTTTACTAGTGAAATCCTATAGTGAATAATGAACTTTATCTAAGAATATTGTTATTAAATAAATATTTACCATTGTATATAATATAAAAGCCTCTGACTTTTATAAGAAAGGAAATAATTAATCTTTAACATTCTTGTATAACATCTTCAAATAGCTGCTTCTATATGGGTAAATGCAATTTTTAAAAAAGAAAGGGTGGAAATTGGAAGAAAATTACATCTACTCAGCAACTACTATCGCTAGGCTGTTTTATCACTTTCTCATTGACACACATAATTGTTTCATCTTGGAACATCATTAAGACCATGCATAGAATGATTTCTTGAAAGATTTCAATTTGAGTATTAGAGCATTTCATTTATTTGACTTTCCACAATTTAAATTTACTATGTGTCAATATATCCATATGCAATTTCAATTTGAGAGAATATGTAAGACTGCTCCACAGGGTTAAGAATAAGATGTCAATATTTCTCTTTAGGAATAAATAATGCTAATAATATCATTTAAAAATATTTTCATTTGCTCTTAAATTTTGTTGAATAAGCACTCTGGATATAATTTTGTAAAAGATCTCTATGAGGAATTCAAATTGAAATTTATGTTATTCTCCATGAAAAAGAACACTGCTGATTTCATAAATAATTATAATGTTATGCCAATATTTCCTAAATTAATAAACAAAAGAATATTCCTACCATTTCATTTGTAGATAGTTTCATCAGTGATTATCTTATCATCACAAGGATGATTTATGATCCCAAATCAAATATATATCAACAGGAGTAATGAAGACCCAACTGACACCACCATAATTTTCCCTATTTTAAAAAATAATTTGCTGCCTTTGTCTTACAACTGTCTAGTGACTCAGTTCCAACAATATCCAGAATGTATTTATTGTCAAAAAGGATAGTGCAGAACACATTAAAAATATTTTGTGTACATATAAAAAGAATTTTCAGAAGTGCAAATGAATTAAAGAGCATAATTTAGATTTTATCTTCAAGGCAAATGAGTTTTAATTGAGATAATTCATTTAATGTAACTAAGTATAATGCCAGTGTCATAAGTGTGAGCAAAATATATCTGTGATGGCAGTTTTAGTTGTTCTTTTGATAAAGGAGAATATCATGCTAATTCAAAGGCACAAATACATATTAATTATTTAAAATACAAAGAATAAAATGAAGATATGATTATAAATTTATAATTAATTATTGGCACTAAAATAAATAATTTGATTAATAACATCTATTTCTATAAATGTTTAATTCAAATACTAACACATATGAATTTTTCTGAATTAAATAGCCTTTGAAAAAATGACTTTGTAGGTATTAATATTAAAAATAAAGTAAAACATAGACAGTACATTGTTAGATATTAGTATTAATAAAATGGTAATATGTCTTATCCCACAAAAATAATAAATAAATCTGTAAAAATCACAATTTCTAATTAAATTCATTTGCAAATCATTGTTAAACAAGTTGACACATTAATTTGTGTCAATTTTTAAACAAAATAGTTATTAAAATTCTTATATTACTGTTTCCTTCTATAGGTTGTCATTATTTAAATGAATATAACCTACTTAGAAATATCAATGTTTTCAGTGACATTTTTGCTTCGTGGTTTAAAATAGCATAGGATTCAGATATCTTAACAGTACTTATATTCAGTCAACTCTTAACATTTTATACGAACATTTAAGAGTACTCCAGACAATAAAAATAACATACACACAGTTATATGGATGTATTTAGTCTAGAATAAGAATGAAAAATAAAAATAGGAAATAGGTTATTTCAGTTCTATTCAAATTTTGCAATTTACTACAAGCCATTTCTTACTTGGAAACTTACAATTAATGTAACTCAGAGCATTCCATTGAAATGTCAAAAAAGTAAAAGTTTTTCACAGTAATACCTTGTTTCTGCATGGCATGGATTTCAAGGACAAGATGTAAGGATCATTCAGACAACTGAAATAGTGCACTTGAAACAGTCTGTTCACAATTATTTCCAAATTATCTATGAATTTCATATAATTTCTCCACAAGTGACAAGAAATTTAACAGCATATATATATATATATAAAGAAATATGTAAGTCAATCGCTTCACATGGAAAGTCCAAAGAAAAAAACAGAACTTTCAAAATTGAGAAAACACAAAAATATTTTGCTCTAGATTATGATTTCTCTGTTCTTGCAGTGTAGCACAAACATAACAATAGTAAACATGCGAAATTGTTTTCTGTCGTGGAATTCTTTCAGTATCCTTAGTGTAAAATTGAGTGGCCCTATCCATGACAAATCATCATTCATGGCTATTACTTCATAAACATTTTACTAAGCTTGCCACTTTACACAAACAAACTAATTCAAGTATTTTGACTAGTTTTAGCACATTGGTACAAATAAAACACAGAAAAATAAAACAAAACAAATGATCAGACAAACATAAACACCAACCATCAATCTGTCAATAACCACTGGATAATCTCTGTTTCTTCTGAATATGCCAGAATGGGTAGCAAGGAGAGATTCCTGCATAAAAACCCCGCATTTTATAGCAATGCTTTAATATGCAGATGGTCATATTCTGCTATCAGCCAGCAAAGTAAGGACAGTATAAAATTACTTACTTGTCTCTCCTTGGTTGACAGTTTCAAAGCACTTTGTAAATAAAAACATTCATGAGTGGAACTAATATTATATTTAATCTTTCATGAAATCATCTCTATAAAAGAGACATTCTTAAAGTGGGTCCCTCTGCACTGTTAAAATTTTCTCCAATGTTCTATTGGAATATGTTCTCATATCAGGCAATATTTGAGCTATTTAGTCCATACCTGAAAAACCAAAGGTAACCAATGTGATGGGGTTAAAAAAAAAAAAAACTTTGGCTGGTTAACTTAAAAGATAATCTAAAACCTGCTCCCAATGGTTATATATCTTCATAGCAATACATTTTTCCTTATATGTAAGTTAAATCATGTTTTAGACTTTTACCTCTGGGAGCTTGCATAGCTTGGAAGTTAATTTGTATTTTTATTCTGGTATAGGCCCTACCAAGTGATATTAGAAAGTTTATGTGGAATAATCCAGGAGTTTTGTCCACCAAAATTGTTTACCAAATCTTAAAATGAATTCTAGCTATGACATTCAGCATAAAAATACAGTGGCAATTCAATTGTTGATCACTGACACTTTATGGCACATTTAAATGTTAAGTAACTTCTCTTCCTACTAAGGTTTGTCTTTAATTTCCATTACCCAATTTCATTTAATGAAGGACCAAAAACTTTAAGAAAGACACCATATTTATATTGTTCCCATTTCAATTTATTTTATTTGAAGCTGAGGGCAAAAATCAATATTATTTTTACTTGTAATACACTTACTTTTTGTGTAATCCAATATGAATGAATATGGCATATATAAAGACACAGATTCAGGGAGTCTTTCTAATCTAATTTTGCACACAACTAAGATTCTTTCAAGTGGGTAACAATTTTGATCTGATACTTCAATCTATCAAAATCAATGTTGAAAATGTACTGTAATCATTAGTTGAAAGAGTTCTCCAAAGATTCCTTGATTTTTAATATCTGCTAAAGATTACTGGCTCCTTCAAGCCTGGGTTCCCTGAAATTCCCCTGATAAAAAGTGTAACCTCTACTATGTGCCTTCATCTTAAGCTGAAAGCCACTTTATAAATCCATTGGCCCAAAATAAGTTTCATAAACATGCAGGGCTTTCTTGTACATTTAGATCAGAAAGCTTTTGTTTTCTTTTGATTTTCATCACACCCTCATGTGCTAGAGAGTTTGAAATATGTTTGTTGGTTATAAGACAAAGTTCTTAAGAAATAGAGCACTTTAGCCATATGATTAATTGCAGTATTTCAATCATAGAATCCAATTGAAACCCAAGAGTTGGTGTCAATCAAGTCTCTGTACTGAAATTCTTAACAAAAAGAACAATCACGACAACAACAACGAAAAGAAATGGACCATGGGCAGGAGTATATGATCATATGTATATGTGTACAAGCTATTCCAAGCTAGAATTTTCCCAAGAAATTAAGGTCAGTGGAATAGTTTTGGTCATAGGGTCACTGCAATCCAAATGCTCTTTTGTAGTGTGCATCAAGCCTCGGTAATATTGTTATGCTTTGCTGTCATCTTCTTTTGATTGGATGATGTCATTAGAAACTTTAATTTCTATAGCTTCTGGATTTAGGACTTCTTTCCCATTTTCTTCTTTTAATGGTAATTTTCTGGTAGGAAATATAAATATAATTTTTAAGGCATTGTTAGAGATATTTGTCAACATTTAAGTGAATGTTCTATAAAGAATAAAACAATATTGTCTATTGTAAAAAATGCAATGTGTATCAAAAAAAGATGTAGGAAAAATGCATACATGGATTTAGATGAGTGAAATTGTTCAATATAGGATAGCTTAGATTTGATAACTATTTGATACTAAAATATAACTGTTTTAAATTTTAAACAAGCTTTTTTATATATTAAGTACATGATTTATTCTCTGTCAAACTTTTCAAGTCAAACAGTTAATAGTTGCTGTATGAAACAGCAATAGTACTTGTAACTCAGTGCAGATGAACATATTTTAGAACTTTTTGTGTTTATTATGTGTTTCTTTGGCCTCTTTTCACTATTACATTTTTCTTATCATTTTTATACCATTTTTTGAAAGTTGTTTCTAATAATAACCTAGAAAACAATAAAAGCCTTTGTCTATTAATATTGATAGTTTCACAAATGTTCCTATGATCATATGCATATTCTAAGCAAGCCCCATGGGTCACTGCAATCCAGATATTCTTTGCAATTTTGATAAAGCTACTGTAATATTGACTCAAGGTTTCCTTTTTTCCACTGTTCTATCACTCACTAGTTTATCATTACATCTTTTGCATAAGACTTTTTTGGGGGGTAAAATTTCTTTCCTTGACAAAATGTTTCTTTCCACATTGAGAGAATTAAATATGTTTACAAATCTTGTTCTAATTCCCCATTATTTTATAGCCGATTTAACCCTCTATGCTAGCTGGTATTTGCAATTTATTTTATATTTTTGAATAAGGAGGATAAACAATTACTTTATGACAACCAAAGCTTTCATGTGAAAAATAATCAATCAAAGGTAAGCTATAGGCAAAAAAATTAAGATCTATTATTGGGAATGAGGTAGCATCTACTTTGTACTTAATGTGGGATGTTCTTTTATGTATGTTATTAAAAGTGCATTCACAATTTATTTTTTTCTCTCTTTTCAATGTGATGAAACCATGAACAATATGAAATAGTGAAGCAAACAGGCCATTTCTGGCATAAAAATATTTAGAAATTTAGAGCTCTAGTAGGTATTTACCATAATGTTTAATATATTGTTTTACATACAGAAGTCTGTATTTATTTTTTAGTGAATAAATGTATTCAACTAATTGGTGGGTGGTATATTTCTGTATAATTTTTTTTTACTTCATAGGTTTACATTAAATATTTTTAAAAGATTACAGCTAATTATATTATTTTTATATTGAATATTTCTGTTCTATTAATTAAGATCTAGTGTGTGCTAAATTATAGTCTAGTTGCATGTAAGGGCATTTTGTTAAATAAGACTGCACACATCAATATAAATTTGTGTTAATAGGGTTTCGTGAGTGTGTGTGTGTTTGTGTGTGTGTCTGTGAGTGTGTGTGATATTTTTCTTCATTAAAAAGACTTCTGATTTCTGAAAGGGAGATTATAAAACCTCCTTTATGACAGCTGGCTCTCAAATAGTTAGCTTCAATTGAGAAAGTAATAAGCTCTAAATGCAATCAGTAATATTGGCCTGAACATTTATACTGAAATATGAGCTACAGAATAGTACTTTCTAGTTTTCTACATATTACTATAGGTCATTGAGAGCAGGCAGCAGAAACTTCCATTCCTTCCCTTCCCTTTATTTCCCTTTCTTTCCCTTCTCTCTCTCTTTCCCTCCCTCCCTCCTTCCTTCCTTTCTCTCTTCCTCTTTCTTTTTCCATACTGGGATGTGACCTAGGGGTGCTTTAACCTTGAGATACATCCTTAGAACTTTTTATTCATTTTGAGACAGAGTCTCACTAAATTGCCCAGGCTGGCCTCAAATTTGTGATCTTCCTTCCTCAGCCTCCTGAGTCACTGGGGTTACAGGTTTGCACCACCATGCAGGCAACAAACAGAGGGAATATCTGGGAGAAAAATCAGTTTCTTCAGCTGTGAAAACAAAAAAGCCTATAATTGGAAATAAGAATGCCACATCAGGTTATACTGTAAAGGGAATGGAAGCTGGTAGAAAAAAGAGAGAGAGAGAGAGAGATACTAATTTGAAAAAATAATGAAATTTAAAAGTCAGCTTTGTGAGTAGCAGAGTATGATAATCTTGCTATTGTTATCAGCAGCTGCATTCAAAAGAATACTACTATTCCTTAATAATGCCTCTGATTTTAATCATTTCAATGTTATATGAATGAATAAATGCACATGCTGTTTACCTTTGCAAGTTTAATTAGAATATATATTATAGTTGTAGTGGAGCTATGAGGATGCAAACATAAATACATGAGGGTTACAAATTATAACTTATAATGATGGGGTTTAATAGTGGAGTTTCTCTGACAACGAGGCCAAGTTTTCATGAAAAATATCTCAAGAGGAAATCAACTTTTGATTCACACAACCACTTCCATTACAAAGAAATAATACAATTCTTTCATAAACAATGATATGTGTAAATACATATAACAAATTATGCAAATGACCCATCATTTTGCTAATATTTGTTCGAAAACAAGTAACTATTTCATCTACATACTCAGGTTCTGTTAGCGGTGTGGTTTCATTTGGCTCATTTACTGGGCTCCCATCTTCGTGATTGGTAATTCTTTCATCTTCTGTTCTCATCTCCACTATTGGTTCTTTTGATCCATCTTTCCTGAAAAAAAAAAAAGAGAGAGAGGAAAAGAAAAAGATCTTGACATATGAATGTAAAAATAGATGCAATGTAGAACACAGTTTAAAACCTCTACTTAATGCTACCTTCTTTGAATAAATCCAAAATGTTTGGGGTCAGAATACCAGCGAGATTTTTTTTTTCCATTTGAATTCATTTCATCAGATATTTTCATGCAGAATAAATTGCAAGAAACTTCTTTTTGTCCAAATCGCTATTCACCCAAAAATTGTGGAGGTTTTTGCAGAAGTATTTTATATTTTAAAATCTATTACATAATAACTTTTGGAAATAAATGTATTTCTTAAATACAATTTATAACATGAAGCATTTCTCCCCCAAACATATTTTCCAATATAAAAATATTTTTAAATGTTTAAGAAATATTGATTAACATTTTAAATATATCATCAGAAATATTGCTTATATTTTAAAATACAGAAGATTAAACATGTATTATACACTTCATTTTTTATATGTCTTTATTAGTTTACATGAAAGATTTTAAATATGTGATCAATGACTTTTATTATATTCATATTTTTCAAGATGATAATTTTTTAAATAATCATTACATGATGTATATATAGAGAAAGATGTGTTTTATTATTCAAATATTAATTGTATTTTTAAAATGAGTGGCATTTTTAATTGGTGGAAACTAGAAAACTAACTGCCTCAAAAATGAACAAAAGAAAGGACAAAAAGGAAGTTATTTGGTGATTTTATAGGGAATTTCAACTACTTAAAACACAGTCTTATTACACAAATAATTATGATGTTACATAATACAGTTAATTGAAAATTTACATCCATACCTGTATTCATAATCACCCAAATTTGAAAACAAAAAATTCTCCTAATAAGTTAATGAACAAATAAACTGATTAACATCTATATTTGGATATTAATCGTATAAATAAATTAACTATAAAAGCATGGAAAGATAGAAAAGAAATTTAAATGCATATCGCTAAAGGAACCTAAGCCAGTTTGAAAAGGCTATGTAAATATGTCATAGCAACTATATGTCATTCTGGAAAAAGTAGAATATAGGGCGAATAAAATGGTCAGTGGCTATCAGGGGTCAAGGGAAGGAAGAAATGAAAATATAAATCACAGGAAACATTAAGGGTAGCTTAAAATAATCTCTTTAATACTGTAATAATGGACATATGACATTGAAATGAATGCTTAAAAACCATAGTAGATTACAAACAAAACAGAAAACAAACAGAAAAGCAACAATGACCCAAAGATCAACAGATCATGATGATAAAACAGGTTAAATTGGTGGCAGGTTTGATATTGTTGCTCTAGTCTGGGCATGGCACATACACATGCATTGAAATGCAAAGCATAGGCAGAATAGGCGTTGGTGAAAATTTTTTAAAAATCTAGATATTAGTAACAAAGAAACTTTGTTTTTTTTCAGTGTTGGGGATAAAACCCGGGTGTTTACACATGCTAGGCAACCATCTACCAGTCATCTGTATCTGAAGTCTTTTTTTTTTTTTTAATTAAGATGCAGGGTTTTACTAAATTGTACAAGCTGGCCTTGAACTTGTGATCCTCCTGCCTTAGCTTCCTGAGTAGCTGAGATTGTAGATATTTGCCTGCACACACTGTTAAAAAACTTTCCACTTCTTAAAATCAAATGCCTGTGGGAAGTGATGAGTGCATTTTAACGACATTGTCTGACCAGGGGATTCAAGTAAATAAAATCTAGCACAATAATGAAGATTACCGAAGAGCTCATTCCCATGAGGTATAAATTTTATTTTGTTCTTCATTCTGTGTCCATGATTTTCTGACTAGTATTTAGGTAGCGCTGGCCTCACTGAATCAGCTAGGAAGTATTTTATTTGCTTCTAAGACAGACTGTGGAGGACTAATGCAATTTCTTCCTAAAGTGTTTTGTAGAATTCACTGTAAAGCATTTGGGCCAGGAATTTTCTGTTTATAAATATTATTAATTATAGTTTAAATACATTCACTAGATATAGGTTAATTCAGATATTCTATTCTTTGTTTTCATAAGGAATTTATGTATTTAATTGAGGATATACATATGTAGTAATCAAGTTGTTTACCTGTTTCTTCATTATCCTATCAATCATTGTGTGCTGTTTTGTGGATGTTCTCTGGCTTATTTCTGATATAAATTTGTGTCCTATCTTTGTCTTGTTTTGACTGAGTTACCCTAAGTAGCAGCTCAGCAATTCTATTGATCTTTTCAAAGAACTACATTTCAGTTTTACTGTTTCTGTGATTTCATCTTTCAAATTCATTTATTTGTGCTATAATATTTATGATTTGTTTTCTTCTGCTTACTCTATTAATTTGCTCTTCTTTCACATTATGCTGAAATTTAATTAATTCATTTTAGATATATTTTTTTAAATTTTCTAATATGTGAATCAATTCTCTAGATTTCTTTCTAATGATTACTTTCACCTATTTCACAGATTGTGATAAATTGTGATTCATTTTCATGAAAATAATTCTAAATTATTTATTTATTTACTTATTTGGAAGTATGATGTTGAATACTGAAGCACACAGGTATTTTTAGCTATCTTTCTTTTATTGATCTATAGCTTAATTCCATTATGGTCTCTGAGCAGATGTTTTGTGATTTCTATTTTAAATTGCTTAAGGTGTGTCCTGTGGTTCAACACAAAAGCTGAGATTTTCATGATGATAAACACTTTTAATCAGTAGCAAGTTTGATATTGCTGCTCTAGTCTGGGCATGGCACATACACAAGCATAGGAATGCAAAGAACAGGTGTTGGTAAAAATTAAAAAAATCTAGATGATAGTAACATAGAACCTTTTGATCAACAAAAGCACATGATAATACATTGTGTGCTGGCATTATGAAGGTTATTGTGTCCCTAGGTTATATGAATGTTTCAGCTCTAACATAATTTTATTGAACTACCATCTTATAGTCTGCCACTGATTGAAATATCATTACACAGTGTGCATTAGTATATTTGGCTATTGATATTTATCTACTACACTTTTAATGATCTATTTCAACCACTGGTGTTTAAACAGATAATTGATGCAGTTGAATTAATACCTACTGTATTTGCTACCATTTTTCTGTATCTTGCCCTTCCTCTTTGTGGCTATTTTTGTTTTTTTATTACATTTATATCTTTTATAGTTCAAGTTGATCATTTTATATAATTGTTTTCTCTCATTTATGAGCATATTAATTGTATCTCCTGTTTTTCTTCTTTTGTTTTTACTTTTTTAAATTGTTGCTCTAGAGTTTACAAATAAGACAACTCTACTCTCACATAACACTACGCTGCCTCATGGGTAGAAGAAAAATACTATATAATAGTAAGTTACTCTTCATTCTTTCCTTCCATCCTTTGTATCATTGTCACCATTCATTTCACATGTAAATATATTACATGAATATAAACTTAATGAAATACAATATTCTAACTAGTATCAGTTAGTTCAATTATGAAAAGGAAAAAGTTAAATTTACATTAACTTATTTCTTCTCTGATGCTCTTCCTTTCTTTATGTGGATTTGATTTGTGACTGATATCATTTTCCTTTTTTCTAAATAACTTTTCTTATATTTTTTACAAAGGACTTACACTGGCATTTTTGTTTGTATGACAGAATCTTTATGTTTTCTTTTTTTGAAAGGGTAATTTACGAAAGCAGAGAATTCTAGATTGATGAAGGATTTTGTCCTTTGAGTTATCTTATAGCTCAGAGATTTTTTTTTCAGCTCTGTCTAGCCTACTAATAATCCCATCAAAACCATTTTTTTCATTACTGTTTTTTTTACTTTAGTACTTTTTTATTCTTTCTTAGATCCATTTCTTTTCTTCTACTGACGATCTTTAGATACATGTTGTTTACTTTATTCATTAGAGTTCTTAACATCTGAATCATAGTTGTTTTTAAATTCTCAGTCTGTTAATTCTAGCATCCCAGCCATTTATGATGTATGCTGTATCTCTTCAGACTGTACCATTTGCCTTTTAATATGCCTTATTATTACAGCCAGACTGCGGCACCTTATAATTTTACCTAGTCAGCCATGATGTAATGATTAAAAGTAACTATTATAAACTAGCCTTTATAATGCGATCGTGGAAAGTTTTGTGTGGAAAGTGATTAGAGTTTTATGATAAGACGTCTGTCTCTAGTGAGTGCTTCTCAGGCTTTCATCCTATTTAGTGGAACAAGATGGTCATAGACAGTCAGAATTAAGTATTTTCTTTCCCCCAGATTGAAGTCTATAGAGTAAGTAAGATGAAATTGTTTTCTTGTCACTTTATTAAGTTAAGTTCAAATAAACTTCAAGAGATTAGGCTCTGTTTAAATAGTTTCTTCTGAATAAAGATATATTTAAGAACAGAATGTTTGTTGTATTTCAAAATACTTAAAATACCTGTCTCTCCAGAAATATGAAAGGATTTTTCTCTAATACTCATTGTGGCAATATGGTTAAGCTCCTAGAGATAACATTTTTAAAATTTTGAGACTCCATATAACTGGTTCCTCCCCTGGAATTTTTATCTTTCAGATTGGTCCATACTGAGCCTACAGAAATTTATCAATTACATTTTATATTTTTCTACCACCACAGTGGTTCCCAAAGAGGAATCTGCTGGTAGATATCTGCTTTACCAAGTTGTGAGTCTCCCTGTATACGCTTGTGTGTCCTTTCAATATGGAGGGGCAGTAGTTTATACAGCAACCTTATTTTTCTTATGGATTTAACAATGGCTGTTAATTTTTTTAGTTTGTTTAGTTTTTGACTTCTTAGGAAAAAGTGGCAACTTCCAAACTCCTTACATGTTGGGCTGGAAACAGAAGTACAAATTGGATTTATCCATCAGCATTACCCAGAATATACATATTAGACAATTGAAATATAATTCCTCGGTTCTTTTAGCAAGACATGCTTACTCTTATAACAAACTCCCCTGAACAGTTTACTTCCTATTTGAAAGGTATTTTTCACATCTTTCCCTGCAAACACACACACACACACACACACTTAAGTTTTTCTCTTCTTTTGTATTTTGGGTTTTTTATAACCTTCTCAGGGTAAACCTGGCCGTAAGTAATTTCTTTTTTGTTTATTTTTTACAGAACACTTAAAATTATCATTTCATTCAGTTGTTTTACATAAGACATCTCCTACCTAAATAAAAGCTTGCTGGTGGCAGAGATTGAGTCTTCTTTCCATCCCAGTTTTATTCCCAGGACTGAGAATGTTATGTAGATCTTAATTAATATTTAATGAAGTTAAATAAATGCTTGGATAAGTAAAAGAATAATTTGATAAAATAGAATTGGCAGCCATTTTAAGATTAATCCTAATAATGAATGATAAAAGAATAATCTGATGAGAACTCAATAATGACATTCTCCAGAATTTTACACTAATGCTATTCTAGTAGCAAAATTAGATATCAATTTGTACTTGCTCTAATGTCATGAGTGACTAATCTTGTAATTAATCTGTTGTATATGCAATTCACATTGTCTTATGCCTTTGGATATTATGAATGGGCTAATATCTAAATGCTTGGGGTCATGCTAATATAAATTAATATGATTAACCTGTTAATCAAACTTGTTATAGTTTATTTCCCGTAGATTTTTTTATATATATTTTATGCTTACTGCAATTTTATTTTGTTCCACATTTTTATTGGTGTGTTATAGTTGCATATAATGGTGGGATTTGTTGTTACATATTCCTGCATGCACACAACATAACAATATAACTTGGCCAACATCATTCCTCACTTACTGCATTTTTAAAAAGAGTTGAAAGTTATTTTTCCAAAAAAGAAGAAATTGTTACCTAAAATTGTGTGATTAATAATAAGCATGGGATTAACCACGTGTTTTCATTTTCCCAATTCTTTAAGGTTAATTAAACTCAGCAGGATTTATAAACAGAAGTGTTCATGGACAAATTAACACTTTGTAAAGTCAAACAAAAATAAAAAGCGGTACTTGCATTTCATCTTGTTGTTTCATACATGGTTACTATCATCCCTCCGGTTATTTAAAACAAAAACATGAAAGCATTTTTTGACTTCTTTCTTCCCTTTACCTTAAATTAGAATCAATCAACAAATAGTTGACATGACTTGAATGCTATCTAGAATATATATATATATATATATATATATATATATATATATATATATATATATATATACTGGTTTATATNAATATATATATATATATATATATATATATATATATATATATATATATATATATATACTGGTTTATATATGTAATAATGATACCTCAAATCAGAAAAAAAAAAAAGATTTCTTCTAGAGTATTGCAAGATATCCCTGTCCCAAGTATGTCCTCTAAACCTTCAATGCTTAGTTATCCATTCTTCTATAGTAGCTAAAGTAATTTTTATAAAAACCTTCTGGTAGTTTTCCAGTTCAAGTAAAATTCAGATTCCTTACTTTGACCAAAGACAATTTTGAGCCCTTAAATTATTCTCCATATGACATTTGTACCAATCTGTCTCAGCTGTACATCACTCATGTTCATTTGTCCTTGAAGAGAGCAAACTGTTTTGCACCTCAAGACCTACATATTACTGTTGCACCTGAAAGAATGTTTTTCCCCCTGATTTTTATATTGTAAAAATTAATAATTCAGTCAATATAGCATTCTAATGAATAACTCTTCATTGGAGTAAGAGGTTGTCCTTAAGGTTTGCACAGAGTTACTGCACAAGCTAAGGGTCACTCTGGCACTGTAATCCACATGTCTGGATTTGTTCAGAACACCATTTACCTGGATGTATGCAGCTGCCTAAAGGCCTAAATGTGAAATAATAAAGTTAGTTTTGAAATTCACTGCATAAGAAACCTGGATTTTTTTAAAGTCATATACTTTATTGTTTTGCAGCTTGAAATACTTTATATTGCAACAATATTGACCATACCCCAATGAATCTGGGTAATAAGTAAATAAATCACTACAGCCCCAATGAAAATTTTAGTAGATTTTGTGTATGTGTATGTGTGTGTGTGTGCGTGTGTAGTAATTACAAGATGATTTAAATAGAAAGGCAAGATTTGAGAATAGCAAAACAATCTTAAAGTCCAACAAAGGCAGAGGATGCATGCTATTAGCTATCAGGGAGAATTTTAAAGCTTTAGTGTTAATAGCTCAGTATTGGTGAAAGGATAAAGTCAGCAAAGCAACAGAAAGCAAACATAGAAACAGACCTATTCTTTCCTTTGTGGCCCATCTGAGATATGACAAAAATGACACTGCTGACAGTGAATAAAGCATGCCATTTTCAGTCAATGCTTCTATTGTCAAAACTAAGGTTTTAAAAAAGCCAACCGAAAAGTGCCTGGACTCCAACCTCAGGTGGACTGCAGTTCTAAATGTGTAAAAAAAAATGCAAAGATTATCATTAAAAATTTTCCAAAGTCTATGTATGAAGACATGAATTGGTGTGAATATACTATGTATACAACCAGAGATGTGAAAATTTGTGCTCTATATATGTAATAAGAATTGTAACCCAATCCACTGTCATATATAAATTAAAAAAAAAGAAAAAGTGCCTTAGTGACTTGGTATAGTCATAGATTTGTAAAATATAACTTAAAAGTGGAAATTAAATATTGTATTACACTGAAATTAAACACTTCTCTTCAAAAGAAGCAACATTTTGACCTGTCAAAAGATATCACAGCATTGAATGAGATCATATCTAATTATATTAACTATACAAAATTTATAATATGAGCATTATGATATTCATATAGGATATAATGAATAATATATATTGATGAATTTAAAATAATCACATACACACACAAACACATACACACACACAAACACACACACACACAGGTCCATGTATACAAAGTGTAACATATTGAAGAACAGCTACATAGCAGATAGGAAAGAAAACAGCCTAATGTACAATGACTGAAATACTTGAAAGAAGACCTCAATAAAAGATCATATCCAAATATTTAAAAAGGAAGAGAAAAGTCAATTTTGCTAGTGCATACATATTGTCAATTTAAATCAATATGACCAACTACTACATACCCAGTAGAATCAAAGAAACAAAAATATGAAAAGACTACTATAGTGCCAATCAACCAAAATTCTCACTCTGGAGTAGTTAGAACTGACAATACCTTGGAACATCATTTAGATACCCTACAAAAGCAGAATACATGTACATGTGGTTTATATCCCAGCAATTCCACACTAGGTTAAATACTAAAATCATATACATTTTGGAAACTACCAAAATCCATATCAATAACTGAATGGGGAAAGAAATTTTAGTATATTTATATCATGAGTTATTACACAGAGACTTGAATGAAGATTATCTGCCAATAAAAAATAGCATGGATTGATTCTAGAATGGAATCAACTAAATGGAATGGACTAATAGGAAAAGAAGGAAAAGAAGATGTATCAACAGTTTTTATAATACACAAACATAAGCTATAGTGTTAAACATCACATTATTGTTTAGTTTGAGATTGAAGAGGAAAGGGAAAGGAGCTTTAAATGGTAAAATTATTTTTCTTGATATGATCCTTGAACACAGCATGTTCATTTTTTTTTAGTAATTTTTAAGCTCTGTGCTTATGATGACTATACTTTAAATAATAATTTGCTTCTATAAGAATAAAAACATTAAAAGAGAACATTAGCAGACTATGTGCTTTCTGAACTTCTTGCATTGAGCCTATTGTATTTTTGTAAATCTACTATATATGATATCTTTTCTATTTTGTTGTATCTATTCAGTTAATAAAAACTGTTTTAGCCAAGAGGATGAGGCAGAAGAATCCCAAGTTTGATGTCAGCCTCAGCTACTTAGAGAGATCCTCAGCAAATGTGGGAGACCCCAACTCATTAAAAGAGAGGCAGGGATAGTGCTAGGATATAGCTCAGTGATAAAACCCCTGAGTTGTTCAGCTGGGGTGGTAGCTAAGGGATAAATTCCCTGAGTTAGTCAATCCCAGTACCAAAACAATAAAAACAAAAGCAAGAAAATCAAGGTATAAAATAGGGTGACTCCTGACATAGATAAACACATGCATAAGAAAAAATAATAGTAATTAGTCCACAATGAAAAGGAATTAAATCTTGATATTTAGAAAATGAATAAATCTTAAAACATGATGAATGAAGGATACCATATTTAAAAAAATAGTACACATTGAAGTAAGTTCATTTACATGAAGCTCATTATCAGGTAAAAATTATATGTGGTAAAAACCATGAGAACAGTAGTACACTGAAATTTAGGGAAGATGGGGTGGGTTTACTAGATAGTAACATAAAAGAACATTTGACAAATGACGATTGAGGTTATGAGGTTATGCATAGCTGTAATGTATTACTAAAACATTTAAAAGTTTATGAATTTTGAAGAGTTTTGCATTACATGGATGTAAGCATCTGTCAGGACTCATCAAATAGAGCATTTGTGTATTTCAATGTATGTAGCTTTATTTAAAGAAAACATTAGAAATTTTGAACTTCATGTAATGATATGGAATCCTTATGTGATGGCTATCTATACTGACTTTTTGAAATTTAAAAATATAATGCAGTGTGATGTGTATATGTGTTATAAAGGAAATAAAATAAAATTTTAATTGTAAAAACCAACCGGTTGGAAAATACGTGCGTATTTGTTGTAAAATTCCTCTCTCTAAAAAACAAATGCCGAATGTCTTCTTTGATAAGGAGGGCAACTCAAAACCAAGTAGGGAGGAAGAGCATGAGAAGAAGATTACCATTAAACAGCGACTAGAGGTGGAAGGGAAAGGGAGAGAGAAGGGAAATTGCATGAAAATGGAAGGAGACCCTCATTGTTATACAAAATTACATTTAAGAGGAGGTAAGGGGAAAGGGGAAACAAAAAGAGAGAGAGAAATGAATTACAGTAGATGGGGTAGAGAGAGAAGATGGGAGGGGAGGGGAGAGGAGGGGGGATAGTAGGGGATAGGAAAGGCAGCAAAATACAACAGACACTAGTATGGCAATATGTATAAACGTGGATGTGTAACCGATGTGATTCTGCAATCTGTATACGGGGTAAAATTGGGAGTTCATAACCCACTTGAATCAAATGTATAAAATATGATATGTCAAGAGCTTTGTAATGTTTTGAACAACTAATAAAAAATAAACAAATAAAATTTAAAAAAAAATCCTTTCTCTATGGTTGAAAAATTCCATACTGAAATGTTAAAAATGTATTCAATAGAAAGATTTTAAGATTAAAATGGCTAATAATTTAGATTCCCTGCACCCTGTAGAGTGCTCATTTTTGGTTCTCAGGTTTGATTCACACATATGTATCAGGCACACATGTGTATTCAGGCATGTATACACACACACACACACACACACACACACATGTTTTATGTGCTTTCTGAACTTTCTACATCAAACATTTTGAGATTACATACAAATTTTAAAAAGACATGATATATGCATAAAAAGTATTAAATCACAGCAAAAAGTATTTTCTACAATGTTCAGCTAAATTTTCTTAGAATTTCTATTCCATTTAAATAAAGGAAGCTTCACAAACATCTCAAAATTCTAACATGTAGTCATGTTTTAATTAAAATTTGGAAGCGTAAATTCAGTCTTTAATAGTATGTATTGCATAGAACATGGTCTATACAAAATAAAATCTTGTAATCTTTATGTAGTCACTTGATACACTTATAGGAGATGCCACAATTTTATGTTATTAATAATTCCGAATACTTTTGACGCCTTTATTTTATTCAACATGAACTGAAAATGGGAGAATCACAAACAAATACCTTTGTATGACTATCTTTATATCCATCCATTTATCATCATTAAATCATGACAATGATTCTTTTAATTGAGGATCCCATTTTGAGATTATTTTTTGAGTAGAGGGTTCTCAAAGCCATTTGGCTCTTCAGGGTGTTACACTGAAGGCAATAGAGACTTAATTCATAGACTAGGCAATGAAGTGCTCAGAGTCTTTACAGTTAATCTCCCCTTGGAAATCCAAGTCCCCAGCTAAAGCACTCAGGTTTAACTGTGGTATTTGGTTAAAGTGACATGGTACAGATGCCTTATACTCACAGATATGCAGCTTTCCCTTCTTCCAGTTCTTTACTTTTGCCACTGGAGCCACTTTTCTTCCCACACATTCTCCTGGTGATGCACATCAGTAGCCCACATTGTCGAATAAAGAAGCAGCTGACATCTGTTACCACAAGTATTAGCAAAAGTGCAGCAACTCCTAGGCCAATGACTGCTCCAAGTCCAAGACCATTAAAAAGTGTGTCTTAAAAATAAAGAAAACAATTTCATTAAATATCCTAATTAAAAAGCCTAAACAACCAGTTTAAAAATTAATCCTAACCAAGGTATATATTCAAATAAAGAGGAAAAAAGTGATAGTAACTGGCAGACTTCAACTTCATGATTGTTAGGACCTATTATCTGGCTTTCAAACCATATTTTAAGCATGAAAAGTTAATGACTTAAATTTTTTCAAACTTTCTTTTCTTAAAAAAAATTCCAAGTAACTCTTTTCAATATACTTCTAGATTCCCTGTGGGGAAGATTATGAATATTATCATATTCCAAACTGAAATTTATCAGAAAGTCAATGTCATTATAGATCATTATGATGTTAAAAGGAAAATATAGTCAAAGATCCTGTAAGAGAGATGTTACATAAATGTTCTTTATGGAAATATTTTAGTTTTAAGACTTAAACTTACAAAGGAATGGCTCTAAGCACTTTGACAGATAATGTATTTTAAAATACTGATGAATATTTTAAAAATCATCATTTTAGAATAAATGGTTTGCTTGTGTTTTTCAATTTTAACAAACAGATTCGATTATAGGCTATTTTTACCAAGTCATGGTACTGATGGCCATGAAAGGTCATATCATGAAAACTCATAGAGAAGGAGTGTCAATTTTCCAAAACATATGGCTGCAGGAAATTCCCAATGATATGCATAAAATATTCACAAACAAGAGGACTGGGAATAGAAAGGATTATGCTGACTGACAAAATGGAAATGATAAGGAGGAAGCTAGTAGTAAAATAAATCGTTACATGTCTGTACTTGAATACAAGGGAGGACCATACAAATATAACAATATAAACACTTGATAGTGTGTTATCTAAAAAAATATGATAATGTAAGATAATTTTATAGACACTCAAAATTATTAACATATATATGTTAAAAATTATTTATACATTATAAAATTGTGATTATTCCTTTGAGTAATGAAATATATTAATTAGCAACCATCATAATGGCATGCTCTTTATATCACTGATATGGAACAGAAATGACAGATACAGGTAGATATATAAATTTGGGTTTTAAGAAAATGACTCATAAAATATATATAACAACATTTTTTGTGTCTTATTTTCAAATTTAGATTGCTTATTTTAATAATGACTAAAGAACTAGTGACTCAAAATCAGAAGAAATGTTTCTATCCTTAATCTACCATTTGCATTTGAATACATTTTTCTTGCAGAAGGAGTTTCATATCCACATTTATTTTAGTTTTTCCAGGAAATAAATATAACTCATTAATACTTTAAACATTCTTTGAGTTAAAAAATAATATTGCTGTTTTTGACTTGCTGGCCTGGCTTATTATCCACTTCCAAATAGAAATGATTGTATTCTGCATCTATTGTTTAATAATGAATATAATTCAGATAAGAAATATGTTTGATTACATGTAAAGCTAAAATATTTTCAAAATATTTTAGATTTGGCTGGTTAGTTTTCAAATGATAAAATTTTATTTGTGACCTTTTTAGAATTAAATATATTGATCTGCTTCATTTCTATCTTTAGAAAACTGACTGTGTAAAGCATCTTATAGTAAAGGAATATTGATGATAAAAAAAAAACTTTCATTCTTTTCTAGAGAAACATAAATGTTTTTATATTGGAAATAAAATTTTGAAGGTTATTTGAATTTTATATTTATGTAAAAGTGTATTTATCTGTGTCATTGCAGAGGATAGAGGTAAGCATCAAATAAGTCTAAGCATCAAATAAGTCTCTCTCTCTCTCTCTCTCTCTCTCTCTCTATATATATATATATATATATATATATATATATATATATATATATATATAAACTGTTTAAAAATATGTCTTTCATTCCTAAAATTCATATGAAAGAATAAGAGATTCCGAATAGCTAAAGCAATTCTGAACAAGAAAAGAGTAAAAGGAGGCACCACAAAATCCTCTCTCAAATTATATTACAGAACTGTAGTAACAAAAACAGCATGATATTGGCATCAAAATAGACATGAAGATCAATGAAAAAGAATGGAAGACACAGAGACAAACTCAAATTTTCACAGCCATCTGATACTTGACAAAGGTACCAAGAATATATTGAAAACAGACAGCATTTTTAATAATTGGTGAAGGAAATACTGGATATCCACATGTACTAATGAATTTTGATCATTATTTTCCACCTCTCCCCAAAGTCTAATCAAAAGGGATCAAAGATGTAGAAATAAATGAGAAACTTTGAAACTGCTGGCAGAACACATAGGGTCAACTCTCCATCATATAGGTATATTCACTGACTTCCTTAACAAGATTTCCTAAGCTCAAGAAATAAAATGAAGAATCAATAAATAGAATGGCATCAAAGTATAAAGTTTCTGCACGTCAAAGGAAACAATTAAAAGAGTGAACACAGAACTTTGGGAATGGGAGAAAATCTTTGTCATCTACTCCTCTGATAGGAGATTAATACTCAAATATATAAAGAATGTAAAAAAATCTCACTATGAAAAAAATAGTACAATTTAATAAATGGGCAAAATAACGAACAGAATCTTCTCAAAAGAAGAAAAAAAAAATGACCAAGAAATATATGAAAAAATGTTCAGCATCTCTAGCAATTAGGAAAAGGAAAACCAAAACTGCATTAAGATTTCATCTCACTCCATTCAGAATGGCAATTTTCAAGAACAATAAAAATAATAAATGCTAGCTAGAATGTGGTGAAAAAGCTACACTCTTTCATTGTTGAGTGAACTGAAAGTTAGTGCAACAACTCTAGTAAGCAGTGTAGATAGTTCTCAGAAAACTAGGAACGGAACTACCATATGAATAATGTATCCCACTCTCAGATATTTATCCAAAAGATCTGAAATCATCATACTGTGGCAATGTAGCCACTTTGATGTACAATTAACAATAGCCAAATTATGGAATCAACCAGACAGATACCTGTGAATAGATGAATAAATTAAGAGAACATGGTATATATACAAAATGGAGTTTTACTCAACCTTAAAGAATGAAAGTATAGTATTTGCTGGTAAATGGATAGAACTGAAGCATATAATGCTAAATGAAATCATGCCTTTGTGGGTACATGGAGAAAAATCATCCTAAGTACAATAAGCCAGACTCAGAAAATCAAGGGTTGAGTGTTTTTTCTTATACGTGGAAGCTAACACAAAATAAAGGAAAGAAGATAAATGGCAAGGGGATTGGATATCATAAAGATATAAGGAAAATCAATGGAGTAGAAATAAGATAATGGGAGGGAGGGAAGAAGAAAGGAGAAGGAGAAGAAATATGGAATGAATTTAACAAAATTATGTTCCTATATAAAGGTACCAAAGAAAATTTCACATTTATGTATGTGTAGAAAAAAAAAGTAGTTTAGTAGAGTAGATGAGGGTGAATAGGGGGAGGGAGAAAGAGAGGAAACATGTAGCAGGAATTTGATTGAAATGATTTTCACAAAATGAACCCAAAATACTGTTTAATTATAATGCTCTAATAAAGAAAAAAATATAAAAAGTGGTTTTTATATTTAAAAAAATAGCTTAAAAATATACTCAAATTATATTTCTCATATCCTATAGGGTAGACTATAATATATATAAAGCTAATTTTTTATTTTTTTCTTCCACAAATTTATTGTTATGAAAATTTTATTTAAAACATTGATTTTTCAAAATTATAGCCACCTATACAATGATAGTAGTATAATGACCTTTTATTTTAGAGACAGAAATTTCTTCATTTGTAATTTAATTGTGCCTTAATTGTGGCTTAAATGTTCAATAAATTGGAATTGAGTATAAGTAAACATTAAAAGTACTTTAAATTAATTTTTTTCTTTTTCGGGTTTTTCAGAATATTTACAAAAGTTTTTTATACCATAATCTGTATGACACACTGTTACCTAAAAATAACAGTATTATCCTCTCCTCTTCCTGTAATAATACTGTTATTTTTAGGTAACAGTGTGTCATATAAGGAGAGTAACTAAGATCAGAGTAGGGACGAAGAGCAGGAGAAGAAGATTAACATTTAACAGGGATGAGAGGTGGGAGGGGGAAAGGGAGAGAGAAGGGAAATTGAATGGTAATGGAAGGAGACCCTCAGGGTTATACAGTGGAGCGGGTAGAGAGAGANCTAAGAAATAAGCCAAACCCCCCAAAAAACAAAGGCTGAATGTTTTCTCTGATAAATGGATGCTGATCCATTGTGGGGTTGGTAGGGAAGAATGAAGGAACTTTGGATTGTGTAGAGGAGAGTGAGGGGATAGGAGGGGCTGTGGGGATGGGGGGAGGGTGGAGGATGGGAAAGGCAGCGGAGCACAACAGACACTAGTATGGCAATATGTAAATCAATGGATGTGTAACTGATGTGATTCTGCAATCTGTGTATGGGGTGAAGGTGGGAGTTCATAACCCACTTGAATCAAAGTGTGGAATATGATATGTCAAGAAATTTGTAATGTTTTGAACAACCCACAATAAAAAATTAAAAAAAAAATACAGTATTATCAGTTCTTCTTTACAGAAGAAGGTCCAGAGACATCAGTGGCCTAAATCATATAAAAACCCTTAAAATTAGAACTGTAGAAATGAAAGACTGTTTAACTCCAGGTCCTATATTTTTATGTGTCTATTGTAGTCAATATTTTATATTGGATACTCACCATGAAATATTAAAATACAGGAATATATTTTGATAGATATAGTGAAATTTGTAATATTATTATACAATTTGTATCCATTTACCTGTTTTATTAATCAAGTAAAAATTACTTAACAACTATTAAATGAGATACCAGAATATCAATTATACAACTTGTATTTCTGCTTTCAGTTTTTTGATGTCATTTAAAACCGTTCTCATGAAACATGGACTTTACATTGGAATTTAATAAAAATAAATAATTTAGGAATCAAACAGCTTAGACATCTATCTTTGCCTCATATTTAGTATTGAAATAAAACACGACAAAGGAAAATGAAGAGAAGGGAGAGAGGATAGGATTAGGAAGGCAACGGAATGAATCTGACCTAACTTTCCTATGTACATATATGAATACACTCCAGTGAGTCTCAAAAACATCTACATCCACAAGACTGGGCTCCTAATTAGAATAAGATATTCCCTATGTTTGTATAAATATGCCAAAATAGAATCTACTGTCATTTAGAACTAAAAAGAACAAATAAAAATATATAAAAGAGCAAACATGAGCATCAGTCTGAGTTTATTTAACTTCTTGCTCACTGCATCATTCAAACTTCATGACATTTGGCAATTAACTACCTCAATTGATCTAGTTTCCCAGATCTTTATGTCATTGTATTCTAGTTTCTATTTTTTAAAAAAGTATTAAATTCAGAAAACTAAGTTAAATAAAAATTTGTTAAATATATAAATTTTCTTTTTTTCTGTTATAAAATTCTCTACTGAAATGCTGAATGCATTTTAATGAAATTAATTGTATTTGACCATACCTGTATGACCATTTAGTAATAAAGTCATTAAACTCAGCCTTAATCAGGTGCCATGGTACTTGCCTATAATCCAAACCACTCAGGAGGCTGAGGCAGGAGGATTGAAAGTTCAAGGCCAGCCTCAGCATCTTAGCAAGGCTCTGAGCAACTTAGTGAGACCTTGTCTCAAAATCTTAAAAGGGCAGAGGGCTAAGTATGTAGCTCTGTGGTGAAGCGCCCTGGGTTCATCCCCAATACAAAAAAAAAAAAAATAGCCTTCCATTTTGACTCCTTAAATAACTACCATTTTCTTAAACTGTTTCTGGTTTTGTGCATATAATCTCAAAGTAGACTGAAAATGAATTTCAGAACATGGAGTCACCATTAGACAAGGAGAAAAACTTAAAGAGATCTAAGATGAAGATTGGTTGTTGCTTCCAGAAGAGTGGTAACTATTTTGATGAGCAATATTGCTCAATATAGTAAGCCACTAGATTAAAAGTGTGAAAGACAAAGAGAACACATTTTTCAAAAAGCCTCTATTTGTCCCTCATCATGACATTACATACTATGTAATCTATAATGTGGAAAGATATATTATATAGTATACAGGAAAACAGAGATGAGTCCATTTGTGCCTTACATACATTTTCATGGTTCATCCTTCTAGGGGTAACTCCAAAATATCAGATGGAAAATACATGTACAAATCTACACAAAAATAGGTATGTGACATGTGTGGAAAGATCAAATTAATGAGACACAAAAATCTGCATCTCACTGCAATTCTATCTAGTGAATTATAATGACATAGAATATTTTGGATTGTTTGTAAAGAGTAACAATATTCCTGAACAATCCTATAAATTAAATTTATTTAGATTCAGCGAACATGACAAATTATTGTTAGAACTTGCATCATTTAAAGAGTGCAGAGTTCATTCTTCAATTGAATAAATTTGATGCTTTTATAGAACATAATAAAGATAATACATAAGAGTTATTAAATTAAATTGAATTAAATTAAATTAAAAGAGTTATTAAATTAAATTGAGAGTTCTTAAAAATATTTTTAGATATTATATGTTATAAAACATACCCCCAAAACATCATCTTTGAGACACATATGAAAAATCCAGTTTCAACAGCTTCAGTTGAAAATATTAGGAAATATGTAAGATGCCAAAATGTTTATTGAAAACATTAAATGTACTGAAAATAGCAACACATAATAAATAGGCAATTTTTACTCTTAAAATACTTAAAGTACTGGAAGTCTTTTTCTTCAGGGGATATTTTCTCTACGATTTGGAAAAGACCTAATATTTTCATTTATGAATATCTAGGAATTTTATTTTCATTGTTGGATTTCATAGTGATACCTAACATATTTTCCAATCCTTTGGAAGTGTGTAAAGGGATATCTAATGTTCCTTACAGGGATGATCATAGCCTACTAAAAATATACTTAATTACTGAATAGTTTTAATTAGTTAAAAATTATGTTTGGACTTCAGTAATTTTCTTAATTAAACAAATGGACAATGATAAATGTGTATAAATCCACATAAAACCATATATTTTTTGTAATACATTTTAAGTACTTAGGAAAAATTTCTCCAAAATTATCTATTTTTATTGGTACATTTCAATTATACAGAATGATGGGTTTCATTATGACCTAATACACATATGTAAAAATAAAGTTTGATCAATTCCACTCCCCAACATCCATTTATATATATTTTTTTATATTTGAAACATGATATTTAGACCCTATTTTCAGATTGTAATCACAAATAGAAAAAAAAATTGATTCACTGGGGTTATAAAATTCACTTGAATTTTATATGAAATCACTGACATTAGTAATCTGTGAATGATGTGACACAATTTTCATTTATATGAACACTACATTTCCATTCTGTAACATGAGGAAGTTCTTCCAACATTTATGCTGTCCAATGTGCACCTCCAAATGGATGGATACATTGAATTTTGATTTGTATTTAATTTCCCTGTATGAAAGAAGAATGTTTGAACATCTGACACTTCCAATGTCAACACTCACTATATCAATTAGAAAGAAGAAAATCATGGCAAATTGCATGAGCAAGGATGATATAAAATATGATACTCCTTTTATTCAAAATTAAATTAGGCTACAAACTCTACAGCAACTGTGACTGGATTTTAAAGTTTTGGCCCTCTCTAGGCTACTTTAAAAAATACTTCCTCTATACATTTAGAGATAGATTAAGTGTACCTTCCCAACTACTTTTTAATTTTTAGTGTAAACAGGTAACATAAAGTATTTATAAGCATAAAAATGCAGTGCACTTCAAAAATATCAAAATTAACTTAGAAAGATGATATATACATGACTAGATTTCTAATATCTTTGTTTTTTACACAGTAGATTGTGTTTTTACCTATCAGCAACCCATGCACTATCATTGAAAATATCTAAATAAAATCATTATTTTATCCTTGGTTTTACCATTGATAAAATATCAATTATAATACTCACACATTCTAAATAAACGCTCCTTTAAAATCATGTATGAAAGCATTCTGAGAATTAGTAAGCTTTACATAAATGTCATTATTTATTTGCCATATCTATTATTACAGACATTTTTATTTGTAGTACCTTCTTGTTATTGTTTATAGTACTCTTTAAATAGATTTTCTCTATTTTTACCTAAACAGTTATGAAGTGTAAATCCATATTTTACAACTTCTAATTAAACTTAATTACTTTTCTTTTTTTCTCTTTTTTTTTAAAATTTATTTTTTCACTGCTGGTGCTGCACATTTTAAGTGCATGCTCTACTCTAAACTATACCACCAGTCCAGAAAAATTTTGAAATACAGTTGTTTTTGATAAACTCTCTTTTTAAGGTCTATATCTTAGGATCATTTCCATTTTTTTTTTTTTTTTACTTTTAGATACACATTATGGAGTAGACCAAGGGAATAAAATGAAGGAAGGGACAGGTGGGACAGGGAAAGGCACTGAAATTAATCTGTCCTAACTTTCCTACGTACATATATGAGTAAACCAGAGTGAATCTCATCATCATTCACATCCACAAGACACTGATTTAAAACAAACAAACAAAAACCCACCACCACCACCACCAACAACAACAACAAAAATCATATAATTAAATATAAGAAAGATCATTTGAAAAGAGGGTGGGGATAGGGAAAGGAAAAGAAGACGGGGAATGGAAGTACTGTGGACTGAATTAGAACAAATTATATTCCATTCTTCTATAATTATGTCAAAATGAATCCTATCACTATGTATAACTAAAAAAAACCCAAAACGATATTTCTTAAAAAGAGTATTAAGTATTAGAACCACCTTACAAATTGTTCATAAAAGTGTAATTTTTTAACTCAAAAAAAAGAAATTAATTAAATTTTTAAAATATCATTCTTTTATAAATTTATTTATTTTATTTACAGTGTAAATTGTCTTTTTGGTAATTCCCTTACACTTAAATGCCATTTAAAAAAACATTCTTGATCTTTGTACAACCAAACTAAAATTAAATGACAGCCATATGTTTATTAGACATACTTATTGTTGCTCAAATGTGATGTTGACTTTTGTTCAGTATGGGGATAGATGTATTTTTTTTGTGCACTCTTTAATTATAATACTTTTTGTCTTCCTAGTGCATCATTATTATTTTGTTATTGTTACAATTATATTTATTTTATTGTTTTTTCAGACAAATCCTTCTTCAAAAAGTAGAAAATAAGATAAAAGCTCTCAAAAGGTAATACAAAATGGATCAAATTTGCCTCCCTAAAATAAAGATTATGTTTCTTTCATGTCCTCATCTTTTAATCTGCCATATCTTGGAACATCATATCATTCATTAGATTCTTAAAAGAGTATTTATGTCTTTCAGTTTCCTCATGAAATAGACTTAGTGGCAATTTTTTAAGTTCACTGAAGTTTATGCTATTCAGATATAAAAGGACAGAGAAGTCACTGAAAACTGTGTGGGCAGAACATGTCTTGTGCAATTTTCAATGAATATTTTAAAGGTAAAAATATGCAATGGTAATAAAATCTGTAATCATTGTTAAAAGAATGTGGTTATCCTAAAAAAAAAAGCTACAGAAATCTTAATAAATTAAATTATGAGAAAAAAGTTTTTAAGTATAAATTTTTTTAAATATTAAAAATAAATTTACATTATAATAATGAGTAAAGTCCATATTGGTATGAAATTATAACAGCTTAGTCTGAGAATTTTTAGTTTTTAATATTTTTGCAAAATAATTTGTTCTATTTTCAAATGATCATATATACAGTTCATAGAGTTTTATTAATGGGTCTAGAAATAAATTGTAAAGTTCATGTGAAACATTAATACATTTAAATTGAAATTTATTTCTTATAAATTTTTAGTTTTCTTTATTCCTTTATAATAGTATTAGCAGTGTCCATATATTATTTGAGAGATTTGAAAACTTTAGTTTTTATATATTATAGGTAAAATTTACTAATAATGTTTTTTAATGAACTTTCATAATGAATTTATTAAACACATTTTTCTAGAAGAATACGTTTTAAAATTAATGTACCATTATATAATAAGGATTGATTGTTGCAGAACATTCTCAAAATATTTACTGAGCAATGACTATGTATGAGAACAATTGGTAATTGCTAATATTATATAAAACTAAATAATGCAGAATCTTTGTCCTAGTGGTGCTCAGTAACAAAAGAGAAGGTAGGACTATAGAATAAACTAAAAAAGGAACAATCTGGTGAATCCCTTTCAGGAGTAAGCAGTTTCACACCCTATGAAGATCATGTAATAGAGAGATTGACTGCCTAGAAGACATAGGGATGCTTCATTAAGCAGGTGAAATCTGAACTGGTCTGTCTGAAGTTCTGGTCAGAGAAGGGAACAAAGGCTCTTCTAAGAGAAGCAAGTGGTGTGTGCAAACATAAAGGGAGTGAGGAGGTATTTTTTGGAGTACAGTGAGGAGATCCCTGCAGGGGGAAGTGCTGCCTACACATGGGGTGAGTAGAGTGGTAGGGGAGGACTTAAAAGATACAACATGTTATTATTTTATATTTTAAGTATGACAGGGTTAGGAGTTACTTTTATGGGAAAGAGTAGCATGATCTAACTTGTGTTCGAGGAGGGCGTATTCCAGAACTGTACAAGGTGGTCAAGATGCATGTGAAACAGGAAGAGAAGCTGATCATGGCCCTTCAGGCCAAGTGGAGCCTGCACCAGGAACTGGAGTTCCTGCCTGTAGACAAGGAGAAGCTGCCAGCTGTGGGAAGCTAACCATAATGTTTTAACAGAACTTGATCATATTTGGTAAAGTCTAATGTGGTTATCCACGTATATTTTAAATCCTCAGGCTGCTTTCAGTACATTTTTATAAAGTATTCTTGTCTTTTATATGGACATATTTATGTGCACTCAGATGAATAGGCTCATAAATTGTAAGCTCTTGATACAGACAACCCATGGCTTATTACCAAAATTTATTTTCTCACACCCCTTATTTTAAGGAGCGTAAAGACTATATTTTCATCGCTTATTCTTCTCCATGGTGTCTCTATTCTCCAGTATTCCTGAGGGCTCATCATAATGCTCTGTTACATGTATCACTACTTATTTTACATATAAATGGCAGCCCAAACCTTTATTTCAAATCACTTTGCACTACTTGGAGATAGTATTTTGTAGGAGGAAGGATAAAAAGGGAATAATGATCAACCAAACTATTTTTATCCCCTTTAATATCTGTTTCAGGGCAAGAAAATCTATCTTACAGAGGACATTTGATTTAATAATGTATATTGGTAAAATAGCATATATATAGTGTTTAAATGGCATTTACATTTAAAATTATATACTTTTCCCCCTAACACTTTATTTTCCTATATATCGTTGTATACTGAGGGAGAATTATAAACTAAATACACTTTCAAAGTATCTTTTAGCAGTCTGATGTTACAAAATATCATATTTCTCACCCAGGGATAAATTAATTAAAAAGTCCGCACTCATCATTTAATTCATTACAATGTTATTTAAAAGCTCAAATAAGAACTAGGCTGATGACTTTCTTCTATGGGAGATCATTATGTATTGGAAGGTGTAAGACACACAATTTAGAATGTAGTGTGATTCATTGCTTTCTTATTGGCAAAAACAAACGAAACAAAACAAAAATCAGAACAAAAACTTGGGATAAATATAAAGTTTATGGCTGGTGGTAAGAAAGCAAGATAGAGAATACAATTGAGAAAGTTTTGAAGAGTGAGAAGAAACCTTCCATTTTATGGCAGAATTCAATTTCTACCACAAATCATGAATAAAAAAGAGGTATAAAAATATATGATATACATGTGATTAGCAAGTATGTACAGATATTAAGGATGGGATATGGGAGATGAATGGTGGGAGCTGGGCTTAAGGAGAATGGGTTTGAAATTTAATATGTAATCAAATAAATTTAAAAAAATATTACAAACTAGCAGTGCCAACAACAACAAAATTTAGAAAGTGTGATCATTTTCAAAAAAAAAAATGGTAGGAGGTCATTAAATGTGTTAAGCTCAGGAAACAGAATCAGCAGCAATATTAAGAACAGTTAGTAGAGGTCTGTGCTATAGCAGTGGCTGTAGAATGTCAGCTACTCTTACTTCTCTCTTATCCATGCCCATTTCTTTTCCATAGTCTATACAGGCATGCCAATTCCCTAACTTATGTTTGGATTGAAAGGTGAGAAAGCAGTTAGATCCAGCCTCTTATATGTGATCAGAGATTGAAAAAAAAAAAAAACAATAATAATTAATTTCCATTAAAATAGTTTAAAATGAACTGAATACCAGAGTCTAATATTATAAAATTATATTACATGTATGTATGATTATGTATAACTATTTTGCATATTTTACTTGGAATAACATTTTAAGTGGTCCACCATGTTAACACTGCTATTTAAATATCTTCCCAATATGCCTTAAGATTTTAGTATTTCTTTTAAATAACTCTGTATAAAAAGCAAACAACCTAAAATATAAATATATACACTCTCTAGAAATTTCTATGCAAATCTCTAAATTACTGATATCATTTGCTGTGAGAAATTTTAACATAAGAACCAAAATTAAAGAAAATAAACTGTGCTAATTTTAGGGGGGGAAAAGCATGGCTGAAGACAAAAGAGTAGAAAACAGATTTCTTTTGGTAAACATTTCAAATTACTGAAAACTTTAGAAATTATATTTTAGAGGTTATTTTAACAAATCTGGAGCAATAATAAACCACGAGAAATTTTGGAATATGTGAAGTCCTTGAACAATAAAATACTTATTACCTTATCTACATTGAATATCACATAATTAAATATGTGACAAAAATTCTCCTTTAGAAAAAAAAAAGGAATAAAGAGCATACAAAATATTTTCTATATCTTTCTCTTTCTCTTTTTTTGAGGGGGTGGGAGTACTCGTGATCCAATCCAGGGGTGCTTTACCACTGAGCTACATCCCCATTCCTTTTTATTTTATTTTATGTTTTTTAATTTTGAGACAGAGTCTTGCTGAGTTGCTGAGGCTTTTATCAAATCTGTGATAAACCCGCCTCAGCCTCCAGAGTTTCTGGGAGAGTAGAAGTGCTGCACCACACCTAGCAATAAAGTTGGGCTGTTTTGTTTTTGTTTAGGTACTGGAGATTGAACCTAGGGCTTTATGCATGTTATACAAGCACTCTACTACTGAGCTAGATCTCCTTATTATATAGTCAAATTCCTACTTTTGAAGTTTATTCCTACACTGGGCACCGTGTAGTCTTCACATCTGATGATATGTATTGGAATGCATGTTGGATGTGTCTTTTTCCCCATAAGAAAAATGTAGTGTTTATTGGCTAGTAGGAAGGGGAGAGAGCTTTGTAAATCTGAATGACTTGATCTGAAGAGATACTGGCCAAATTGGTTAAAGAACTGAATAATTTAAATGTTCTTTTCTTAAACATTACCTGATCCAGTTCATTTTTCTGTTACTATAAGTTTTTGCATTTTTTAATCATATAAGACTATAAATGCAAAATAGAGAAAAATACTTGTATGGTTTATACTCTTATTCTCTTCGGAATTTCTGATAACAAAGTTTTTAGTTTTAGATATTAACTGTAGTGTGTCTTAGGGACTTCAAATTTCTAGAGTTACGCCAAGAGGAAAAAATGCCTACATAATTAAAACTACATGTTTTAAACATGTTAGTTCATTTATAATGTCTCTTATTATATGGTTCATATTAATTAGTACATTTTATACTATCAACTATAAAATAGAAGTATAGATTTTCAATTTACTTCAAAATCTATTATGGCAAGTAACCAAGATATACCTTAATAGGTAAATGGATAAATAAATGAAAGTACATGAAATACTATTTATGAAGAAAAAGTCTTATTAAACCATAAAAATACATGGACCCTAAATATATATTACCTTAAATAGATATTACTAAATGAAAAGCTAAAAGCTTATTGAAAAGGGTTCATACCTTCTGATTTCAACTTATGAAATTCTACAAATAGCAAAAGTCACAACCAGTAAAATGATGTGTGCTTACCAAGGGTTAGAAGGGGAGTTAGGGTGAGTAGACAGCACTAAAGAGGGTACCCTAATGGTTGGTACATGTCATTATATATTTGTCCAAACACAGAAATGTAAAATAACAAGAATGAATCTTGGTGGAAATTGTGGATTCTGGGTGACAGTTTCCATTGTCAAAAAATGTATTGATGTGGTGTTTGATACAGAAAACAGTAAAGCATGAGTAATGTCAAGAGATCTGTGGAAATCACCTTCCTTTCAATTGTTTCTGTGACACTAAAACAGTTCTAAAAATTAAAGTCTATTTAAAAGGACAAAAAATATTATGATGCTTGAATGACTTTAAGGGAATGACTTCCATGCATGTGTTGATTGAGAATTCTATAAAACTAGGTTCATTCTTTCATGTCCTCTAGTAACTAAAAACACAGTTATGTATTAATAATAAACATGTATATCTTAAATGCTTTTAGCCTTGCTATTTTATATGATGGAACTCATCAGAAATCTATATCATACTTTTCTTTAAGGAAATATTTTCTATTCCCTCAAATAAACTTCATGACAGAGCTGGTCAATCACAGATCAGTATATTAAAATCCTAAACAACATTTTAACTGTTTTCTACCAAAAAGAACAGTGAAGCAGAAAAGTTTTCTTGTCATTATTTAAGAAACTCAGATAATTTTGCATTTAACATTCTGCACAGTATACATATCTAATTCAGCCTCTGTAAAAATAAGAGAAATAATAACCCCTTTAAGATTTAGTTCATGGATTACTGAAAGCAAATGTCAATTTGAGAAAATAATTTTTATTTCTCCTTTAACAATATGGAAATGAAAATATTCTTCTATTTTAAATATTTTATAAACATTTTCTCTTTGCAATTTTAAATAAAAAATGAATAAAGAAACTTTTATAAAAGATTATGAGTGTTTAGGCTATATATTTTGACTGCTTAAAATGGAAATAATAGATACTGAAGTAGAAACACCAATTTTTTGATGATATTAAGTAAAAAATATCATTTTATAAAACTAGTATAAAATTACCTATTTCTACCAATAATATAAATTCATTCTTTTAAAATGTTACCGTAAATGGATAAAAATAAGAAAAATGACTAAAATTTATTGGATTCCACAGATATAGTGTATATTTGTTCACACTGATTGTGGGAAATGAATGTATATAATTGTTTACGTCAAAAAGATAACATTTATCTAATAGAAACAAATTGATTATACATAGTTTTTCCTCTGACACATAGTGTTTTCCACAGGCCAATTAAGAAAATAGCAAAGAAACTAGGTAAAGATACAAGACCATATAATTTATAGACTAGATATACATATGCCAAGTTTAAATTGTTTAATCTAATAAATATATGAGGAAGATATCCCAAGTTATTTAACTATGTCAGTGACTTGTTATTTGACTTCTCTTATTTTCAGGTTTCAATTTAATAGAGTTTTTTAAAATAATACTTCTATCTTTCCACAAATCTCTTCTGAGTTTCTTCACATACAGCTCAAAATAATAGTTATAACAATTTAATGAAGGAATAAAATGCTTAACAGTTACCAAATAATTCCCATTTGATATTGCTTGGTAATGCACCGTCAGTAAAAATAAAAGTAATAAGAAAGAAAAACAACTGTTTTTCTCTAGGTGCAGTAAACTTTGGTCAGTATTCAAAAGTATACATATTAATATTAAATACAGGTTGTACATTAAAATTTCAATATGAAATGCATACAAATATTTTTAAACAGGTGGTAGATAGATAGATGATACATGATAGATAGACTGGAGTGGGCTGTTTTGGAATAAGAGATGAAGCATTTTTTAGAAGTAATTTCTAGAATAATTCAAATCCTGCAAACAAACATTTCCTTTTGTAATTTTTGCACTAATTTGTCAATCTTTGTCTAGCAATGAAACAACTGATTGTGTTTTCATGAGATTATATATTAGTTTTCAATTCATGTCTATGGCTTATTCACTATTAAAATTATTTGAAGAATTTCTGTAGTGAAAAGTAACAATTATTATCTATATCAGTACTCTTAAGAAAATGTTGGAAATGGGTTCAAATGATACATCTGTAACATGTAAACTGTTCATCTTTCTATGCCTTGCCATTCTCCTCTGAAACATAAGATAAATACTACTTCCAATAGATCTTATGAAGAGTGAATGATATATTTCATTTAAGGCATTTCCAGTGTAGGATATAGTTGCTGTTCAAAATACAAACTGCTCATAATTTTATAATTCTTATTATATGTCAGACTTCCAAAGCCATTATTTTTGTTTCATACTTTAGCAATAGATGAGTAGAAAATCTTAGTGATTTTTTCCAACTATATTATTATGCTGCCCAAAGTGAAAGAAATTATCATGCATGAACCAAAGTAATGGAAGAAAAATCACTTTAGGCATTTATGTCTGGTTTTATGAACTTTTGCCAACAATTGGTATTACTCAACAATCTTTACATTACTGCATTTATTCACTATGTTCATGTGCTTTATTAAAATGTCATCTGATTATTTTGGCCTTCCAGTGTGATTACATATTTTGATAACCTAGAACCAGGATACTATAAACAACACTGGGTATGTTTCTAAACTTTTTCAAGAGATGATAATTATAAAAGTCAGAGGGTATATTTTTGTCTAAAATTTGAAATCATTCAATTAGTATATGTTTATTATTATTTCCTGGCTATGTAAATAATTGTTGAGCTGTTGATTTTGATCAAGTTAGAAATGAAAACACACAAGGACAAAAGGTTGTACCAGTAATAAAGAAAACACATATAACAAAGCTTTTCCTCAGTTTTCTTTATTACAACATGGAGACACAAAGGTACCGAAAATAAAATGACATTTAATATACTATGAAACACATGCATAGGATTACACATAGTGCTGGATATTATGTTGGGGGTTTTAAATAAGAATGATACTGAGGACAATACACTTATAACATGTACATTTTTTTTCAAAATAATCTGTGATGAAAACAAATGCAATTAAAGTGATCAAAATAGTCATTTTAAACAGAAGTGTTATACATAAAATCAACATAAGATATGATAAAAAAATTCTTAAAATAAAATTATGAATTGTGTATGTTATTTCAAACAGTAATTTTAGAGAAAAAAAGACTAAGAATTACTTCATAGCAGCTACTTAATACATACATGAAATTAAAGTGAACTCATTAAAGTGATGCTGTTTTATATTATGCAATTTCTGCAATGTGTAACATTATAATTTGTTACCTAAATGGGATAATAAAGATTAAGTGAACGTAATTTGAGCATATACAGTTTTTTTTCAGAAAGTTAGCAATATACCTAGATTTGTTACAACTAACATAAAATTAATTTACACTTAAAATGAAATTAATTCATTTGAATTAATAAATATTTACAAAGTAGATAAAAAGTCTATCAACAAAGGACATCAGATATAGTTTGCATTGTCTCAGATATACCAAAAGAACATGAAAAACATGCACTTTTTATTTTCTTGGATAATGGCATTTTGTAATTAGTAAATTGACATTATAAAACAATTCTGCTTTATTTGGAGCATTTTAGTGACAGAAGGTTTTGACTTAAAAATTAGTTTAAAGCCAGGGGACATGGAGACTTACAACATTGTTACCATCCTCATCAGGTTCATAGTCTTAGACAAAATGACAACACTAAAAGTATTTGTAAAATAAAGTACCAAAGTCAAACACATTTAGTGTAATTTCAGAACAATTAAATTACATTTAAACTAAATGTATGATTCCTTAGATAAAATTCAGATTATTTGATGTGTTTATCAAGGTTTTAAATAATATAGACTAAGCAAAGAGCATACCATAACTTTGTATTTAAGAACTTAAAAAATAACATTGTATTTAAAAAATTAAAAAATGTGAACTCCAGAAAACTCTAATTTTGATGGTAATTTGGAACAGAATTTATTAACATGTTAGAAAGGTTATTTTTCTTTAGTTAACTTCAATAATTTAAATAGTAATGTTTTATGAAAATTTAGGTTAACTATAAATTATTAATACTTAAGTAGTTTATCTATGACAACAGATTTGGAAATGGACTTGTAACCAATTTCAATTAATTTTGTAATCATTGCAAGAGTTACTTGTATAGCATTTATATATTCATTTACTTGAAATATGTAAACTTGAGCTACTTGCAAAACATATTAGACTTGTTGAAGATTTTATGACATATTTCTGTACCATTATTGGGCCAAGACTTTAAATTTTACCAATGATTAATAGAAAAAATAATAGTAAAACTAAATCTTATTTATTCCTGGTTGGAAAAGAGAGATAGATACAGAGAATTATAGGAAGGGGAGAGAGGAAATAGAGAAATAGAAAAAAATAGAAAAGAAAAAAAATTTAAAAAGAAAGCTCACTTTATTAGGACTAATTTAAAGATTTTTTAAAGGATGTTATATTATACCTAATAAATATGAACCATAATAAAACACACAAAATCCGACCATTATTTCCTTTATCATCCTGTGTCTTTATTCATTCAGGGAAATTATATTATAAGATAACAAATGATAATATTTAATCTAAGTAATGTCATAGTCGATTTATTTCAAATTAATAATGCTACTGATAGTATAACTGAAACTACCAATTTTTACTTGTTTCAAATTTTTGTAAAAAATTTCAAAATGTTACAGTAATCTTAAATTATCAGAAATATTTTTTATTTACTACAAAGTGAAAGTATTACCACACATAATATTGGCTGTTATTTTTCAAAACTAGACCCAAACATACTGATTATATTGATGTCATAAATTTCTGTCTCAAATTGCTAAAATATTTGTTAATTAAAATGTTATTTTCTGTTCTTAAGTAAGTGTATTATATTAATAATTAGAATACTTTTAATTGATCTAAATGTGTTCTTCCATATTCAAAATTATGTGGCTAAATTCTTTTATGCATGATATACCTTGCTGAATACAAATTAATAACCAGAGTTCTGATTATACATAATTGGAACTAGCTGGAATTTTTCTTAAATTTAATTTAAGTCAAACATAAAAAATGGGTATTCTTATATGAAATACATTTGAATTAAATTATTATATTTTTCCAAATTAAATCAAACTATATACCTTGTATACTATTATGCATACTATTAACTTTAATTATTAATTTAAGAAGAAATTGTGAATATTTTAAAAGTCTAATTTATATTCAAAAAATGTTTTGTATATGTTTGTTATATCTATATATAAAATTGAAATATTCACATATAAAAAAGTAATCCAATATTCACTACATATATTTAAATTCTTTAAATATTTGAGATATGTTAGGAAAAGTGAGAATAAATGGAAAGAAATGAATAAATGGATTAAGCCATTGGATATTTCAACATTTTTCATGTCTACCAGTAACATATATATGTGCATCTACATGATGTTTTTGAAAAGACTCTGAATACATAAAATTATACTTACTCCTAATGACCAATAGTATGGGGATAGAAAGTATTGAAACTGGCAGTTTATTTGAGGTCTTTTCATGTAAGAAAAAATTTCATAAGGAAGAAAAATATACAGCTACCTCCTGGACATACTGTGTTATCACAATTGAAGCACCATGGTGAATATTTGCACCTCATAATGATCTGATAAATAATTTTAGAGTTTTGATAGGGACTGAGGGACCATTAAGATAGATAAAGGAAAGGAGAGTATAGGAAAAATTTGGGAGCCAAAAAAAAAGGAGATATTCTGAAATATGTAGAAAGATATCCTGATATTCCACATACTAATAATAGCAATTACTTCTCATGCAAAAGTAAATTAGTTTAGCTCTATAACTGGTATATATAAGAGAAATGATTTAAAATATTTTAACATTGGAAGATATGATAAAACATCATTAGACATAGATACATATTTCTGATTACATATAATTAACTCTATACTTACCTTAATACACTAGTTCATATTTATACAAATTAAGACACTAAATTGTATTCAAGAATCCATTGAATGGAAAAACATCATTAGTTGAAATTATAGATATAGTTAAAATAATTTTTAATTTTTATGTATTGTTTATGAATAATCACATTAATTTAGTCAGATACTTATAAAATAAACTGTCAAATTTCATGGTTGCATGAAGGAAAGGTAAAGTTCATGTAATAAAAAAATAATTCAGAAATGTTTATATTATTAATAGTTTGAAATAATCATATAACTTATAATTTCTAAGGTCTCATTTATTGAAATGCAGTAAGTTCATTATTTACAGTTTTATGCTCTCTGATTTCTCATGAAAATGAAGTCAAGCACAATTCTGTTATTTTTAGATATCAGAATTTTTTCAAAGAATTTATGCATATCTCAGAGATGAAAAATAAGCGTTCACCTAGACTATACATTTCTCCAAAGGACAAATTGTTTATTTATGTCTGAATTTAAAAAGATATATTCTTTGATCTTCAAAAATTCTACATGCACATACCCCTTAATAAATTATTCTAAGATAACATTTTTTAAAAATTATTTAATGTTCTTTTCCAAACTGTAAATGTTACAGTGCATTTCTATGCAAATCTGACCTTGAATTTTCTTTGTGTGTGTCACTATTGGTGACCTTGATTGGCAAAATGTCAAATTTCAAAATAAATCATCTTGTCTTAAATTATTAGGTGCATATTCCATGTACTTCAAAAATAATATTTTGTAATCCTAATTCAAAATAATTTCCATGTGACTTTTCAAGATCTTTCTCATGAAAATATTTGTAAGTTATTGAAAGTTCAAGTTAGATTATAATGAATAAGGAAAAAATCCTGCAAGTTTTATTAAAATTCCTTTCTTTTGCAACATTTTATACACATTAATAATGAACATATATTCTATAATCTCAAATATCAGGAAATATGATGTAATTATAAGTAGTTATCTGGTCAACAGAACATAAGCTGTAGTTATTTGAAACAAAACGTCTCAGAAAATGGTTAGATTTCCTTTCTGCATGAATTGGAAATCCTTTGGGGCAGAAAATAAAAATGCATATATATATTTGAAACCAGGGAGAATATATTTGTGTTAAAAATACTGCCCTTGATAAATGAATTTCAAGGCCAGATCCCAATCATTTGATTCATCAAGTAAGTTATAGTCTCTTTGACACAAATATGTAAATCCTGTTGCTTCTAATTCGCCTAAATAAGTAGTAAAAATAATTTGCTATGATGGAGTTGCAAGTAAAAAGATAAACACCACTCTCATTTTAAAATTATGAAAACACTAAAATGAAAATTTTATGGTACTTACTTAAATTGAGTTCCACTTTAAAATTAAAATCTAGTATCACCATCTTCTTGAAAACAGTGACTGAAATATTACAAGGACACCCACTGACTCCCAGGTGTCCAGGGAAATGCAATAACTAACTACACATGTTGTTAGAACAGAAGAATTTCATACTGGCTGAACATATAATCTGAATCCATTGAATCGAGGTCATCCTTTTAAACATATTCAAACTTAATGTATTTACTCTGGGGCAATTACAAAGAAATATTTTCACTTAATGAAAAAATTAATTTGTATTAAATTTTAAAAAGAAGCCCTATTCATATTCATTCCTTCGATATTTTATATCAATAAAGAGAAAATATTTACAAAGTAAAGATACATATATGATAAGATACCATGTCTATGTTTTGTATAAATGGTGGACACTATGAAATTTTAGAAAGGTTCATTTAGTTAGAAGTTTAAATTTAACAATAACAAACATCAATAGAAATGATTCACAATTATATCAATCAAATTATGACTTATATGATTATGGCCATGGATATTAAGTTGCATTTGCAAAGTAATCAAATGAAAGAAGACTAGATACAACACATACAGTTTAAGTTCTAAATACAAGTGACATGATACTTAGCAAGGTCAACTTTAGAAATCAAAGAGATCTTTAGTATAATGCATATTATTCCATGAAATTGGTACTAGAAGAAACAATTCTGTTTGAATTTCCTTCAATGCTTTCTGATAAATTACCCTCACAAAATGTTAACAATTTGGGTAAGAGGAGAAGATCTAATTGCTCCTGTGTTAACATACGTGCAAGATTAAGAGGAGTTTAGAAAATCTTTTATTTTTTTTAGATTAAGCTTGTTAGTACTATTTTGTTTTTACTTTGAAGGGCACAAAAGGAGACATCATATAACATAACAACAACATTAAAATATGCAAGACAAACTTATGGCTATAATGAAAGAAAACCCAGCAGCATTCAGCTGCCATGACTGGCTTCCATTTTCACCTTTATTCGCTTCACAGCATTTATCTGCATGATGAAGATTGTGTTTGAAGGTAGAAAAAGAATAAAAATAATTAAGAAAAAAGGAATAAAGTTACAAATATGAAAATAAAGGAAAAGAAAAATATGACAGTAGGAAAGAAAAAAAAGAGAAAATAATTAATGCAACATTAACACATAGCCATCAACAACTACTAAGATTAAATAACTTTGATATGAGAAGAAAATTATTAAATTGTTTATAAAACGTTTCTAAATTGTTGTAACCTATTAAAAACGAAGATGGGGTTAATATCAGTAAGGTCTATTTCAGGTTATCCAGACACTAATTCTATCATTGATTCTTTAAGTGTAAACTCGCATTTATAAGTTGAAAATACGAATTATAAGGGACAAGTTACTAAGTTATTTCCTCTGCTATGGGAAAATTCACAGCACTGTCCTAAGTAGGAACTAATATATTCTGCAAGATTTGAGGTGACTTTTCAACCACAATTTCTTAGAATGCATATTAAATAATTTCAGTTACATTTAAATAATATATTAATTACCAAAAAATATAAGTGAAAATTACCAATTCACATAATGAATATTTATTTGTAAAAAAAATAGAATATAGGAGAATTCATTGAATTAATCATGTGCATATTGTGAATAGATATCATTGAACCTCTTCTACAATAATTTTGAAATCAATGGCATGAAAGTAATTTATAAACTTATTTTTTCACTATGTATTAAAGCAATGAAATATTATTGTGGGTGTGGTATCAATTCTTGATGGACAATTCTAGAGAGTTAAAATAAATTTCTCCATGGTTAATCAGATTTTAATTTCAATATTGCTAATGTCTTTATTTTGTACTAAAATGTAAATTTCATATAAAGATATGAGTTATTCACTCATGAAAGATTAGTGTTGTTTTGAAATATTGAAGGTCACCAAAATTATTTTACTTTATAGTTCATTAGAAGTACAACTAGAAAGTCCATAAAAATACCAATTAGCAATATTTGTTAGCAATTGACTTCTTAGTGGTAATTCATGTAATTTCTTTTTTAGCTTGTCAATTTTGAACAACTAGTATGTATTTATCACATGTCTCCAGATGATAGAATTATTTTACCAACAGAAATTGATAATGTATGAACTGAACTGTCCCCAAATTATATGAATAGTCTAAATTACACATCTTCTCAATAACAGCAAAAGTAGAAGGAAGCAGTTACTAAAAGGTACTAAGGGCTTTTCTTGGTTAAATACAAACAATATCAAACATTGTAACCCAATAGAAATGATGGGACATTATATCAAAATAAATTTATCTCTGAGAATTCCTTAAAGTATTAAATTAAGTCCAAGCTAGCAATTTAATAGAACTTTTAGTCATTGAAATTGTAAAACTAATAAATAGATGCCATTTTGTCAATGTCTAGTTTCACAGATAAATTCGCAATCATTTGTCTAATAATTTGCCATAACCACCCAATATTTTCAGTATTTATAAAATACAATAAAATAGTTATGCTATATGAATTTTACAAAAGACAACATGATTTATTTTACATGCTCTATTTCTATGTTAATGAAGACACACATTTTAAAATATATACATATTAAATAAGAAGTAAAAATGTAAATATATTTACAATGATAAAATAATTTTAAAATTAAAAATAAAGACAAAGGGAAAATGTAACCATTAATATGTACACATGGATAAAAACATTTTTAATAGAATGCATAATTTATAAGTGAATGTGAGCAGACCTCAAAAATGGTACTTTAATCCAACAAATTAATGTATTCTAGATTCAGCCTATTGTTTAAAAGAAGTTAAATATGTGTAAACGCATATAACTAATGGCTTTTTAAATTTAAGATATGAATAAAACTCATTTGGATGGTATAAAATGCATGCTATATAGAAACAATTTAAAATCAAACTAACTTTTATTTTTTCCAATTTAAATGAAAAGATGGAAGATCTGCTGTTTACCATAGATAACTAATTTAAGATAGGAGTTTAACATATATTTTATTTAAAAATGGGAAAAAAAAACAAACCACATGATTATCAGAGTAGCTTTAATTAAAACATATGGAGATCATTTTTCATATTATACAAATATATAATGTTAACTCTATAGTATTCTGTTGATTTAAAGGCTCCAACTTCCCTAGCATGGACTCAACAGTTGCCTTAAGGAAACTACATCTATATTGAACAATTCTGCATCTATTAGGACATGTGTTGGATGTCTTCTCGTGAGGCCTTTACAACCAGTGGATTCTGTTAGTAAATTCAATAATATTTTTGCATTATTATAAATAAAGTATTTTATTTTCCCCTTTTCCAATAGGTTGTATGGAGGTTTTATCATGGCATGGTTTAGAGAGGATAGATTCCATCTGCTAGCTTCTAGGATTTCTTTATCTATGTGCACATGTGACTTCCCTTGACTACATGAATGATTTCATCAGACATGAACCACACTCTGTCATCAGCCTTTCTAATGCTGGCTCTTTTGTTTTCCGCTGCTCATCTTCAACTTCTTGAAAGCATCAAGTAAACAAGGTATCTAAATCTTTTAATCTCACATCCATCCTCAACTTACTACTTTCTCACTACTTTCTCACTAAACCTCTTTAGCAAAGCTGCACGCAGCAAGGAAACTTCATATCTCTTTGGTTGAGATCCTGTGAGCAGCATTTGACATATGACACTTTTTGTGTATGTGTCTTGAGAAAAAATTACTCCCTGCCTTCACAACCAAGACACTATACTCTTTTTTTTTTTTACCCCAATAACTCTATAACATTTTATTATCTTTAGCAGTGGAGTATATTCGTCTTCCAGTATTACAGTTCCTTGGGACTTAGTTCTTGACCTTCTACGTAAGTCACTCAGAAGCATTCCTTGAATATCTATACTGTACCAGTCACCCTCTTGTGCTGAGAAAATATCAATGAGTGAATAGACAGCAATCCTTCTTCAGAGCTTAGGCTCTGTTTGTTGAGTGGGTTTATCTTCACCCATGTTTCATATACCTTTCACTTGGTAAGACTCACAGCCTCACGCTGTGGTTCCAAGACAGCTATCTTATCTCTATACCGGACACCTCAAACCAATTATTTTATGTTTCAAAGTTAATACTAAACTGGTATTATGGTTGGTCCTCATTCAAGATTGTTCCTCCTATCCAGTTCTTCACTTAAGGGATGACATCAACAGAACTTCAGTTGCTGAAGCAAGAAAACTTAAAATCATCATTATCCAATCTATTAAGGAGGCAGTGTTAGTCTTCCTCTATAATGTGTCTGAAATGTATTCACCTTTCTTTAAGCATTACTGTTCTTCCATCACTTGCATTTACTCATATGAATAAGAGTACTTTATAATGCCTATCAATTTATATAACTTCACTACTTAAAATTACTTAGGATTTGTATTAAACTTATTTACACGAATTTTAGAAATCCTTGTATTCATTTGAAATATAGATCTCTTTTCAATAACTAAACTCCACATTCTTTCTCAAATATACTTTTTCTAATTGTTGAAGGAGATCAAGTATTTTCTTGATCTTAGATTTCTTCATATACCATACATCCTCTGAAAGGTTCATTCTTAAGTTTCATTTAGGGAAAAAAACAACTTTTTTGAGGAGACAACCCTGCTTAATCCTAACTCTATCACAAAATTCAATACACTTGCCAAATGCTCTCATGGCAGACACTACATGGGCACATCTAGTAGTTGTGAGCATTCATTGATATTCTAAGTTATGATGGAATATCTGTCTTCTCTTCTAGTGTGTGAACATTTTGATGCCAGGAAAAAGTCGTATTCTTCTCATAAATTAATCCTTTGTATTCATCTCAGCACTTGTCACAAAACAGGACTTCATGAACTAACTGCAATGAATAAGTGAATGGATTTTGACAGGGCAGAGCCAGAAGTAAATAAACCATAATTATGTGCATTCTTCTCCTAGGTCTTGTCTATGAAGTCTTGCCCCACAAGTTTCTCAAACTGATACAAATCATGTTTTTAGAGTTAATACATCACAATTCATCCTGGCCATTCATATGCATATATATGACATATGTATATATGTACATATCTACATGCATATATATGCGGGATCTATATCACTTATACCTGTAAGTGGCTTTTTTTTTTCAATAGTTTCTTATAAAAATAGCAGGGATTCTAGGTTTGTTAACAATAAGATGTCAAAAATCAGTTTTTTTGTGTTTTATCTATAAATTGTTATTAAAATTTACCCAAGTTCATAGAATACCAATTTTCATTTACTATATAATTTTGGTATATATAATGTAGTACTGTGTAATATGCAGATACATGTATACAATGTAGGATAATCTACCAGTGTAAGTAACTTTTCTATCTCCAAAACAATTGTCCTTTCTTTGTGTAGGGAACATTCAAAATTCTCTGTTATAGTTCTCTATAAAATATATAATAAATTGTTATGGACTATAGCCATTCTACTGTGCCAAAAAATATTAGAACTAATTTCTTCTATGTAATTGTATTTTGATATCTGATAATAAAAATTGATAATTTCCTCCAAGTATTAACTAAGTTAAACACTCAGGAGGAAGGAATACACTATTGCCAGCCTCCTTTGGATACAATGACTTTGCTTGAAAGAGACTTTTATATCCTGATACATAGAGTATCATTATTACAAACATAATGCATTTAAATTGTAGAGACAGTTATTATATTTAAAAGTCATGAAGGAAAATATGTGGATAAATGATATCACATTCAACCACTGTTATTTAGGTATATCATATCATAAGGCCATTAAATTTGTCATAGGACCTAAAGTAGCCTTTAGCATAAACAGATCATTTAACCTCTTAAAATCTTATTTGTAAAATGAGTATCTCTTCCTTGTCTAACTCATAAATAAGAAATAACTGAGACAATGAATGCAGAAATCCTCTGTAAATTAAAAAGAAATTGTCATCATAATATATCTGCATTATTTCTAGAGGCCTCTCAGTTTCCAATTTCATATTATGATTTTAACATTTATTAATATTAGCAATTATTTTTAAATCCAGTGTCAATTATTTTTAAACCTTATAATCAACAATAATTACTTTTAATCAAAATATTAATTGTATAAAACTATTTTAAATTTTATAAACCTGATGTATGATATAATAAATTTATGAAAAATGAGATTAAAGTTGATTTGAAATTAGAAGAAGAATAAATAATATGACTATACTGACAAGTTTTACTCATATTCTATTTTCAAACAATTATGGACTAATGGTGGTACTCTATGATAATTAGACATAAATAAACCATGATTTCATGAATTAATATGCTGCTGTCATATTTATATGTATACATAAAGAGATTAGACATACAGGCACACCCACATACACAGGTTCCATAAAATTTAATGTTAAATGTGATAATTAAGAGAAAAATTTTAATGTATGGTCAATATGTCAACTAAAACTTAAATTTTATTTTGAAGCAGGATATATTCTTGTAACACGGCCTCTATAGTATGTAACTGAAAAGAATTTTAATATTCTTCCTGTGGACTTTGATAATAGAAATAAAATATAATATGTAAAGATGGATGTAAGCACTACTACCTCTCAAAGGCAGAATCCACCACCTTCAAAGTCTAGCTATATATCTTTGTGTTATATTTGTGACTATTTTTGCATTGCTGTGTGACATTTTACATTTCTAAAATCAACCTCATTGGACAGGGAGAGGTGAGCTCATCTTTATGTTTGGAATTTTCAATCTCTCACAAGATTGAAAGAGAAGAGACATTTTTCTTAGAAAAGCTGTATTTTTTTTCTTTTTTGGAATCAACAGAAATTTTTCATATTGATTTTCTTCATTCATTCTCACCCTCCACCTTCCCCCTATGCTCATTTTTCTCCTCTTCATTCAATTGCTAAATCTGTGAAACAAAATAGCCAACATCCCATGACAAGAGTAATTAAAACCACGTGAATGTGATGTGTCATAATAAGAATGATAAGAACCTAGAATTTATATTGTCATTTATAAAATCATATTTTGTTTATTGAGAAAAACAAGATGGGTCATAAAACGATGATATCATACTTGCATTAAGAAAAGATAAGGTTTTGCTTACCTTTAATAATGTTGGGCTTCGGTGGCATGCTGAACTCATAAACTGTCGGTTCAGAATATCCTAATCTGTTGGCAGCTGTAATTTGAACTTCATATCCCATTGTCCACTGTAGATGCTCCAAAATAATGTGATCTTTATTTCCCTGCACTTTCTTCTCCAGCCACTGGTCTTCCTTATCTTTCTGTGAAGGAAATAAAAGTATATTTTGTAAATATTAATAAAATTGTGATTTTTAAAAACAATTAATTTTAATATGAAACAAGTGGACACATTTCCTTATGCAGATGGATATATGAAGTTGCTATTTCAATGAAGTTAGTATTATTTTTATCACCTATCTACATAAAATGTTATGCCTATAGTACCCAAGTAATAATTTTATAATTAATGTTTGATAATCCAGTAGTTTTTCATTCATTGACATTATTTTTACTTTAAGTTTGTATATATTAGTTGAGTTTTAGTTCACTTGGATGATTATTAAGAATACTGTGAACTGGACATATGAAACAAAATATATACAAAAAAATCTTATGTGATCCTTAAAATATTTGCTAGAGACTATTAAACTTTGGGGAGAGGAGTCTTGAAATTAAAGTCTGGATATCATTACAGATTATATTACCACTGTTTTCTTAATGCTATGATATATTATCACTCAGAATGAGACAGCTTAGAAGAAACAATTAGCATAAGAAAATTAAAGAAAGTTATTTTTATTTTTAAAGAAATGTATACATAGTTCTATTTGATTCATTTTCTAAAATAAGAGTTTTAGATTATACACTATTTGAATTGCTACTTATTTTCACAAATATAAAAAAAATAACATGACTACTACAATTAACACAGAAAAACAAACTGGTATATCAATATAATTTTATCAATTTTAACAGAGTCACAAGAATGTGATCATTGTGTTATACCACATATTAAAGATGAAAACCAGGCAGTTTCCTTAATCTTCCCATTTCGTTCCCTTCTCATTTATAACAGAGGTGGTTTCAGCAGCTGGCTCAATCATATTTCTTCATAGAAAAATTAGAAAAACCTAGTAAACTGGGTATTCTATGACCTTAAGAATCAAAACTATTAAAAATGGTAGCCAATATTAATAAATCACCTCTTTTCATAATAACTATATACCAAATCAGCAACTGGCAATGCTCATGGCATAGTCCAATTTTTATTGGAATTTTCCATGGAATGTTCTTATTACATCAAATTCATGTAAGGTGAAACTTTGATACTTTTTTATTTTCAAATTACAGCAAATTCCAAGTTAATGTTCAAATCAATTTTATACTACTACATAAAAATTGGTAAATTAGAGTGTAAATATTTAGAAAGGTATTTACTAGAAAGATTGATGATCTTAAGGACTGTTTTCAGTCTAATTACAAATACTTAACCAGTTGACTCAAGTTTTTAAAATTGTAAACAATATTTTCATTTTAAATTTATCAGAGTCAGTTCTTTGGAATTTCCTCCATATTCAACCTTTACGGTTGATGATGCCATGAACACAATAGTGAACAAGAAGTGTAAAATATACTTATCTTAGTGTTTATAAACCAACACAGAAGAAAGCTACAAATTCTCTGAATAATCAAGCAAGGGAATTCTTGACAGGGAGATGTAATAGAGTCAGGAATCAGACAGGTCTCCTAAGAACATAATGTCACTCTTACTAGAAAAATAAACCCAGGCCATTTTCTTTTCATTTTTTCCTAATCTAACAACAAAGGTGTGAGTCCTTTATAGTGCATAAAAACAATGATTTTATATCTTATAAAGATTCATAACCACTAGGGGATATAAAAGACACTGTAGACTATTTTTTTTTTCAAGTAAATTAAAAGTTACTAAGGACTATAAAGACAAGGGCCACCCAAGGCAGCAGAGCTGTTCATGCCCCTGTGGCTTTGGCATTACCCCAATATTTTCTGTATATTCTTTGTAATTATAAAGCTTTTTGTAATCTGTGAGAATCTGCATAATCAAATTTTGTTTTGGATTTAAGTATAGATTTGGGTGAGTCAGAAAATAAATCAATAGCAGATCTGTATTACCCAAGAATAACATTTATTCTGCAGAGAAATGGATAGGTTTCATGTCCTTCAAATAATCCTCCAAAAATATAATTTCTGAGACTTGAGCATTTGAGATGAAACTTCTTGACAAGCACAAGACACACAGGTAGTCTCCTCTGATTAAACAGTCATTTAACTCTTAATTGTTGAAGCCCTTAACATGGTAAATTTAAATCCTCTCAATTATTTTAGACTGATGGTAAAAGGAACCAAAGGGAGTTCTAATATTTCTTCAATATAAATCAATTTCATTTTCCATTCAACATTAGACAATGAGGTATTTTAATCCCTTAATTGCTATTCCTAGGGAATAGGAAAAAAATTAAAGTGGGTGTTACCAAATACTCCCCTAGGCATGAAAATCTCAATTAGGCATTTGTAGAGTGCCTAATTTACAGAAAATTCCCAGGGAACAATTTAAGATAACTAGTTGCAAAACGTTCCCCTTAGGTAAGTTAATGAGATGATTTGCTGAATGGGGCTATTATTAATAAGCCAATTACATGTTGAAGGGCAGCTACTGAAAAAAAATGGTCATTTTACTTTGATATAGCTCTTATTAAGCAATCCTCTTTGTCAGAAAATAGATAGCAGGGCCATATGTGAATTGGACACTTCTTAGTAGTAATTATGAAGTTATAATATCATAGAGAGAGATGTGCTATCCTCCATATAGGTAGGGGGCCAGAGGAAAGGTAGAAGGAGTCATAACATTTTTTAATTTGTAGAAGCTTCCTCATTGTGTTTATTCAGAACAAGCAGTAGTCCATTAACTTGCTTTACGTGGTTTTGTGGCATGTACAGTCAAACAAATCATTAATAAAAACTGAATAATTATAAAATTAAAGGACAATAGAGAAGATGAACTCATTATAAGTAGACTAATTTTAGGTTCTTCTGATTCTTTTGATGTATGATTTCCAATTTTCTATGGACATAAAGCATTTTCTGGATTTCCTGGCAGCATGGTTCAGTTGATATTTGTATGACTTTGTAAAAGGATACAGGATTCTGCAAATTCAGATTGCTACTGTGACTATAAGACATGTGATTTAGCAATTAGGATAACTCACATATATATAAATATTTAAATACAAATGTATTATATATAAGCATATATTTATATGAAAAGAAAAATATTTATGAAACATAATTTCTCATGAGATTTGGGAACATTAGTGTTTGGACAATTTTAGCACAAACCTTTTAAATTGTTATTTATTTTTTTTCATTATGATAAGTAACTCAAATTGCCTTTGTTCCATGTCCTGAAATTTGGTAAAATTTTGAAAGATAATTCCTGTTTAATATGTCTGTAAACCTTTATCACCCACTTACTACTCAAGGGAATAAAAATCTAATTTTTTTTTCTGGTCATTATATTCTGTGTTCTCACATCCATTAAAAACTTGCACATAGCAAAGCATCTTCTTCACAACTGATTTTTAAACTTCTTTTTGCATTCATCATTTCTCATATTTATGAATCTATTATAAGACTATATATAATTGCATAACATGAATTGATTGATTCACTGATGCATGTGTTCCTTCTGACAACAAATACTTTGTTTTACACTATCAATACAAACATGAACAAAACCATCCCCTTCTTTTACAACAAAGAATTCCACTAAAGCACTTCATACTTTTTAATGCTCAAAGTTATTCATGTTTAAAAATATTTCAAAACTGAGGCCAATAGCTTTAAATATATTTCAATGTGCACATTAAAATCTTATTAACTAAGAAGTTCACTCAACAAAAGCTCAACTTTATTATTTATCATTTTAATGCCCTTTTAAAACTTATCTCTTCTTTCTGTTCCAATTGAGATATTATACAACCTCCCAGACTCCAAATGACTTAAGAAGGTCAATTAAGACATAAAAACATATGTTATAACCATTGTTGTTGGTCCCTAAGGCACATTCCTCACAATTGATTTTCACTTACCAATTTTCCTGAGCCTTTCTTAGCTCAAGAAAACTATTTAATGTGCCCACACTAAGTGGTGGTTATGATCCCATAGCTATCATCAAATTAGAAGAAAAATTGTGAAAAACTCATGGAGTTTTAATTAATTTATTAAATTATGTGGAGTTAAACTGACACTTCAAGTACAAAATAGATGTGAATATTCTGTACTTAAAAACAATTTCTGCATTATTCTGAATACTTCATTTGGTTAATACCCTTGTCTTTACCTCCAATCTTTAAATCCAAGATTTAATCTTACTACCCTATAGTTAGAGGTGTTAATTTTCATGAAGGATCCAGAGAGACATCTCATTCAGATTTTATTATTCTAGTTCTATTCTAACAAATTCTGTTGTCTTGATGTGTGAGTGAATGAACCCATGTGCTCTATTTCAGGGTAACATAGGAAAAAATGTGCTTCCTGATTCACAATCTGCAGGAATTTACATACTATCTATCTGTATTTGTAAATGGGAAGTCCAGTGTTTTTCCCTTAGCATATTAAGTGCTTATACTTAGTGTGTGCTAGAAATCAAGAATCATATAAGGGGCATATTGTCTCTGTTATATTTCTCAGAATACAAAACATACTCTTGTCTACAATGGATCTGAAAGAAGAAATTTTGTGAAAATCTTAGGGGTGTTAATTATTTTCCAGATTCTCTATCTGATTTTTTTCCATAGAGGTTATCTAATTAAAAATTGAATTTCTTATCTCTCAATCATTTTTCACATTATTAAATTGGACTTTGCTCACTATGAAATTCATGAGGGTTTAGAAACTAATAGATGAAGTGGTTTAGAACATACTAAAGGAACAGATGCTCAAGTAAATCATTTCAATGCAAGGAAGAATATCAAGTCAAACGCCATTTTAAACACTTAGTGCCAAATGCTCTTGAAAAAAAACCCACATTTTTAAATGTCAAGAAAAATGTGAATAAAATTGTCCCTTTATAAGATTAGCTATTTACTTAATCATGTTAATATAACTTCTTATTTAATCATAGTACCTTGAATGGGACCTTCAAAGCAAGAAACTTGTAGATGAGAGAGGTAGAAAAGGGAGGGACAAAATATAAGAGTATGTAGAATAGTTTAACACATTGAAGTGGAAGGCATACTACTAAACAATATGCTAAGAGGAAAGTGTTCCAGAACGGCTGTATTTGGAAGCACAGGACCTGAGCAGCTGAGGTTAAATGAGGTGGTGGTTGAGGTGTTGATGTAATTTCACAGGCAGATGTTTATGTGGATACTATGCCTGCAAACTGTGTTAAGTTTGTATAGTCTTATCTTCTGTGATCTGCACCTTCTCTTCACCAAGTCACCCAAATTTTCTGTTTCAGTTTGTCCTTAAAAAATGTAAAAAATTATCATTTATATTTGATTGATTATAAAATACAACATCTCCAAGAGTGAGCAATACTTTTCTTGTAAGGCAAAACAACATAAAAAAATTACCTTTTCAAAACTTTTTATAGGTGCCAAAAATTCTGTTATTAAAACAATATTCACTATTAAAGTGCTAGTGGCTCAGGGACAAGTAATATAGTAATAGATTATCAGTTAATTTAGTCATTTTTAAATTAATGCAATAAATAATTTCCATTATAATATTGAAAACTGAGACTTCAGTATTTTTTGTAATTTGAAAGGGTGGAAATTGGCAATGAAGAGGAGGGGAACAGGAAAGAAGGAACTGGGTAGGAACAAATATTGGGGGGGGGTAAACAAAATTGTTGGATAAATAGTAAGAAAAATATTATTGGAAGATAGACATTTACTTAAGATAAAATTGGTAACTGTTAAATTTTAAGCTAAGGCTCAGCCATATCAAGTTAACTCTGTCATATCAACTATGTGAAAGTTAAAATTTGTTGATAACCATTATGTAAACTTGCATCTTTCTTACTTTGCTAATCTCATTATGATTAACAATGTAATTATTTGGATCTAGATGTGTTTCATACAACCTTTTCAGAAAAGCTGAATTGTAACCCACATTTAAAGAAATCAAATAAGTGCAAAGTCAATTTAAATATTAATTTGTTTTAAAATAAACTATATTTATATACATATATACATATACTCATACACACACACACACCACATATTTCTGAATGTCTGAAATGTCATTATTGACATTTTGTGACTATAACTGGCTACAAATCTGAGTAGGAAATTGCCTGGGGCTACTGCCAGCAGTGCAGTGAATGGGAGGCAGTGATGTGAAATATTCTGCCTTGGTTGATAGAGCTTCAGATCCTCAAAATGAAACTTCCCAAAATGCCACTACTGTGCCTTTCAGATACGCATTACCAGTGACGAGCATTAAAATGATAAAAATGATCACATTAACAGCTCAATCCTCACATTAGTAACACTAAAAGGCCATAAGATAGATTTCTATATGATAAGAAAAAATTTTCATTTGCTTGGTGGTATTTTACTAAAAGATTCACTATATTGCTAAAACAGGAGACAGATTCAGCTAACTGGCTTATCCCTTCTTTTGTTGTTTCAAGTCTCTTCACATTGTGAATATGTACTAAAGCTACCTTTTTAGGAACATCCTCTATATTCTTAGTATATAATACTAAGTATATATAATACTAAGAATATAGTAAGAATAAAAGAGTATGAACAAAAATAGCTTGGATTCCTGATCATATTTCTAAGCTACTATCCTAACTCTGCATTATCTAACAAATATACTTATTTAATTCCAAAAAAAACCCGTCATCTTAATTTAATTTAATATCTTCAATTAATTACGTTTTCTATTGCCTGAAACCCAAATGTACATTATATCAAATAAACAGTCTATATCAACTTGAAGAGTAAAATTTACATAAAATCCACTTTCCAGGAATAAGATATCCCTTAAGTTTTGGGGTAAATATGTAATAACATTTATTGAATTTGTATTAAATGGAGAACAATGCATACTGTGTGCTGTAGTATTCTTAGTTTCTGAAGTATACTTTTAGATAACTGGAAATGTGAACAAAGATGAAAAAAGTTAATCCAACAGAAAAACATCACAGCATTTGTAAATTATGCCTGATTTCTTAATAAAAGGCACTAATAAAAGAATTAAAGAAAAGATACAGTGTAAAATAATAAATATTTTCTATCTTCAATTGAAATCAACAAGTCTGGTTTCACTGAATTTGTGCTATTTACTACTATCAACTTATTAGAAAAGATAATCAAATATAGCTTTAATTTTAAATAAAAATTATATACATAAAATATATGACATATCCTCACAACTAGTTATTGCCTTTTTAAAAAATATTATTATTGTAGATGGACACAACATCTTTGTTTATTTTTATGTGGTGCTGAGGATCAAACCCAGGGCCTCACGTGTGTGAGGCAAGCGCTCTACCACTGAGCTACAACTCCAGCCCTAGTTACTACATTTTAATGTTCTCTAGTGGATGTGACTGGAGTTCTTTACACATTGTCAGAATATACCTATATATTATACCATCAGTTCTTCTAGGTGTAATTGTAGGTTGGCTATAACCTGCATGGAAGGCCTCTTGTTCCAGTACAATTCATGAATTTAATGCAAGCCAATGTGCCTTTGAGAGAGAATCTCTGCCTTCCATATAACTTCCAGATGAACAAAAGAGAATGTTCAAGGGACTTGGCCTAAGTAGCAAGACACTCTCACACCCCTGAGAGACCAATAGTGCTTTCAGAGCTGTCTTGTTGTCAAGGAATGAAGCCTGCACAGCAGAGTAAGCAACAGACTCATGGCTGCCCATCACTGTCAGCAGGAAATGTGGACCAAAGAATTGTCTTGTGAAGGGAATATTAATATTAAATTGAAAAGACTGAAATGAAATGTAAAAATAAACATGGAAGCAAGGCATTCACAATCAAATTCCCCTTTTATCACTTTTCAAAACCTAGGTGTTTAAATGTAGAAGAGCAATATTATAATTTAGAATATTGTGGATTGTAGGAAAATATTTATATTTTTCCACATGCTATTAAGAAGCACACTTTATAACCCATTTATAGCAGACACAATCAATGTTACTTATGGAAAAGGTTTAAATGGTTTTTGGTATCATTTTCAGCTAAAGAGGTAAAGTCCATGGGGACACTTGTTTCTCAGCACTCCATAGCCAGCAAATGTCACGCTTCCCCCATGTCTGTCAACAGTACTCGTGAAGCTCTGGACTTCATTTATTAACTACAGCTAACTAAATTTGAGAAAATGAATCCTGTTTCCTAAAGTTTATTGTGCTCATTCTTTGCTAAATATTAAGGACAAAGTAATCTAATTATTTGATTATAATAACTTATTCTGAGGTGTGATTTGCTAATAATTCTACCCAAAGTATAAATAATGAACAAGAGGACATTGCCCAAAGTTACTAATATCAAGTGTAATGGAAAGTTAAAATTCACTGTGAAACTTGTCAGAAAAATAAGACAAATGGTATGTTCTTTCTGACATGTTGGCAATTAATATTTCACACCAAGAAATTAGAATATGCAATCCAAGAGATTATTTTGAAGCTCCATTTTTACATTTCACCAAAGGGGGAAAATAATAATTTATAATAATGAATATCAGGATTGAATATACATTTTCCAGATCTATTAACATAGTGTGACTCAGTGTCAGTAGAATTTGAAACATCTGATACAAAATAATAATAAATAAGGTACTTACACTTCTATATTTCACTATGTATTCCAAAATAGGGGCCCCTCCATCATCCTGTTTGGTGATACTGAGTTTAAAACTCTTCCCACTGCTTGGCTGTCCGTGTATGGATGGAGGACTTGGTTCACCTAGATACGCAATACAACATTTCTTCATTTGCACACATGCCACATACCTAGAGAAACTGCATTTTAATAAGAGGAACATGGTCATATTATCAAATATATATTTTCCTGGATTCTACACTTGATATTTGCTCTTTGTTATGATGTGACCTCAGGTCTGATTTACTTATCCGAGAATCTTCAACATTCAGAAATCTGGAAGTATCATGCCAAAATTGTGGTGAGACATATTATTTATATTGATGTGCAAATGCTTGAGGACAGTATTGATTATTCAAATGTAAAACTTTATTTCTATTCTTATAAATAGCATATAATCCTAAGTAACTTATTAATGTAAATTTACATTGCAAAATTTGTTACCTGCTTTCATCAGCATTGTGTTTCATAGATGTAAATTCTAACAGTTTGTAATTTCCAATTCTTTGGACTGTTTTTTTTTTTCAGTATTGTACTATTTTTAGTTTCGTCATATATTTGCCTTTGATACTATTCTTTGTGTACACTTGACATAATAGAGATGCTAATACATTTTGAATAAAACAAGGATTCACTTATGTGTAAAACTTTTCTAAGGAAGGATACCATTACTGCTTGGTGACTTGGAATGGGGACTCTCTGCTCTGTGTCCCTGATTTGATATGCTTGGCATGCTCTGGCATCTATCTCTGTTTCCTACAGTTCTCTAAGGATATCGTTATGGCTATGAGTGTGGTTACAGAAAGGGTAAAACTAAGGATAAAACACAAACTTTAGTTTTCTGTGTTTCAGAACACTGTCTTTAACCTGTTCACCCAGAGGAATGTCAAGGCAGACAAATAAGCACAAAATGTGAAGAGGATTGCATGCTGCTGATCTGCAGAAACTTGGTTCTGTTTGATTAGTTTTGTTTTCTCAGCAAGTTACCTTTATTTATAATGTGGTATTTATAACCTTTAGTAAGTAAGTAAATTCTTTTAGAAATGGTTAGGTCACAGCTGGGCATGGTGGCTCAGACCTGTAATCCAGCAACTTGGGAGGCTAAGACAGGAGGATAGCAAGTTTAATACCAGCCTCAGCAACTTTGTGAGACACTAAGCAACTAGCAACTTAGCAACACTCTGCTTCAAAATAAATAAAATAAAATGCAAAGGTCTAAGAAGCGTTTCAGTGCCCCCATGTTCAATCCCCAGGACCAAATAAATAAATAAACAAAAACAAAAAAGTAGGTCACTAAAGCAATATGACAATGAGATGTGTTGGCATATAGATAAGAAAATAAGTAGAAAAATAGATCCACATGTTATAGCTATATTGGAATAGAATCAAGGAATTGTAGACTAAATTTCCAAAAAGTTAATTAAATTAGCATATAGGTGTAATGATCCAACATAATTTGTATGCAAGAAATAGAATAGTATTTTGGCTAAGTGAATTGTAACTTCTGTAAATAAAAGTGCAATAATTCATTAAAAGTATTTAGTAATCAGGGGAAACCAAAGTATTTAAAATGAATTATAAATCTCAGGTGGTTTCATATAATTTCTAAATCAGAACTGAGAATTTCCATGTTGTATACTACAAATTCATTTAATAGCATTACTATAATAATTTTAATAATAATATTTGAAATAGTTATGAAGCAGAAACTATATTTTCAGAAGTAAATGCTTTACAAATATATTTTAAATATTGATGCATACATTTAACTGTTAAATAGATCCACTGTTGATTTCAATAAATCAAATTGTTATTTCATTTCAGTTGATATTTCCTTTGAAAAATAAAATTCAGAACAAATGTAATATTGGTTCTACTGGAGTTAAACATACTGAACTAATAGTTTTTGTTTTTGAGTACAATAGAATGTTTATGCAAAAGTAATAATGTCAATAATAATCAGTAAATATATATATATATAGCTTTGGCATATTAAGTACTTTTCATTTATTTTTTTTTTTCATTTGAACTTCAAAAAATCCTGAGAAGCAGCTAAATACACCTTTTAAATTATTCATGGTATTTGGGAGAGATATGTGTCCAATTGTAAAACTGGAGAGATCATCCAGAATTGAATGGAAGAGATCATGTCTTCATTGTGAACTGATTTAGAGTGACCCTAGGTTTCACCAGAAGTAAAGAAATCAAAACAGACTGCAGAGTTTTATAGAGAAAGGAAACATCCTTTCTCTTCTTCAACCTCCATATAGAGAGGGATTTGAGGCAGCAGTGGAGGATAGGTGAGGCAGGGGCCAGGCAAAGCTGTGTCTGGCGGAAAAGTGGGAAGGTAGGAAGGTGAAGGTATGGTTGAAAATTTTAAGAAGACTATATATGGATCAGATAAGAGGTAGGATTAGGCATAGAGACATATGTTCTGGGAGTCATTTTGGTAAAAAAAAAATGAGCTACTAAAAAGAAAACGGCAATGGAAATGGAGGGAAGGAAATTTGTCTGACAAATTTTATGAGAATCAATAGAAACTTCTTGGTCAAAATTAAGGTAAGAATTTATTTAGGCCAATTTGGCTAATGTGTGTATCTGGTAGGTGGTTATATGCACTTATTTTATAAGTCTTCTGCCATATTCATTATGGTTTCTCATATAACTTCACATAAACTAAATACCTCAGAACAGCATAGTTATAAAGAAAAGGTTACACAGTTTGTTTTCTCTTGTAGTCACTTTTGTAACTGATTAACTGAATGTTTCCTTTTTTGTGTCACTTAAGGGATAAAGGGAACAGTCATGCCTCAACAAAAGAACAGAATATTGGTTATGTTAAATAAACATTTTCCACTATCTCACATCATAAAGTTTGAATTCTAAAATCCAATTAATTAGCTGGTGTATAGAAAATCTCCTGATAGCAAATTTTAGGCTATGTATTTCACTGCTCCTTTCCTTTTTTGCCTACCTTTAAAGCAAAGTTATATTAATAACACAAAGATGCCACTATTTTTAGAAATCACTTTAACAGAGGCATGATTTATTTTCCCAAAGTGTTAAAACATATTCCTGTATTTAAAGATTCCACTAAAATTGCAAATGAAGAAAAGGGCAATACAGAGCAAAACACAGATGATTACTTACGAACTGGCAATGTTTGGAAGATTTCTATTTTACTGTAGTCTCCTTGCCCTTTTCCATTTACAGCTGCAACCCTGATTTCATAAGTTGTATTTGGTTCCAGGTTGCTCAAAACAACCATTGCTGAAAGAAAAAAAGAAAAAAAAATATATATAAATATATGAATATATACCTAGGTTTAATGTGTTTCAATAAGGAAAACAGATTAGCTTGTTACAATGTTGAATATATAATTTCACTGTGAATATTTCTGTGAACTACCTGAAAAAAAAAAGAATGGTCACATTAGAAAATAATAATCTATAAAATTTTCCTCTTCACTTCTATTTTAGCCTTCTGATCCCAAATAATAACATTCAAAGAAAAAAGAACTTTTAAGTTCCTTTTTGCGATACATATTCTTAGATAATATAAAATAAAATATATTCTCTCATTTTTATATTGTCCAAGAAATGGGAATGTTGTAAATAAATAATCTTTTCTGTATGTATCCCATAAGAGATGGAAAGTAGGATTAGGATTCTAAGTCAATTATTTCTATAGAATTTAATAGAGACATGCAATTCAACATATAGAGTCCTGGCTACTGATGTGAGGTGCTTCCGTTATGTTAAAGAAGTGTCACAAAATCAAATACACAGTAAAAGTGGATCATTTATTTTAGAATCTCAAATGAAATCAAACTACTTTTAATACTAGTTTAAAGTATTCTTTCCTCATTCTCACAGTATCTTTCCTCTGAATTTCTTCTCAAAACAGAATAGTTATGACAAAAAAAAGTTATAGTGATTTTTTCCCTGCAGTCAGAAACAAAACGTATGTGCCCAAATGTATGAATGTATGAAGAAAAATAAAACTGGAAAGATTATGGGTCAAATGGAAGAGATCATGTTTTTATTGCAACAGATTAATATATATATATATATATATATATATATATATATATATATATATATATATATATATACACACACACACACATATATATATCTGGTAAACTACCCTACCAGTCCTGGATTCAACATGACAAAAAGGAAGAACCTGAAAAGATACAATGAAGTAAAGGTGATTTGATAATGTTGAATGCAAGTGTGGATTTTAAAATATTATACCTTCATAAGTTCTCTGATGAAATTTATAAACTTACATAGATGTCTTTATCTTTAGTCTCTTTGGATAAAGAGCAATAATTTTATGAGTGTAAATGGACATGTCTTAATGACAATCAAAAAGAAATCATGTCTGCTTTACAATAGAAACAAGTCAAATGATCAATTCATAAGAGAAGATATAATCAATCACAAAATAAAATATAGAATTATATAAGTAATCAGAACCATATTTTCAATGCTATTGAGTTTTTAAACTGTGGGTGAAAAATGATTGACATTTAACAAAATACCAAAGTAATAATACATTTTTCAGATGATTACATTGTCATATATATTCACTAGATGACATTTTCCACAATGTCTGAGGAGACTTAATAAATTTGTTTTGGTACTTCTGTTCAGTTCTTTCCCCAAATATTCCTTATCATTGTGTCTGTTTAGTTTTTCATATTGGTAATTACTACATCTTCACTGAATTATTCATTAAGCTCTATAAAAGAAAAATAATTTGTTGAATGTACTGTAGAGATCTTTTCTTCACCTAAAATACAAAATTAAATATGTAAATTATGGAACTCCAGATAAATATTACTTAAGAGTGGAGTCTATATATCAACCAGAACTGATTTTTAATTCTTAATTTGTTTTATTGAAACAATATGCATATTTTAGGGGCACCATATTTTATTTTGACACATATATACACTGGTTAATATTCAATAAAGAAAACCATGTTTATATCCTCAAATACTTACCATTAATTTGTGGTGAAAATATTTCAAATAGTTTCTTCTAATTTTAACCAGATTTTATGTAATCACATAGAGATGTTTTAAAATTGGCAGAAAGAATAAATTTCCAACTGAAAAATTCAGGTCTGTATATCTCTATTTCTTTAACTTACCAGGAAATCAAAATTGCTCTTGAGAGAGTGAATCACCTATTAAGCCTCAGATTATAACACAAAATGTCATATTGAAGGGAAAGAAATTAGGGAAAACTGATTGGCACAGACATTTGATTGGTGGGAAGCTGAAAGGATAAATGGGAAAATAATGGCTTGAACACAATGATTCCTATTAGATTTTTCAGGAAAGGCAAATCCAGTTCATGATCAGGAATCAATTTATATATCATATGAGCTCCAGAAAAAAAAAAATGTAGTTACAATGTAGAGAAGATGATTGCTTGCATGGATCTTGTTATGTAGATTATGGAAAACAAGAAAGAATCTAAATTAGATTTGTATCTTAAATGCTAAGAAGTTGTAATTCTGACATTATTGGAAAAGCTTCTACTCAAAGCCAGCATAACCAAGAATTCACAAGTAACAGTGCTATCCCACTCCTCTTTTTATACCCCAAAGACTTTAAATCGGCATATGACAGTGATACAGCCCTATCAATGCTTATAGCAGCTCAACTCACAATAGCCACACTATGGAGCCAAATAGGTGCCCTTCAACAGGTGAATGGATAAAGAAAATATGGTATATATACACACAGTGAAATGTCAGTCAGCCATAAAGAAGGATGAAATATAGTATTTGCAGGTAAATGGATGGGGCTCAACAATATCATGCTAAGTAAAATAAGACAATCCCCCCCAAACCAAGGCTGAATGTTTTCGCTGATACACAGATGCTAATTCACAATGGGGCCAGGGCTAGGGAAGAATAGAGATACTTTGGATTTGACAGAGAGGAGTGAAAGAAGGGGAGGAATATAGGGGTAGGAAGGATAGTAGAATGAACTGGACATTATTACCTTATGTGCACATGTGACTACACAATCGGTGTAATTCCACATCATGTACAAACAGAAGAATGAGAAGTTATACTTCATTTGTGTATGTGTCCAAATGCATTCTATTGTCGTGTATAACTAATTAGAAAACACTTTTTAAAAAGTTAATCTTATTTTGTCAATTTAATTGGTAATAAGCATAAGTAAAATTAAAAGCAAGGGGAATAACATCTGCTGTTCTTCAAAGACAGATTTTATAAGAATGTGTTTATTCTTCAAGGCATAAAGCAAAAAGTATTCTTGTGGATAAACAGTCTGACATCATAGTGCTGTCAGTATTCAATGATACACTTCTTTCCCCCAGGGAAGCATGACTTGATGTAGCATGGGCACATTAGGTGAGAAGACTCCAGGAACTCTGACTGCAATGACTTCTAAAGTAAGACACAGCAGTATGATGCATGACTTCTAAAAGAAGTCATGGAGTTTTGGGCCTGGTCTCATCATTGACTGGATCCAAGCAAGTCTTATAGCCAAGTTGGCCTATCAATTTTTAAATAGACTTTCATATTAAATGTCATGAACAAAGGCATAAAACCAAATTTAAAAAAGATAGAGATAAAATGATTTATAGTTGGTGCAAAAACCACCACCATGCATCCTTTACCTATGAAAATGGGAATATTATCTGCTGTCTGTGAGATAATACAAAATCATATGTAGCTCCAAAGTGATTCATGTTTTTACTATATGTCTGATGACTAAAAACTATAACTGCTAAATATGCTTCTAGTAATATTCACTTAAAATATTAATCACCATTTACATGGATAATCTACAGAGTATTAGAGTATTTGCTACATAAGAATATATGAGAGTTTACTGTTGCTAACAACATCGATATTTCATGTTTCTCCAGATTTCTGTAATGTACAGTTGTAGCTGTGATCATCATTGTAAAGGCATGCAGTATATTGTTTCATAGCTACATCAATCAGGGCAATCAGAAATGTTCATACTCAGTGATTCACCCTGAAAGCAATTCAACTAGAAAACAACAGAATTTGAAGCACACAATTTTAATTGCAAACAAAATTCCTCATAAATCAGAAGTACGGAGATCACATACTAGTTGTAGGCTAAAAATAGAAAATAACAGATCCATTAAAGTATCAGAACATATTTAATCAGAGGAAAATCAAGTTTGTACTTCCTTTAACAATAATAACACCCACCCCTCAATTTTTTTTTTCACATTTTACTTGAGTTATCTGCTTATTACAGGCAAAAGTTCTTTCTGGCCGGCTGGTCAGCATTCTCCTTTTTCAAACATTTCATAGGGGCTATGACAAGTCTAAAGTGTCCCATGAGGGCTTCCAAGGGAAACTACTTTTTTATTTACATTATGATCAGATCAGAGTGAATTTGATTGTTTCCTCACCTTCTATTCTCCATATCAAGGTTTCCCTGTTACTAAGTTTCACAGCAAAGTAATTGGCAGGGGAGAGGAGCAAAGAGGGTAAAAATAAAGGTTAACCTGTTATAACAGTGGGCTAAAACACTTAACCTTAAGCTGAATGAGGGGAGGGCGTATAGATGATCTTCAAAATTATAGGGAAAAGGTTTGAAAGTAAACCTCTTGATGCAAGTTTTACAAAGATCATGTACAAGACGTCAGTTCGGTGTTGAGTTCTGAATTTAAAGGTTTTGGTATAATAGCCCTTATATGAGGCTTATTAACATTCTGTGAAAATAAAGATCATTGTATGAAATAGAAAGAACACCATAAATGGACTAAATTAAAGAGAAGACAGGAAAAAATTCCAGGGAGGCCAACCTGGAACTGTAATTTGCTTTGACTTTCTTAAATAAGAGGATATATACATAAATCATCCATAATTTACTGGCATATTACCAAACACAGGGTTTCTGAACATGTTCAAGCTAGGGCTTGAATGCAAACCACCACTTGAAATACAAAAGGCTGTGTACTCTATAATAGAATCTTGCCTCAAATTACCAAGCTTGTTAATGGAGCACATTTTTTTCCCCTTAAATGTGACCATACAATAGAACAATGGAACTATAAACTGAGGTGTAGGGTGGGTACTTTCCCTATAATTTATTAGAAATTCAAACTAAGAATTTAGGTGGAAGTAGACCTAGATTATAAAATTGTAAAAGTTCTGTATGGTCAAATTTTGTAAATTAATACACATTATAGCTATATTAAGCTAGCATGATTTAGAAATCATAGTGCAATTCTTCTGAAATTTATAAACAGTCAACTAGATTTCATTGTTATGGCACAGGGATGAACTCTACAAAGCAGCTGGTTTTCCTAATTAATTTAATGTTTTTCTTTGATTTAAATATTAGTGAGTTTCATAAATATCCTTTGGGTATAAATGCAAAATGTATAATAAATAAATGATATTTATTTGGGGAAATGACAGAAAAAAATAAACCCTTACAGTGTTTTTATAAGCATGGAAATGATGCTGAGAGAGAGAAAAAAAGAAATTCTATTCTGTATATGGAATTTGGACTTTATAACAGGGAGCTAATCAAAATTTGTTTAGATAATATGTTATAAATATCTTCCCTTTGTGAAATTAAGCAGAGGCTAAGAAACATTCATGTACAAACTTTAGAGCATAAGAAATTACTTATGTGTTAACTAATTAGGCAGAGTCAAATTCTAAAGTGATATTAAACTTATTCCTATTCTTCAGGTCTTAAATCCTGGATCACTCCATGGGTTTTTTGTGCCATTCAATGTAAGAAGATAATGTTTCCGTCAAGGTCAAACTGCTATATCACTCACCTGAAATGGGATTGTTTCTATTGCCAAACAGGAACACTATGGAATAATTCTGAGCTATAAGAAATCACAAAGCTTAACTGGATCATTCAAAATTACAATTGCTAGAAATATCAGACAGATCAGAAAACTGAGGGAAGTAAATTTCCCAGGGAGGATTCAGTCTTTGCTCAAATAAAAACAAGGCAATACAATTTTTAATTTTATTAAATTGGAAGGAAATGTTTCCTCCTGCAAGAAATTGGAACAGGCTTAAATAATAAGAAAGCACTTTTTATTGCTTCTATCCATAGTGTTGAATTTTTTAATATTTTTATTCCAGTTACACATGAAAAAAATGACTACAGGAATAATCCATTGATATAGAAAGTGTCTTAAGATTTCTTTTAAGATTTTATGTATGTAATTATCTCTGTTCAATGTTTTTTCATTTACGTTAGAAATTTAAATTTTCACATTTGTACAAATTAGAGTGTATTTCAAATTTCCAATAGTTTTATTCATAAGAATATGATCCTTCATTTTAAAAGTGCTTTCAAGACTTGTATGAGTCATATAATATTGTATGAGATACACCTGGATGTAAATATCCTTTATAGATGTATCCTCCATTATAAATAAATTATATAAGTATATGTTAATAAATAATAGAAATAAATTAATAATTGTGTTATTTTTGTGAGGTTTTATTTTAAAAATTGCCGATGACAATAAAATCACAGGTTAGCACTTCTAAATATCCAGTACTTACTTATTGTACTGTTTTAATGTTATTTTCCATCACAAGTATGTGTAAAATAAACAATTTAACAACTGAGTTTTAACTAAGGTGACATTTTTACACAAGGTACATATTACTTCTTGAAGTGAAATGGCTCTAGCTGAAATATGCAAACTTCACCTATATGAAAAGTATGACTTGAAAACACTTTAATCAAACCAAATATGTTTTATAAAAATCATATATGTTGAGAGAATTTTTTTTCCATTTCAAATGGAATACTTTTAAGGTATATAACATTGTTTAACCAGGAAGAGTTCAATTGATAATTTTTTTTAAGATCCAGTATGTATGCAGTATATAGTTGATTACATTTCCTTTCATAGTCTAAAACAGTAGGTTCTTAAAAGTTCTTAGGACATTTATGGATGATTGATTACAACTCGAAAATGACTTTTCACTCATATACCATGAAACCCTTTTTCTGCAATAAATCGATTTTTACTTTGGCAGATGGGCAGATTTAAGTTAGGCATTTGTAATACAATATCCCTTTTCTTTTGTGCCTAAAAAGATCTGAACATACTTTTAGTTATTAAATTTCCTAATAAACTATCTGCATCACTTTTTCTGACTTATTGATCATATTCTATCATTGCATTTGGCTATCTTTGAGAAGCTTTTTATTATAAAGATCATATGAAAATATGAATTGTATGTAAATATTGTTGCCAGCCTTCATGTAGTCTATGCACTTTATGTGTAAAATATTAATTCAGTAAAGATTTTTTTAATCTGCCAAAAAAAAAAAAAAAACAGTGCTTTTAAAGAAATTGGCTAAAGGGCACATTTGTTAAAACTGTTGTCTATTATCACTCATTCACATTATTATTTTGCTGCTGAACATTTCAAGCACATTTTACTTCTCTAAGTAAAAATTATCTGGGGGAAACAAAGCCCTCTATTTAAATCTCATTTCAAACTGCTTCTTTTTATTGGAGCATATTAATTATACAGAATGTTAAATTCCATTGTGGAATATTCAAACATATATAAAACTATAATTTGATCAATTTCACTCTTTGGAACCTGTCAAACACACTTCCCCTCCTTTTCCCTGATCCCCTTCTACTACCTGATGGTCTTCTTTGTACTTTCATGGTGTCCATTTTTTTCTTAATTCCCTCTACATTTACACATTTGATACAAAACTTAGAGAAATTCCCTGTGTTTGGCTTATTACACTCAAAATTATGGTCCCCAGTTCCATCAATTTGTAGAAAATGACACAATTTCATTCTCCTTTGTGGAAAAATACATTTCCATTAAGTATATATACCACATTTTCTTTATCCATTCATCTGTTGATGGACACCCATGATAATTCCATAACTTGGTTGTTGTGAATTATGCTGCTATAAAAATAGGTATTCACATATCTCGAAGATATGCTGACTTGAATTCTTATGGATAAATATCAAGGAATGGTAGAGCTGGATCATATGGCTATTTCATTTCTACTCTTCTGAAGTTTTCCATACTCACTTTCATATTGGTTGTACAAATGTACAGTCCCAGGAACAGTGTATGAATTCCTTTTTCCCTGAATCCTCCCCAGTATTTATTGTTATTTGCATTCTTCATGATTGCTATTCTAATTGGAATAAGATGAAATCTCAGTTTTGATTTGCATTTCCTTGACAGCTAAACATATTGAATATTTTTTCATATAATTGTTGGTCATTTATACACATTCTTTTGAGATGTTAGCTAAGTCCATTTTTCTATTCATTGATGGGGTTGTTTTAATAATGCTGAGATTTTGAGTTCTTTATATATTCTAGATATTAATTCTCTATTGGAAGGGAAGCTGGCAAAATTTTTCTCTCATTCCATAAGATTTCTCTTCCTTCTATTAAATTTTTCCCTTTGCTCTACAGAATCATTTAAATTTTATGCCAACCCATTTATCGATTCTGTAATTTCCAAACCTCCTTGGATCCTATTCAGACCTATGTACTAAGTGCATGCCTTATTTTTTCTTCAACAATTGCAAGTATCTGGTCTGATACTTGGGTCTTTGATTCATTTTGAGTTGATTTTTTTGTAGTCTGAGAGAGAGGGATATAGTTTTATTCTTCAACATTTGAATATCCTGTTTGCCTAGGACCACTTGTTAAAGTGGCTGTCTCCCCCACCCCTGCCCCTTTAATGTATGTTTTCAGCACCTTTGTCAAGAATCTGATCATTTTAAGTATTTGGTCTTGTCTCTGTGTCATCTATTCTATGTATCTTCTATGTGTTTGTTTACATGCCAGTAGCATGGTGTTTTTTTGTTACTATGACTCTAGTATAATTTGAAGGAAGGTATTGTGATGCCACTTAAGATGACTTTAGCTATCCTGGTTCTTTTCTTCCATATAAATTTTAGATACATTGTTGTTGTTGTTTTCAGTTGTGAGAAAAATAACATTGGTATTTTGATGATTTACAGCATTAAATCTGTAGATCACTTTTGATAGTGAGGCCATTTTAAAAATGATCAATTCTGCCTATTCATAAACAAAGGAGGTCTTTTCAGCTTTGGGTGTCTTCTTTGATTTCTTTTTCTTTTCTTTCTTCTTTTTCTTCTTCTCCACCCCCCCCCCCC
>NW_025999968.1:43137085-43167298 GCF_001458135.2 Marmota marmota marmota | reverse complement strand
CCCCCCCCCCCTTCTTCTTTTCTTTTCTTTTCTTGCATTTTGTAATTATAGAGACTTTTCACCTCTTTAGTTAGTTAGAATTATTTCCAAGTATTCTAGTTTCTTTTTGTTTACACTATTTTAAATAGCATTGCTCTCCTGAGTTCTTTCTCAAGAGATTAATTATTGGTGTATAGAAAAGCAATTGATATTTGAATGTTACTTTTGTATCCTGTTACTGCTAAATTTGTTTATTAGTTCTAGAAATCTAGTGAAGTTTTAAGGATCTTCTTACTATCCTATTGTAGCCAGAATTAGACAGGCAGTCAGTATAGACAGGTAAATCAAGTCAGATCCTATCAAGGAGGCCAATTTTGAGTGAGTCTGGGAAGTTGGAGACTTTCCCCTGAGGGATTGAAAAGTTAATTCCTTCAGAGCCCTCCCTCCACCCTTTTCAAGAACCTGCCCCTGCTCCAACCTGTTTCCAAGGTAACCTGTCCCAGGAATTGCCCCTCCCTACAGGGAGCTATAAGGTTGTGAAGGTGTCCTGGGCTGCTCCATCCTGCCCTTCCCCATTCAGCCCACCTGTTTCCCACCTTTTGGCCATCCCATCAAGCAAGCATTCCTGGGCCTAGTCCTGGGCCTAGTCTTCAATGCTGGAAGGAGAAAAATAAGGGGAAAAGGCAGGAGAATAAAGGAAGCCTAGGACACATAAAAAAAGGCAGAACACCTTACTTCTGGGGACACCAGGATACCAGCTATAGCCCCCTTCTCCCTCGAGGGAAAAGTTTATGTTACCCCTTTTTAAATAAACCCTGCTTTATATGCTTGCCTCAGTGTGCTTCTCTAATGTTCAAACTTCAACAATTGAGGGAGCAGAACTCCTTACTGGTAACCATTGGTATCACTGTCATCTATACCACAGGGAAAATTTGACTTCATCTCCTGTTGTTATCCCTTTAAATTCTTCTCTTGCCTAATTGCTCTGTTTAAAGTTTCAAGGACTTTATTGAATAGGAGTCATGAAATTGGACATTTTCATTTTCTTTTTTGATTTTATAGTAAATGCTTTCAGTTTTTGCCCATTCAGTGTGAAAATGACCTTAGGTTTGTCATATAGAGTTTTTAAGATAATTAGTTAAGTTCTCCTATCCCTGCTTTCTTAAGACTTTTTATCATGAGGGAATGTTGAATTTTGTCAAAGGCTATTTCTGCATCAAGTTTATCATGCAATTTTTGTCCTTGATTCTATTTATGTGGCATATTATTTTTATTAATTTGCATATGTTAAACTATTCTTATATCACTGAAATTAAACCTACTTGATAATGGTGTATGAACTTTCTAAGGCATTCTTAAATTCAATTTCTAATATTTAATAAGCATTTTGTATATATGTTCATAAAGGACATTGATTTCTTTCAGTGAAGAGTCCTTATTGTATTTTGGAATCATGATGATTCTAGTTTCATATAATGGGTTTAGAAGTCTTCCTTCCCTTTGAATTTCATAGAATAATTGAGGACCATTGACATTAGTTTTAAAGATCTGGTAGAATTTATTAATGAATCCTTATGTCCTGGGTATTTCTTTATCAGAGTTTTTTATTACTAGTTCAGTTTCATTGCTTGTTATTCTTCTGTTTAGGTTTTCCATATCTTCTTGGTCTAATTATATGAGGTCATATGTATTAGAAGTTGAGCCACTTCTGATTTTATAATTTTCCTAATATAAGTTTCGAAACAGTTCCTAATGATTACCTGGATTTCAGTGATGACTCTTGTAATATTTCCTTTTTCAACTTCAATTTTATTAATTTGGGTCTTTTTCCTCTTCTATTACTTACTTGTGTTTATTTTTGGGGGTATCTTTTTAAATAGTCAACTCTGTTTCATGAATCCTTTGTATTGTTCTTTTATTGTATATTTTATTAGTTTCAGCTGTGTTCTTTTTCTTTTTTTTATACTGGTTTTGAGATTCATCATTTTGGATCTTCCTCATATTTTTAATGTAGGCCCTCATGGATATAAACTTCTCTTTAAAACTGTTTTTACTTTATCCCAATTCAAGCATGTTATATTTATATTCTCATTTGATGATAATAATTATTCAATTTGCCTCTGATTTCTTTGATCACTCATCATTAAAAAATGTTATTAAATTCCCATGTTTTTAGATAGTTTTTGCACATTTATTGTGTTCTTGATTTATAAATTTGTTCCATTATGATCCAAGGAGACGTAAGAAATAATTTCAACATTTTCTTTAAGAGAGAGAGAGAGAGAGAACTTTTTAAATATTTATTTGTTAGATTTTGGTGGACACAACATCGTTATTTTTATGTGGTGCTGAGGATCAAACCCAGGGCCCTGCTCATGACAGGCGAGCACACTACTGAGCCACATCCCCAGCCCTCAACATTTTTGTTTTTGCTAAGACTTGTTTGGGGGCCCAATAAATGATCTATTTTGGAGAAAGTTCCATTAGCAACTAAAAAGAAAATATATTCAATTCTTATTAGATGTTAATAGTCTACAGATGAGTTCTTTTGACCTATAGTGTATTTTAACTCTCTAATAACTTTGCTGATTTGATATCTGGATGAATTATTAGGGAGAGAAGTGTATTGAAGTTACCTGCTGATATTGTATTGGGGTCAATCTGAAGCTTTTTGTGTAGCAGTATTTATTTTATGAAATGAGGTACATCAAAGTTTAGGTGAAAATTATTTACAATTATTATATCTTGCATTTTCCTTTTTTCAAAATCTGGTAAACTTCTATGTCACTTCTCACTAATATGTCTTGAAGTCTGCTTTGTAGGATATGACAGTAGCTACTCTTTCTTGCTTTTATATTACATTTGCATGGAATATTATTTTCTATACTTTAACATTCATTGTATTGATGTCTTTTCCAGTGATGCTATTTCTTTCAGGAAACATAAAATTTGACATTTAAAAAAATCCAATCTGATACTCTTCTAATGAGATTCATCCTTTCCAGAGTTTTCTTTTTTAAACATGTTTTTTAGTTGTAGATGGATACAATACCTGTATTTATATGCTTACTTATTTTTATGTGGCTTTGGGAATTGAACTCAGTGCCTCATACATGCTAGGCAAGCGCTCTACCACTGAGCCACAGCTCTTCATTGTTTTCATCCTCTTGTCTTTGTTTAATTCCTTTAAGTCATTATTTTCTTTAGTTTATGCTTTTTTTTTTTTTTGAAAGGTTTTATTTCTCCTTCAGTTCTGGAGGATATCATCCTGGATGTAGTAATCTATGTTTGCAGAAATTCTCTTCCAGGATTTGAAATATATCCTCCTAGCCCTCTGGGTCTTTAGGGTTTCTGCTAATATGCGCTATTATTCCAAATTTGTAAGTGACTTGGGGTTTCTCTCTTGTACATTTTCAATTTTTTTCTGTTTTCTGTATTTTTGGCATTTTATATATAATGTGTAGTGAACATGTTCCTTTCTGTTCTTGTCTATTTGGGGTTTGAAATATCCCCAGTATCCGAATATCCATCTCATTCCCAAGGTCTGGGTAAATTTCTGCCATTCCTTCACTGCAGTCATTTTCAGTTATATGAGCCTGTATCTTTGCTCCTTTCTTAATCTCTATGAGCTTTAATTTGGCCTCTTAATTTTGTGCCAGACAAAGTTCTTATATATTTTGATCAATCATAGTTTATTAGTTTTTTTCTTTGTTATTAGCTGAATGTGTAAGTTCATCAATTTTGTATTCAAGCTCTGAAATTCTGTTTTCTAGTCTGCTTTTGATCTTGTCTACTGGAGAGACTTCCAACAAGTTTTTTTTTTTTTTAATATATATATTTTTTAGTTGTCAATGGACCTTTGTTTTTATTTATTTATATGTGGTGTTGAGAATCGAACCCATTGCTTCACACATGCTAGGCAAGCCCTCTACCACTGAGCCACAACCCCAGCTCCATCAAAATTTTTATTTGACTTACTGTGTCCTTAATTTCCAAGATTTCTGTTTGTCTCAGAATCTCTGTTTCTTTATTGAAATGTTCTTTAATATCCTGAATGTCCCCTTCAATTCCTTCCTTAGTTCTTCTTTTGATTCATGAATCATTTTAACACCCAGCTTCTAAAATTATTTCTCTAGCATTTCCTTCTCTTCAATATTCATGGAATTAGTTACTGGGGAGTTATGTATTTCTGGAAGCTTCTTATTACCATATTTACTCATGTTGCCTACATCCCTATGTTGACATTTTTACATCTGATAGGTTGTCTATCTCACTGTTGTGTGAGATCCCATCTGAATGTAAAAGTTAAATGGGAATTCAAGACTGCAAAGGCCAAGATAAGGGCTTTGGGTGCAAGGAGATATGGTATGTTGTGATAGCTTTTGTCCTCTTATATTGAAAGGAACAGTAGAGCACTTTTCTTTCTTTTTTATAAATGTCCTACTCCCTTTCATAAAGGCTCTGTCCTTATCAGCTAATCATATCCCAAAGGCCCCACGTATAAATGCCATAATTCTGAGAATTAGATTCCAACATATGAACTTTGGAGGAACACAAAAATGCAATCTGTACCAATTTTCTTCTAGTAGTTTTATGGATTTATGGTTCAGTTAGGACCTTTAAATCTTTAGTGGACTTTGAATTTATATTTGCATACAGTATGAGGTACTTTTAAAAAAGAATTCAAATTATTAGAAAATATCATGCCCTTCTTGGAATACTTTATTTAATTATGTGTTTCTAAATTCTCATTAGACTAAACAATGTAAATGCATGCTGATGATTTTAATGAATTCCTAGCACTCTAAAATGAAAGCAGTTCAGTGATTTTCCTTATAGTTCACAGAAGCACATTATAAGCATAGTTAAAATGCAAGATGGGAGACTCAGAACAATGACAGATCAGACTGATTAATAAGAGACCTGAATCTTAGGCCTCTTGTAGAAAAGAGGCACTTACCAGCCATTCTGTCCTTTGTACATTTTGTAAAATTTATTCTGTTCTTTCAAAGTGCTGAATAAATCAATTTCATATATTTCAGTGAAAATTCTCAAATATATTTCCAAAGAATTAGGCATAAACAATTCTTGCTTTATAATTTATATTTATTACTATAGAACTTACCAAATTACACAGAGAACCCTCTAAATATTTTTAGAATATTATCTTCATAATCAGTGCATCAATGCTAAATTGGGCATGGCTATGTTTTGTGTCTTTATTTTAGTGTCTCTAAAAAAATTATCTTTAATTTTTATTAAAGTTATATAAATATTATTTTAGAAAGTATCATAATACTTAAACTTCTTTCTATAAATATCTGTCTCTATAGCTAGTCAAAGCATCTCCAATAGTTCTAATATATTTCTTATTATTTTTCAATAAAATTCTGGACACATAAATATACTACTCTTTCTAATTATTCAGAAATATGTAAACTCTCTTCTAACTTGTTACTTAATACAGGTTTATTTAATTTTCAATCTGAATTCAATTGTTTCAACTGAATTAATATAAATGTTTACCAAGATATTTACATACCACTAAAAATTGAAAAAAATATTTGTAAATAATTGTTCAAACATTTTATGAAAATATTATATGTCTGGCTATTTTGGAAGGTTATAAATTATGTGGAACATGAACATTTTAAGATATGTCTTTGGAGAATTCAAATTATGAGGATGATAATTCAATAGCTAAACAATTGTAGGCATAGTTTGTTTTCTTTTGAACACTTCATACAAACTGAAGACACTTGTTTAAATGACACCTGAGACACCCTCTGAAGTTTAAAAATATAGCCTGAACCTTGTGTTTTAACGCTCAAGTAATTAATGTTCATAAATTAGAATTTCAATTGATTGGATACAAAATTTGTGAACAGAAAATGAGAAATAGTGAAAAGATCCAACTTCAGTAACTTTTGGCTTGGGATTGTCTGTCTATATTCAATCATCAAATAGTAGAAATAAAATAAGAATTTTTCTTGAAAAGAAAACTTATTCTCTTTAAAGAGACATTGAGTGAGTAGAAGGCTGTGGAATTTGGTTGAGGAGATCATATGATCTAATTTGTTGTACAAATTTATAATGCTGTGTATAAAAAGAATTAAAATCTTCCCTCTTGACATTCACTTGTATTTAGTAAATCTTAATAAAATGCAAAGGAGAATGAATTACTAATCCTAATTGCTATCCTTAGGCAAATTTGTGATAATTTTTCCATGTATATTGAGAAGCAAAATGTGCATCAGGCCTATAAAAATGCAAATAATGGTACTAACCACCTGCTTTATTAGAAGGGCAAGTGCAACCTGATTCTGTTATATAATTCCTTTCCTATTTATTAAGAAATTTGAATACTTGATATCTGCTACAAAACCGCAGAGCAGGTGTTTTCTCTTTAATGACTTGCTGTTTTTTAAGGCTTCTTGCTTTTAAATGATTGAATAGGCTAAAACTTATAGTAAGTCAGATTCTTTTGCAGAACACAACTTTTGAGACTATTTTGAAAATTCTTTAACTAAATATCACAAGGATCAAATTTAATAAAAGTTTCATCATTTGAAACAATAACAAGAGAGTTTATAATTTGAAAATATAATAACTATTCTTTTGAACACAATCATATATGAACTGCAGGGCAGGTGTTCCTAGTTAGTAGCTACGCCAATTTGTAAGGTGGGGATAGTAACACCTGAAAGAATAAAACCACATCTCAAACTCACCAAGAGGAAAATTAAAAAAATAAAAACTATAGAATATTGAGTGAATTTATGTGATTAAAATTAATTAGCACAAAATCAGGAAAAATAATTTTCTAATATGCATACACACATACAGATTATACTAAAGCAATTTAACAAAAAAGATTATAGAGAAGGATTATTTTCTCATGCTCTCATGCCACAAACTCTGCTCAATGTATGGTAGACATTAGTTGTTTAATGAAAAAAGTCATCATATAATTTATAATTAGCAATGATACTGTGTGATTTTTGTGCATGTATCTGAGTATATGTGTGCATGTTTCCATAAAGTCAGATCAATAAATTTTCACAATGTGTTAAGTAGGTATCCTAGGCATGGGAAATCATGACTTACCTTTACAATACAGCTATTTCAAAAGAACATGCACAGGATGTTGGATTATTGTAACTGTCAGTATTTCAAGAATCAGAACATTCTAATAGTACACAAGCAAACAAAAAAGCAGTAACCATAAACATCATTGTATAAAGATTAATTCTAGAATATACAGAACCGAAAAGCAAATTTCAATAACTATCCAAAAAAAAGGAAATTTCAAAGATACCATGGAAGTATTTATTTAGTTGAAAAAGAAGACAACATATATGAAATGCCGCAATACACTAAGAGCTCTTAATCTCTACTAGCTGCATTTGTTTTTATAACATCATAATTTTGCTTCAAGTAATAAAGGAGAATTTGAAAAGGTCTACCTCAGTCACAAGATCACGTTTTATTCATACCAGTACTAAAAAATAACCTCACTGATTATGCCTGAGAGGATTACTTTTGAGACTGGCAATGCCTGTCCAGGAATCAGGAAGATGTAAAGTCATCCCATGATCTACAAGACCCTGCTGGACCTGGGGTTTGGCCATTGTGCTATTCATACTTCCTTCAATTCTACTCCTTCATCATGCCACTACAACCTGAGTTGCTTTCCTGCTGACCTCTGCCCAGGACAGGTTTCTTCTCAATTGTGTGATCATGCCCTGACTTCTTTCCTGGCTCTGCCTAAATGTCACCTCCTCAGAGACTCCTATCCTGACTACCACTTACTAAAGTGGTCCCCATTCTACCTCTGTTTTACACACCATATTCTTGCTCTGTTTGAGTTCCATTCATACTACATATTACTACCTAATTTTTAAATATACATTTTCATATATTAAATTCATTGTTATGCATATTAAATCGATATTTTATCTTTCATTCATAAATATATTTTATCCTCTTCATTATCTCTAGCCATAAAAATTTTAAAATCTACCTAGGTAATTTCAAAATTTTTGTTAAATTAATCAGTATATATTATTTAACTTTAAATAATCAAGTAGGGAAGAATTTTTTATCATATATAGGTATACACACATATGTGCATAGATACATGTATACATACAAAAAAATATTGCATATGTACTATTACATATATAAATACTATATATATTACACTGACATATGTAATGATATGCATGATTATATATATGACACACACAGGGTTTCTTAGTTCTTTTGCAATTCCTATAATCTAATACCAGAGGATGTGTAATTTTAAAGAATGATGGTTCTAATGTCCTCATCTAGTGAGGTGTTTTGTTGTTGTTGTTGTTTTTGTTTTTGCTAATGCAGACTCTACAAATCACTGTGCAGTGTAGGGTATCACATGGTAAAACCAAGACAACTTAGTTTACGTCTCATCTCTTCTTATAAAGCCATAGTTTCTGCACCCAAAGAGAAGAGACAAAAGAAAAAAAAAATCCACAAGCTCATTGTATTCAGGACCCAGGCTTATGGGTTTTAACTTTAGTTGTGTCTCAAAAGGTCCCATCTCCTATTACCATAATCAGGTTAGGTTTCCAATGTCTTAACAACTTAAATGGGGATAAATGCCAGTGTTTGTTTTGGCAGATTGTTTCTCTCTCTCTCTCTCTCTCTCTCTCTCTCTCTCATATTAGTTCATTTCATATCTATAAGGGGGATAAATAACTACTCCAAATTACATGCCATAAGAGATGAAGTCACTACTTAACTATTTCCTAAGATGAAGAAACAGGAAAATTCATTATTCTTAATTTGAGCAAGCAGAAATGGAAGAGACATGACATATGTTTGTAGTATCAAGTGAGAATCACTGGTTAAGGCAGGCAGGTGAAGGTATAGAATGTAGGATGAATAAATAAATGTAGGATGAATAAATGGAGGCACAGGACAGAACTACCCTAAGCTGAATATCACATGCCTCTAGACCCAAATCCAAAGTTCTTGCTATGTGTTCCTTTGTCACAACAACACCCAATTGGGAATAAAGACCTCTGTTTTGGAATTTCAAGTTGAAACAGCTTCATAGAACATAATCATTGTTTTGTGATGTAAGACATACGCTTTCCATATGGTAGTCAAAACTGTGCAAATTACCAAAACTTGTCCTGTCACCAAAGGAGATTTCCTTCATTCTTTAACAAGCCAGTAGCAGCAGACATGCTACATAATGGTTATTGCTGTTTTGGGGCTAAAGAGTGGGATTAAGATTGCATTTTAGGGGAAGAAAAACTGCTATCACTATTTTACTACTGAGTATATTTATGTGCAGCCTGGATTTTTTTTTAACCTTGACAGGTATAATGAAGTTTTATATTTATGTCTTCGAGTTAGTTTTGGAGATCTACTAATTACAAAATATAAATTCCCAGAAAAAGTTTGTGGATTTCATTTCTAGAAAGTAAAATAAAATAAACAAAATTTTATTTTTTGGATGGTTTAGATAAATTTGACCTAGACATGGTGAAAATTTATATGTGTTCAGAAAGAGTTAATAATTGTTTAACTCTATTTTTAAACAAAATTAAGTTATCCATTGAAGCATATAAACTAATGTAGAAGACTAAAAGATCCACACAATAAAGCTCTCTGGTGTGTAGTCAAGGTGTGGAGATGTGACTCCTCTGATTATATTAAGAGGAAAGCATCCAGGCATGGTGGCACACAATTTGGGAGCCTGAGATTGGAGGATCATGATTTCAAAGCCAGCCTCAATAAAAGCAAGGCACTAAGCAACTCAGTGAGACCCTGCCTCTAAATTAAAAAATACAAAATAGGTCTGGAGATGTGGCTCTGAGTTCAGTCCCCGACAGCTGTTCAAATAGTAGTATAAGCAATACTTACTAAAGAGTTGCAAAGAAGAGTAAAAATACACTCCTAAAATAATCCAGTCAAGGTCACATAAAAGCTAGAATTTATATTGGAGAGTGAAAGGAGGATTTAAATAGCATGGGAGAAGGAATAGCATAAACTCAAGAAAAGCCATAAGAAAGTAAATTGCATTTGACATCTTAAGTGGACCAGCTTGGATGTGCCAAGTGATAGTGTAGAGTGGTTTGAGATCAGACATAAAAGAAACATTAAGATATTAAGATACATGAGGCACACAGATATCTATGTATACAATGCATATGCATATAAAAAGAGCATATACATCCATAGGTATGCAAATATATACAATGCTGTCAACCAGATTTTATTGTGATTAAGATAATTTGACTAAAGAAATGGAAAACATTTTCTAGATTATCTTTATGTACCCTAATGGTTTGTTCTTTCGCACACTTGGGAATACATATATCCTATTTTAGGCATTGCTGTTATTAGTGGTTTTCAAAAACGGCAGTGATAAAACCAAGGCAATAGTAAGAGGTAAATAATACAGTTATCAGACATTAATATATGGACAAATAAAGAATTCATGAGACGGCAACAGTAAGAAAAGGTAACAGTATTTTCTTTATGGTACACACATGAAGTAAAGTGATATAAGCTTCTCAAGGGTCATAGGACCCTGTAAGATATGTCATCAACTCCTACCACACTCTTTCATATTCAACTTCTCTCCACACTGTGACCTTGTTTCCGATCTTCAAATACAATGAGCCTGACCTTTTTGGTGATATTTTCCTTGGCTTTCCACTTAATCTCTCAAAACTGACACTTTTTAATTAAAGTGTTGAGAACCAGTATGGGGTCAGTCTCTTACACCACTTCTGATCCTGAAGGTTCATAGTGTTCACTCTTCCCTGTGAGGTACTAAATGAAAGAAGACATTAGAACCTTCCCAGTATACATACTCAGTAATAGTAGAAAGGTTCTATCCTCCTCCTTAGCTTTTGAGTATAATTGTATACTACAGTAGAGAAAATAATTGATGCTCATAGAATTCTAAAAATCAAATATCAAATAGTGTTTAAAGTATACAGGCCATGATTTCAAAACTTTACATTTATAAAATTTAAATGTGTCTTCTAAAGTGTACTAACAGTAAAACCCACTATGGAAATAACCATGATGTTCAACCTACAGGGATTCTTAAATTCTGTTAAGAATGTGCATGATAAATTCTATAAAATACATTTATGCTGACTTTGACTTTTAGTGTGCAGAAGCATGTAAATGAGATGAACTCTTTTTTTTTTTAAGTTTTGAAAACTGAATATTTTTATCCTCCTGTTGATTAAATTCCTATAACTCATGGAAGTCTTTTTTTCTCTTATAAACATCTTTCCTACCTACATTAGTATCATTTCTACGTAATATTTTTCTGATTAATAAAATTATAAGCAGCATATAGAATTATGTATAAATATTTGGTTTCATCTTGAGATATGGTGGAGAAATTTCTAACAGACAAGTAATTTTACTTAAAACTATTATTTATCTTAAATTTCCTCTTAGGTTAGTGTGTGTGTGTACTTTGAACTGCATAGTTAAAATTCATTAAGTTTGGAATTATATAAAATATTCTAATTTAGCTGAGTTTCTTTTTATGGGTACAATGAAAACAGTCCAAAATATTCTTGTTTTGAATGTTAACATACAGAAACCTTTCTACTACATGCAAATTTGAACAAATTTTCTTTCACTGAAAATATAGAATTAGTGTGGATTATGTTTTTTCCTTTTCTTTGCAATTCATAAGAGTTTATTGCACTTGCATTTAACATATGCAGATGATATTTTACAGCCAATTTCTCCTTTACCATATGAAATATAGCCATTTAGAAATGATAGCCCTTTTTCTTCAGGCACATTTATGTTGGTAATAGTGTAATCATAGAAGATATTTCTTATAGAAAAAATTTAAAAGCAGTGAAACTCATTAAGATTTTAAAATCTGTAGTGGTTTAACACTAAACACTGATTATTTTAAATTGTTTCTATAGTAGTGAAATTGAACAGTATGATGGAAGGACCATTTTCACTCAGGCAACTGTAAACAACCTGGATTAAAAGAAACATTGCAGGGTACATCTGGAACCATAACTTGTAATAATGTTTCGATAACTTTTAGTTATTTGGAAATGAAGGGAATCCATAGTTTTTCTATAGAACAACCATCCTAGTATCATGGAAAAAGGTTATCTTTCACTTATTATTTAGAAATAAAAATTTAGACACTCCTCATCACAATATGTAGTTGAGGAGTCTTGCTAGGTACTTGCTAGGTGTGCTATAGCATTTTAAAAATATAAAAGCAATCAAAGCTTCATGTCATTTTACCATATGAATCTTTTACTCCTTGTTTTAAAAAGTTTCCTACTAATATATTATAAAAAGAACATGCAGAGTAATATAATTTTTTTTACAACACAAGCAGGTAGGCAAATGTCAGATCCAGATAATGGAGGGATTGAAATGTTAATTCCTTCAGAGCCCTTCCTCTACCCTTATCAAGATAACCTGCCCCTGCTCCAACCTGTTGCTAAGGTAACCTGTCCCAGGGATTGTCCCTCCCTACAGGGAGTTGTTAATTACATCCCCTTCCTGCCCAGGAGTGCCACTCCTCCAGCCCATCTGCTTCTCACCTGTTGTGCATTCCACCAAAGCATCTCCTGAGCATCAAATGAAAACTATTATTTATTTTTAGGAACAAAGAGAATTTTTAGTATAACCATAGCCCTAAAGAAAGTAGAACACATAAAATTTTGGTTGAGATTAAAAGAGTTTCTAAATGCAATTCCAGTTGCCTAAGTATTTCAAAAATCAAAAAATTAGATCATACTATTTGAATTGTTTTATGTTCCCTAAAATTATGTTTTACAATAATATTCTTCATTCATTTTGTTTTGGAGACTGAGAAAAGAGTTGCTGTTTTGCAAGATCATTATTTTCTCTTCATTAAGTACCCAATGAAGTAAACAGAACACACAAAGTGCTATGGCAATGAATATTGCCTATAGCTCCTTTAACCAAAAAAAGTCCAATTACATCTGTGCTACATGTTTCTCACTTGACATTAAATGTCAAGTTGATGTATGATCCATATGTGAGTAGTTCAAGATGTTGCTACTTGATTTGTTCACAATTTATTTTGAGACTAGTTGGATGTCATATTGGAGATTGAGAAGATCAGTAGGGTTTCAGCTAAACTTTGAAGAACATAATAATAATTCAGGGCTCCATTGTAACCCTAAAACTAGGACTAGGAGAGAGTGAGCAGATGCAATTCATAGGTACTTAATTAATGTGTTATAGAGAATTGAAATCTACTAATAGAAAATTCTAACAACAACAACAAAAAAACTTGCCTGCTAAGTAGCATTGCAGCTAAACAAGAAGTGAATATATGTGAAGTCAGCAATTAGAAGTAGAAACCTGAACTGAATAGTAATAAGATGCAGGAAAGGCAACTGACTGTCAGATAAATTAAGATTAATAAATAAAGCCACTCTCAGGGCCAAAAACAGCTGAAATGTTCATGAATCTAAACACCTTGTATTTTTTTATACAGAAACCTAAAATTTCCTTTTCCAAAATGCTTCAAAGTTGATTAGTATAATTGTATTTGCATAGACCTCTTCAACATTATGGTAAATATTAAAACAACCTAAATTTTATAAAATAATGATTCCTTCACTATTTGAAAATATACATGTGCTTTGAAACATGACTTCAGATTTTCAGCCATCTGTTCATGTACATAGCCAGAAAAAGAAGCATACCACATAAGTACACCAACAAGAAAAAATATACCATTTTCACAATATTTTTAAATGCACAGACTACCTCAAATAAAAGGAAGATAACTCTGCAGCATCAAAAATGAAGTGGAGCGGAGGAGAGACCTGAAGTTAGAAGGGGTGCCATATAATTATTTTTCTATTGGTTATAGAAATTCTGTTGAAAATACCACTTGGACACTCAGAACTTTTGCACAGAATCTTGATAAAGAATATTGCAGTTCAATGACCTCCATGAGGAGAGAAGAATTGTGATGGGGAGTTGAAGCTGGTACTATTGCATCAGGTCAGGACCCTCAAAATTATTGGAAGAAATAAAAGGGTGGAGTAGAAAAACACATATAGACATACACATCTGCCTGCTGGTAACAAAAAATCATCTGGCTTTGTCATGAACCCATTCCTTGATAGACAGAGGGTGGAATAAATACTTATTTGAAAATTAGTAAGCTTACACATACTTTCATAAAAGTGCCAAATAACAGAATTTAATTAAGTGGGCTCTGATGCTTCGTCCTTTCCAATGTCCCAGGGCAACTACCAGAAACAAAAGAATATCTTCTATGTAGTAATGTGCCCCAAATTTAGGCTATGCATTATTTCTGGCAAATAGATAAACAAAATACAACATAATACAATAATACAACAATCAAAACATATGCAAGAAAATTAACCACTATTAGATTTACTGAAATAAATGAACAAATCCAGCAAATAATCCAAACACTAATATTTAAGCATTTACAACTTCACGAACTTCAATAATCAAAACACACAATTAAAGTGTTTAAAACTTTTTTTAAATCAAAATTGGCAAAATTTATAATATGCCCAGCTAACTTGGAAAAGAAGTGAAAATCAGGTGGATTAAAAATATGCTTATTAAATAAAAAACTGAATAGGAACAGTAGGTTAAATATAAGTGAAAAAAGAGTAGTATGGAATGTTGAGCTGAATAAATTCTCATAAACTTATAACAAAGATGAATAGAATAAGACATAATAAAATGTATGTAAATACATATGATAACTCAAGTTCTCCAATAAAAAATTCAGTATATAGCTTGGATTTCAGAGTGAAAGTTTTGCAAGAATGGGGGAGGAGAAAATATTCATAAAAGTAATGTTGTAACATTGTCCAGAATTAAATCAAGACATGATTCTTAGATGTAGAAATCACACTGACTCTTAAGCAGGATAAATAATAAACAGATATACTAAGTAATAGTTAAACCTCAATATCAGAGTTTAAGTTGATGTCATAAAAGCAGCCAAAAATAAGAAAGTAACAATATCTACAAAGAAATGACCCCTCCAAAACAGTAACAATGGAAACCAGAAGAGAATAAAATATTGGAATCTGACTGCTCAATGAAAACCAATATCAAATTTTATTATACAGCTAAAATAAAAATATTATTAAAATAAATCTTTTTTGAGATATTAATGAAAGCCATGGTCCTCCTTCTTCAAAAAATTTATAATTACAAATTAATTTTTAACTTTCTCACAATAGCTAAAACCTATCCTCTACTGTAGATAATCAACTTTTACCCCTAAAGCAAGCTTCATCAGAGACCTGTGTACTGGGGCAAACTTTTTGAGATCTCTTATAGTCATGCTATTATTAAATTAACCTAATTCTCAAAGCTTTTTCTGATGCTCAAACACAATGAAAAGAAGCAACCGTGTAATTATTTTCCTCCCAATTGTGATCACTTTGAAAACACCAAGTACAGACAACATACAAACGTATGTACATTCAGACAATATTTGTCATGCATGTTCTCTAAATAAGAGTAACTTGTATTCAATTTTCTCAAATCTTAATTGAATAGAGGATTTAAATTGTGGAATACTAAATAGCACAGGCTTTAGAATCAGACTTCTTGGTTTCAATTTCAATTTCACTATTATTTTTCTAGGTAACCTATGGAGAAGTTGCTAAACATCATAGTCTCAATATTCTCAATATGGATTACTCTCAATTTTGTAGTCAAGATCTATTATTTTGAACTACTTTCAATACTTAACACTGTGACAAAATATAATAAATATTTATAAAATGTTAGCAATAATAAAAATGCTAATAGCCCGATCATTTTTATTTTGCCTCAGCAAGGAAGAATATGATCACTTTAGAAGATTACCAATATATCCTATGTGTGGAGTAAAAAAAATTTATAGTAATTTAACTCTCAAGGCATATGGGTAGACCACAGGAACTGAGAGCAGCCCTAGCAAGAGGTTGTAAACTTCAGTTTCACAGCAGCAAGAAACTATCTAAGCAATAAGGAAGAGATCTTAGAAATATTTTTTCAAAAGAGAACTCAAAAAAATTAGCACATTCTTGCCAATATTGTTATTTTTGCTGTGTAAAATCTGATGAAAAAACCTACTCACACCATGCTTGAACTTCTGACCTAAATAAGTGCAAACTAATAAATAAGTATTGTTTAAAAAAAGTAATTGAAAAGAGTAATTTATATCAGAACACAGCACCTGAGAAGTAAATTTCATGTGTTAAATGAGAAATTTGCTCACTTATTAATATGTGCCAATTTTGGGTTTTTGGATCAACTAAAAGTTGGCTTGGAATATATTCATGAAATTTTTGTTTTTGCAATAAAGTGAAGTAATAATGCTAAATCAATGAAGATTGATTCTGTGGTCTATATATTCACCTTTTTAGCAATGCATAGACACATACATTGCAGAACCTTTTTTATATAACAGATATAATGCCAACAAAATTTCAAGATCTTAAATTTTTAAATTTACATTAATCATGGACTTAAAAATATACTATGTCACATATAGAGATTTCAGCCTAAATATATTAAGGTCTTTCTCAGTGCAGAGAGCTGAATTGATTAGTTATACCTCTCCCAGAGAAGCTTGCTTTTAGGAAAATTGGTGGGCAGGAGAACAAAAGGACTATGCAGTTTTCCTGGGATAGACATTCCATAGGCAAACCTCATGCCACAGTTGATAAGGACAACCAGTGGACAGATCAACTTTCTTCTTTTAATCTAGGTTATGCTTTCTTTTGTGAGATACTTGAAGTCCTAACAGTATCTCTGCATCAGTTACTGTATAATAATACACAGAGCAATTGATAACAGAAGGAGTATATACCAAGGATGCCTAAGGAAGCCGGTTGTAAAATACACACTAGTGAAAGTGACACATAAGACTTTTGTCATGTATGGAGCAAAGAGTAGATCATTCACTAAGTGGTACAAAATGTTATCATATTAGCTTTGAAATAGGAGAGCAGAAGGAAAGGGCTCTGAAGTAAGAATAATCTGTGGATCCAGCAGCCCTGCCACTTGCGATGGATTTGGTGAGACTGCTGCTCTTTGATATATTAGAAGTGGGAAGAAATATATGGCATTTGTGCAAGCCTCAATGGGGGAATTGCAATATGGTTCTTTACTTTCTTAGTCACAGGTAATGCCATATGTGGTGCAGGACTGTAGGCTTGAAACAAAAAAACAAAAAACAACTCTTAATATGCTACTGAGCATTTGTAAGGAAGGAATGACTTGACCAAGGGATCCTAATTGGATCATGTAGGTATGTGATCAGAACTATCCATCACAATCTGGCTCCTGACCAACTAAAGCATAATGTCTTGCTGCTCAATAACAGCCTATCAAATGAAGTGGTGCATCTAAGATGGATAATGTTCTGTCTGCAGTTCTGCATTTAGTTGGGTGAGGATTTCTAGAGCCTGCAATGGAGCTTAACTATTTTATTTGCTCATTTCTGCTTCCTCCTCACCCTTTTCATAAGTATTGATCCCTAATATACATCTTAAATCTTACTCTTCATTTAAAATTTATTTTTGTACACATGAGTTTTAAATTCTTCACTTAAAATTAATTTTTGTATACACATACCTCCCAAGTCTCTAGGGTTACAGGTATGTGCCACTGTGCCTGGTGAATTATCTCTTTAAAAGACTTACTGACTCAATGAAATCACATTATTAATTATCTTATGAAAAATTCAACCAGAAAGTACTAAAATTAATATTTTCTATCCTCCTATCCCACTAAATTTCAAATTTCCCTCCACTGTAATATACTACTAACACTTGACATATTGAGATTGATATGGCACCCTTGTTCTACTTGTTGAGTTCATATGCTAAGAGTGAAGATCAGAAAATTCTAATGGGTGCAATATTTATTAGATGTGACATGAAAATAAATATATATACTGTATAATATAATGCAAGAAATATGGTTATTGCTTCCTTGTCACTCATCCTAGGGAAATGGAATTTTAGTGTGAGGTTACTTCCGAGAAGGAATGGAAGTAAAAGCACATTCTGGATGATTCAGAATAAAAGAGCAATATCTGTCAGTGTTGAATGGCCATAAGCCTTCCTGATGAGAAATATGTGATGAAAGTTGAATTATATCCCCCTTTCTTTTTTTTTTTTTTTTTGGTACCTGGGATTGAACTCATGAACTCAGGGCACTCTAACACTGGGCCACATGCCCAACCCTATTTTTTATTTTATTCAGAGACAGAGTATCACCAAGTTTCTTAGCACCTCATTTTTGTTGAGGCTGGCTTTGAACTTTGGATCCTCCTGCCTCAGCCTCCCAAGCCGCTGGGGTTATAGGTATGTGCCACTATGCCTGATGAATTATCTCTTTAAAGAACGTACTGACTCAATGAAATCACCATCACTCAATGAAAATATGTGTGCTTAACGGAGAAAGTTCAAGTCAAAACTACGTTACACATTCTAACAATCAAATCATTGCTGTCAATTTATAATAAACGTAATTATAAATATTTACATTGCATTTCATATTTGTATAAACATAAACAAATTGTTATTCTGATGAATGTATTTAGTATATATATATATATAAAGAGATGATACATATTTTTAGTGAAGGAAGAGTAATGCCACATACATATCCTTCAATATTAAGAGCAGTTCAAATCGAGCAAGTTTACAAAGCTTGTGTCCTTACTATCCATTAAATTTGTGTGTCCCTTTGGGTCACATATTTGTATCTATGCCTAATATCCAAACAGGAGAACTATACTAAAGAATGCTTAAAAATATGGTTCTCTTTAAAACATGGGATTTTATATATATAATGAGATCATAATGCTATTATAACATGTAAATTTGACATTAAATAAATAAGATTGCAAAGGTTAATCCAATTTTGGGAGAGAGCATCTGCTCAGCAATAGGTAGCTGTATAGGAAATGGAATGGATGTAAGAGAAGATGTAAGTGCTAAATTCTATATATTTTAAGTCTGCTGTATGCAGGACTCAACTGAATTATTTTTATACCTACAGACAACAAAAAACTATAATATCTGCCAAATATATTGCTAAATAATGAAATGAAAAATTCAAAAAACAAGGCTTAAAGCAGTAATCAAAAATATTTGTGCTACACTGAGTTGAAATTATGCAATGATTTGATTACATAGTTTTTATGACCTTAGCCTGGTTTAAATTACTTGATAACATATCAGTGAAAGAAGAGCTGACTATGGAAACAGAAAAAAAAGAAAAGAGAAAGTATCAATGCAAATATTTTCCTCAAGTGAAAGTGAAAAAACCCATGGGTCAGGATTTTGAAGTCTCATTAAGGAGCTTTAAGCAGTCTTAATCTGAGATTGTTAAATATCCTGTTCATGCTGTAATTTTCCTTGCTCATGCTCTAGATTCATCAAGCAAGTTTTAGTCACATTTTCTTTCCTATGTATTATAAGAAAAGGAAATGAATGCCCTAATTTCTGGTATAGTGATTTCTCATGATAAATTAACAAATGTGCTTTGTTATTATATATCCTTCTCATAAGCATAGAAATCTGCTTCCAACAATTACCTGGGGTTTAAAGTCACATTTTGAACTTGGTGAAATTGGCTACAGTAAACCGTTATAAATTGTCCATGAGGCTGTCACTTTCTAAGTTCAGGGAGAGTCAATTCACCTTCTATCCAGCCCTGTTTAATTCCTGGAATATTCAGACTTAACATTACTTTTCTTCATGGTTATACTTGAGAACTCTACTGTATAAGAATTAATTTATTTTCTCTGTCACTCACCTAATATCTGCTATATTTTCTCTATCTTGAAAAATTAAATATATTTAAAAAAACCGATATTCTTGAATCCAAGTTAATTTTTTTTTCTCTTTTACTAATGTCCTTGATTTCACTCACACTTTCCATTTTAGGCATAATACTATTATTGTTTTTTTTTTAATAAATCTTCTCTCCTGAGACACATGAAGTATGCACAAGGAATGTTAACTATCCAAAAATTTTCATCATTAAAAGAAATAATAAGGATTCACCTGTTTGGGGGTATTGTTTGAAGTGTGTGGTAAATGAGTGATGATCGATTCATTAATATTTCTCATATTTTTATGAAAAACTCTGAAGTTGAATTCACTTGAAACTAAAAAAAAAAAAAACAAAGTAAACACTGGTGGCCCTTGAGCTATTACTTACTCTTCTTCATGTTCTCTAACATGGTTCCATCCGTTCTTCTCAGAAGGTCTCAGGCCTGAAACCCTATACTACACATGTGAGAGCCAAGGCAGAGTCCCCAGAGGAAGGACAGTATGCAGTATTAATTTCCTCAACATTTTATGCTATTCTTTTGATGACTCAGTGTACCTCTGTGTCCTAATCAATAGAATCCAATACTGGAAATTTCTTATTATTTCTTGATATAATTTCTTCTTCTAAAGAACTGACAAATCACATTTTCACAATTCTACATAAGTGAATAGAAGTTTCACAAATTGTTTTGACATTTCAGAATCAGTGAATTCTATCATTCAAAAATGATATGGTTTGTGAAATAAATTTTTGTACATGATTTTTTAAAGATGTCTTCATGAATGGACACATATTGCCTATATTTTATATTAAGAATTTACATGTATTTGTGAAAAATCATTAGTAATAAAAAGCACACATTCACTCATCAAATCTAACATGTTAGCAATTGTCTTTTCACAGGGCAAGTTTTAAAAAGGATAATTTCCCCAAGAATAAAAGTTTGGTGATTCTGTTAAACCTTTCATCTGTAATAATGGCGATTTAGGGTATAGCTCAGAGGTGGATCACTTGCCTAGCATTTGCTAACACCTGAGTTCAATGCATAATACTTCAAAACACAAGTGGAAAAATAAATAAATGGTAAACACTTTCTACTCTATCTTAAGTTATTCTTAAGGATAATGTGTCACTGGAAATGTCCTTCCAATCCCACTGCACTTCAATTAAAATATGGAAAATGAAAGGTTAATCACATAGGTACACTGAATATCAGCATGAATTAATCAACATATTTTGAAATCATTGACTCACTTTGAACTCCATGGGAGCGTACTATTTTCCAGGTTTCTGATGCCACTTCCTTGACATCCACTTGATAGTGATGAATAGGCACACCTCCATGGGAGTCCGGCTTGCTGAAAGAAAGTTTGGCTGTGGTCTGTGACAGCTCTATAATCTTTACTCCATAGGGACTGGATGGCACATCTGTGAAGGAACAAACACAATGGACACATAACCTAGTTTAACGTAGATGGACATTATTAAGTCTTGCAGTGTCATGAGAATTAAGAGTGAAGGAAAATTGCTGAATATATCACTTAGTGTGTTTAAATTACAATGTCCACTTAAACACTCCAATTGGCTCTTAATAGCAAGAAAATTACACAAGTGCATTTCTATTACCACAGCAAATAACAATAAAACATTCAGCAAATTAACTAAAATATTCACTTATTCAGAAAATATTTTATTTCCATAGTTTTATGTAAGAACAACATTTTTTTGATGTCAAGGAAAACAAGTTTCTGCGTTATTATTAAAACAAGTTTGTGTGTGTATTAGTCTGTGTGTGTATGTTTGAGAGAAAGACTGACACAAATAAAGTGAGACAGATATTAGAGGTAATATCTGTCTTTACCTCTAAAGGGGAATAATTAAAATGTAAAATAAATCTATTATTTGATCATTACAAATAATTTTTTGTGAAATGTTTTAATTTTACAGAAAATGTTAATATGTTTATTTTTAATGTTTTGTTTGCATTTTAATCAGTGCATTATAATCATACACAATGCTGGGATTGGATATTATGTATTCATACATGCACACAATACAGTATGATTTGGACAAGATCATTTCCTGGCATAATCCCTTTTCCTCTTTTTCTCCCTCCACTTGGTCCCTTTCCTCTACTGTATTGATCTCCCTTCCATTTTCATGAGATCACCATCAAAATTCTTTCCATTTTACCTCTCTAGCTTCCACATGTGAGGGAAAACATGACCCTTAACTTTTTGAATTACAGATTATAAATTATACCATCATTTATAATGCACTTAATTAAAGGAAACCTTTAGTTATTAAGGTTTTTTTTTTCTTTTTTTCCTATCAGGGATTAAATCAAGGGGTGCTTAAGTACTGAGCCACATCCCCAGCCCCTTTTTTATATTTTATTTAGAGACAGGGTCTTGCTGAGTTGCTTAGGGCCTTGCTACATTGCTGAGGCTGACTTTGAACATGGGATCCTCCTGCCTCTGCCTCCTGAACTACTGGGATTATAGGCATGTGCCATCACACTTGGCTGAGTTACTGAGTTATTAGTCCATTTTAAAGAATTTCTAATAATATTTTTTGAATGTATAACTCCATTGGTTACATTATTTCACATTCAATAACATATACTCGGTGGAAACTTATTTTAGCTTCTAATGTACAAAACTTCCTTGGAAAGAGTTCTCTCAAAGGCAGAACAAGTAGAACAAAATGAGAAAAAAAAAGTCTCAATAAGGAAATTATTGAAAGTTATGCTCTAGAAACATCAAAATATGGAGTAATTTAAATCATTAAAGGGATTTCTCTCTTAACTCTTTTCCCTCTTTTCTATATTATGTTTGAAATAAACTTTGGAAAAAGAAGCAGATATAGATATTTTCAGAAAGAATCTATACACACAGATATTTTGTCAATGTACATTTCTATCCTGATATCAATTAGGTATTCATGTAAAAATTGCTAAGGCAGTCAAAAGTCAAATGACCCATGTTTGCAAGAGTTAGGAAAGTGTACACCAGAACACATCCAATTATGTCTTATCATGGTTCTAGGCAAAAGCTAAGATTACAGGATTATGGCCTTTTGGACCAATATTACAAAAAAATGCCTCACTATATAGTTTAACTGAAAGTCACTTAGAGATGCTATGAAGTACATTTTGTTATAACTATAATGTTCAAATGTAGATGTGTTGAATAATGATGGCACCAAAGTCACAGTACTATTACAATCTTATCTAGAAATAAAAAATTCAAGTCATCTAGATAATAATGTATTAAGCTGTTAGACATAAAATATTTTCTCAGTTTTCATATTTTTTACTGTCTAGGTTAAACTACAAATATTTTCATATGTAGCTTTAATCCAAAATGAGAAGGAAATCAAACAAACATGGAATGCCCTTAGAAGATGAACAATACTTCAAACCACACTGAGCAACTGTCCTACATCCTAAATTGGCATTGGTCTAAATTGGCATCATAGCAATTAGCATAATCCTCAATTCAGAGACGTGTGTCAAAAGTGAAGGTAGTAGACTCTGGGGGATGAAGAAGAAACGTTTTACTTCTGACATTGGCAGAATATACATGATCCTTTGTATGCACCACTCAAGAAGAGATGAACCCTGATGTGGTGCAACTGGAGAAAAATAAAGCCTCCACTCTCTTAAGCACAAAGTGAGCATCACTCAATATTGGCCATAGCCTTTACTTTTCTAGTTATATAGTCTATTTTCAGATCTGTTGACTCTTGACCTTGATTTTTGAAATGTATACTACCTTTGTTGTGCTCTTCTATTATCAGATTAAAAATGAAAGAATTCTTATATCATGCAGATCTTGTCTTTTTACTTTTTCTTTTTACATTCTGAGTATATATGTTCTATTACTTACTGACTACTGAATTATATTTCTTCCAGAAAGTAACAAAACTTTTATACATACACATATATTTATACAGACATCTCTCTATATAAAAGTAACATTGAGCAAAATAACTAAACTAAGTCCTCAGAAAACATTTGATAAATGAAAAGTCAGAAATTAAAAATGACATGCAAACTATGCTAGGTGTAAAAACTATGTGAGACACTATATTTGTTACTCAGGTAAACTGAACCATTTCACATTGTGTGCATACTTCAAGACCTCATGATTTATGTGGTAAGTGCATACAATTTGTCTGTCAACCCTGAAAGTAAAGAAAAAAATAATACAGATACAGAACATGTCCAAGTGTCTGGAATCAATATTTTGAATTTTTCTCTTCACTTTCTTAATAATTTGGTGATCATCTTAATCCTATTTTATGCATATAATAGTTATTCACCACATTATTTTAATAATATCTGCATTAATTCTTGTATCTATCTTGTCCTCATTTCTAATACTCACCCCCAAACTTTGGACCTACCTGCCTCTGTCTGTAATGACATTTAGTTTCCTTTTCTATTGGATTCACCACAAAAACTTCAATACGCATGGCATGTAAATGCAATATTAGTCTTTCCAAAGAATCACTCTAATTGCTTCCCTGAAGGGGACATTCAGGCATTTCATTCTCATTATAACATCAATCTTAGCCTTTTCTATCTTTCTCTCAATATCCTAGATTATCTAACATGCGGAATGTATGCAAACAGAAGACTACTGTGGAAAAGCTATCAACATAGTCCAGTATAGACGTTCAAAACCACACGCAGTACTTCCGTCATTGTTAGCATGTATTTTTAAACCTCTTTCTAGCATCTTTTATCTCAATGATTAATGAATGCCATCCCACTGAATGAATAAATGATCACTCTTTCTTTTCAATTCTACTGGTACTGGTATAGCATTGGACTAAGAGATTGGATATGGGATCAGAATTTATGGATCCAAAACGTGGCTTTACCAAATTCTCAATGGCAATCTTTAACTAATTCCTTAATCTTGCATTATTCTCTTTAAAATAGAACTTTGAATAATATCTATTACTAGAATTGCGGGGGAGGTGTCAAGTGACAGAATGTGTAAAACAGAAACTGGAATACACTGAGCATTTGGTGGATATCACTTACTATAATTTCTGCTCTCTCCTGGTAACTACCTGCCTTCTATTGCATCTCTCTCATCAATTTACAAACATCAATATTTCCATGAAATTGTAAGTAATTGGTACAATACCAAGGTTCGATATCGAAAATTTTTCTTTGCCTAATAGTAGAGAGATAGTGTCATGATCTGGGTTTCAGACAGAAACAATCTCTGAAGGCCCTGTAGGACCCTGGGCACATGACACATATTGTGTATTTATTTCCTAATGAGCAAAAGAGCAACAATAATATTAATATTAAAGCTGTGATAGTAAGTTGATGGATATAAATCACTCTGCATTCACAAATATAATTTTCCCTCATCTTCTTCTAAAAGTTATCTACATATAAATAATATTGGTAAACATTTTGATATTTAAACTTATGTCTGGTACCATATATTGATTGAAGTATAAATGTGACAAAAAAAAGTGGGGGAGAGTTTTTTCTCTTATTTGATAAAATAAAGGAATTCAATAAATAAAGAAGAATTAATAGGTGAAATGAAAGTATATGCAGGGCAATAAAGTCTGGAAACAGATTTAAAAGAGCACATTGAGTGTGTGTTCCCTGTTTAATAAGAAAGCATCTCAAAATGATGATAACAAAATAAAGCAAAATCTTAAAACCATGCATTTGAATGTACTACTGGTGTGGACAAAGAGGCAGACAGAAGAGGAGATCTGAATAAGCACATTTTTAAAATGACGCTTCTGTTTTACTCAATACCACTTTGGCTACCTGGAATCTTTTGAGGTTTTATATGAATTTTCAGATTTTTTTCTATTTATATGAAGTGCACCACTGATATTTTAATTTGACAGAGATTATACTGGATCTCTACAATGCTTTGGGTATTATGAACATTTTAGAAGTATTATTCTTCTAGTCCATGAACAGGGAATATCTTTCAACTTACTTGTGTCTTCTTCAATGCCTTTCATCAGCGTTTCATAGTTTATGTGATAAAGATATTTAAACTTCTTTATTGAGTGATTACTAGAAAAATAATTTTATTTTTGTAGCTATTACAGATAGGATTGCTATCTTGATTGCTTTTTTTTAGATACTTGCCTTTTTATATAGAAATGCTATTAAATTTTTATGTTGATTTTATGTCAAGTAATTTGCTGAATTCATTTATTATCTCTGACAGTGTTTGGGTAGAATATTTATAATTATCTATACATAAAATCATGTCACCTGAGAAGGAGGACAGTTTGACTCACTCTTTTCAAATTTGGAAGTCTTCTTTATTTTTAATTGTTTCCCAAGTTCTCTGACTCACAGTTCCAACATTATGTTGAAGAAAGCAGTGGAAGGGACATGCTTTACTTATTTTGGATCTTAGAGGAAAAACTTTCAACTGATCCTAATTCAATGTGATATTAGTTTTGGGTTTGTTATAGATAGTGTTTCCTGTGTCAAAAGGGTTTGCATCAAAGCCATAAATAGAGTATTACCTGAATTCAAAATATAATGCAAAGCTATGATGACCAAAACTACATAGTAATGCCAGAAAAAGAGATGTTATCGATGGAGAAACAAAAATACATGTGCACATGTAGAGCTTTCTCTCTCACCAGATACAAAAACAACTCAAAATCGACCAAAGAGTTAAATATAATACCTGAAACTCGGAAACTACTATAAGAAAAGAGGGAGATGTTTTATGATATTTTTGGGGCAAAGATTTTTCTTTTTTTTAAATATGAACTCAAAACATAGGAACAAAAGCAAAACACACAAGTACTATAAAGTATTAAAAACTTTTTAAATTAAGACATCAGATGAGATTAATATAGAGAATATATAAGAAAATCCCAAAACTTAACAGCAAACAAATAAAAATACCAAATTACAAACTGGGCAAAATGCATAACTAGATATATTAGAAAAGATGACATGCAATTAGCCAATGTGCATAAGAAAACATGGACAGTGTCACTAATTATCAGAGGAATGCAAGTCAAGACTGCAATGGGCTAGAATATCACATAGCACAAAGAACAAGGATGACAAGGAATGTAAATTAGTATAACTATTATGTAAAACAATATGGAAGTTCCCCCCCAAAATTAAAAATAGAATTACTATGTAATCCAGAAATATACTACTGAGTATATGTCTGAAAGAAATGAAATAAATTTCTACAATACACATTTGCACTCAGGTTTATTGCAGAACTTGTCATAATAGCCAAAATAAGGAATAGATCTAATTGTCCATCAACTGATGAATGAACAAGGAAGCATGGCACATTTCCACAATGGAATACTCTTCAGTCTAAAAACCAATGAAATTGTACCATTTGTCACAGCATGAATGAAACTGGAAGATCTATATTAAATAAAATAATTCAACCACAGAAAGATAAATAATGTATGATCTCAATCATATGTGCAAGTTAAAGCAGTTGACTTCATAGAAGTAAAGTGAAGGTATTTTCTAGAAATTTGGGTGGTTAGGGAGGAGAAATGGATAGGGAAATATTGGTCAAGGAGATATATAATTACAGATTGAAGGAAGAAATAAATTTCAGGACTTATATAGTAAAGCAAAGTGAGTTCAGTTAGTTATGATGTGTATTCTTGAACAATATAATGAAGGGTTGGCATGTAGCAAAGCAAGAGGGCACTTGCCTTTTATGAGCAAGACCTTAAGTCCTGAGTTTAATTCCCAGCACTGATAAAACACAGTGTGTATTTTATATGCTGTCACCACAAAAGTGATAACTATGCAAGGTAATGCATGCATTTGTTAGGTAGGATTAAACATTCCACTGACTATATATACTAAATATTATATATTTCTATATATGCATATGTATATAATATATGTGCTTTAAAACATCATATGCACACAATAAAAGCACACAATGATATTTCTCAATTAAGATAAATATATGAAATAATACTTTTAAAATGAAATAAGTTATAAAATTAGAAAACAACGTTTCCTAGACTTTACAATCAAGTAAAATTACAAAATGGTGGAGATTCAAAAACCAGAAAGATTAGTTGTGTTTGTGTGTGTGCATGTGTGTGTGAGTGAATGCGTATTATAGCTCTTCCTTAACTACTTTCTCAATTCTCAGCAAATAAGTGGATCTTAACATCAAAAGTGAAAATAGTTGACATGATCACTTAAATTGAACCCCATGACCTCTTCCAATTTTATGGAGATACAATTTACTAATAAAATTGTATATATCTAAGATATATAACTATATATCTTAGATATATACAATTTTAGTTTTGCACATGAAAATTTGATTTTTGCTGTGAAATAATCACCATAATCAAGCTAGTCAACGTATCCATCATTTATATTTTTATTTTATGTGTGTGTTTATATGTGTGTGTTAAGAACATTTAAAATCTACCTTCTTTTGCAAATTTTACTATAAAATACAATATTATTAAAAAGAGATATAGGTGAACATCATATCTCCAGAATTTATTCATCTTGCATTCCTGAAATTTTCTAGTCTTGGACCAACATATATTCATATCCTTGTCTAGCTCCTGGCCACTACCACTCTACTCTCTGCTACTCTGAGATCAACTTTTTTAGAATTCCATATGTATCTGAGTTCATGTCATATTTGTCTTTCTGGGTCTGGATTATTTTGCTTAGCATAATGTTGTTTGGGTTCATGCATGTTGTCATAAGTGATAGGATTGATTTTTAAAGCTGAATTTTATACTCACATATACACATACATACACATTCTTGTAAATATTTTATTTATCCATTCATCTGTCTCTTAAGTTATTTGAGTAGATTTTAAGTTGAAATAGATTATTTTCTTTCCCATTATCTTTACTTCTGGGAACATGGTTTTCTAGAATGCTGGGAAGCTGGTGCTGAAGGTACGGTGGTAAGACAGTGAGTCAGCTCTTACTCCACAGATAAGGTCTTGGTGTTGCTAACCTCAGATCAATAAATCTGAAGTGTTTGATTGTTGTAAACCTTCTTTAAAAAATGAATGCTTAGGGGAATACTCTCCCAGAGCTGTGTTTCCAACCTTATGGTAGATATTTTCTAATAACCCTCCACATCAATTTTTATAATTAATTCAACTTCCCTTTCCATTTAAGGAACTAAAGTCTAAGATGTTAATGACCCAGACTCCGTCTCTGTAGTTCATGCATATAGGCAATTAGTATGAGTGGCACATGTGTACAGTTGAGGATGCTGGAGGAATGTGGATGCCATTCCCATTTTCTTGAGAGGTGAAAATAGAGAAGAGCACCTGAAGAGGTGAATAAAGGCTGGGATCCCCACTCCATGTTTATTCTCATGTTCCTGATACAGGTGGATGTGATATCAACAGAGGGTAGCTTGGCAGCAAGAATTGATGACCTGTATGTAGAGTTGTAGACTTGAGCTTGTTTGTGCTGTGTTCTGAACTAAAAGCTGGAAGACCCATAAATGCCTGTTGTCTTTCCTATTCTCTACATTTCCAGTGATTGTATAACAAACTAATTCTATTATAATATTTTCTGCTTTCCTTATTCTTCAATCTGTGTCTAATAAAAATCCAAAAAATTAATGTTGGTCCATAAAGAATTGAATTTTCTAGATTTGGTAGGACTGCATCATACAGTATGTCACTAACAACTATTTGCTTCTCAAGAACACTATGCTAAGATGGGTCCCATCTGCTTCTGTTTTCAGTGAGCACTTTATTTCCAATAAGGTGTATATATTTTTAACTATTTCAAAAGATCTGTGTTCTTAATATTGATGCCCCTCAAAATTTGTGCATTAACAATTAAGCACCAATGAGATATTTTTAACAAGCAGGGTTTTTGGGAATGTAGGCAAAGGCCTAATGATGAAAAAAAGTTCATCATCTCTAGCAATTAGAAAAATAAAAATCAAAACTACTCTAAGATTTCATTTCACTCCTTTCAGAATGGCAGCAATTATGAATACAAATAACAATAAGTATTGGTGAGGATGTGGGGAAAAAGATAACTCATACATTGCTGGTGGGACTGCAAATTGGTGCAGCCAATATGAAAAGGGGTATGGAGATTCCTTGGAAAATTGGGAATGGAACTACCATTTGATCCAGCTATCCCTCTCCTCGGTCTATACATAAAGGACTTAGAAACAGCATACTACAGGGACACAGCCACATCAATGTTTATAGCAGCACAATTCACAATAACTAAACAATGGAACCAACCCAGATGTCCTTCAATAGATGAATGGATAAAAAAATGTGATATATATATATATATATATATATATATATATATATATATATATCA